>NW_026294562.1:153373776-153756637 GCF_007827085.1 Peromyscus californicus insignis
TTCCTGTGGATTCTGTGACCACCTTGTCAATGAGGCACACAGTTCACAAGCAGATGACAAGAGACAACATACACAGAGAGATGGTCTGGAACCATCGGCATGGACTCACCAACTTCACTAGTAACTTGTCAGAGAAAACGGACCATTTGAGACAAAACTCTGCTTGTCTGGTATGGGAACCCTAGAAAGGACCGACACATCTGGAGTGCTTCATATGGGGACATAGGGCTTCAGATCCTTCTCTTCTTGTAATTCTTATGTGACCTTAGGTACAACCTTTCTTCTCTGTTAGCTGAATATTTCCTTAGAGACACAAGAGTATAAACAGAGTGACTGGTATATTTCTACATACTCTGGTCCTTGGGTATTGCAGATTCATCTTGGAGGAATTAGCATTCACTTCACCTCTGTTCCTCTTGGGCAGCTCCATGCTTAAAGTGATCACCCCCGTACAAGGAGAAAAACAGGTCTTAGAAAGGTTGTCCTTGGCAAGTCTCACTCATGTCACCAGAGAGTCACAGTATCTGCACCAGCTCCAACAAGAAAACCCACATGCTTGCCAATGACATTCAGACCTTCCCATTTGGGGTTGTACTATGACAGAATCATGTTTGGTAAAGAACGGCTTATGTCTGACTACATGCAGGTGACATCAGTGAAGCATGGCTGTTCTGAGGAGGGTTAGATGCTGATTCAGCTCCAAGCTCTTGGTTCATAATTTGCCTTGCAATTTATCAACTAATATCCACATGGGATTACAGGAGGTAAGTGATCTTTGTCACTGAATCTGTCATGACAAATTAGCCATCCATTTATTCATTCAACAATGTGATCCCAACAACTTTTTATATACATCGAATGTGTTGTAGTGAATGGATGCATTGTTGAATGGAGTGAATAGATGGATGGATGGATGATGAATGAGGAAGATCGTTAAGATGGAGTCGGGCAATGCTCTAGCAGACCCAAGATCCATTCCACATTATTCATGTTAGGCATGTGAGCAAAGTGTTTTAGTTATAAATGTAAGAAACTTAAATCAAAGTGGCTTATGGGGGGGGGATGAAAAGGAAATGTGTTGAATCAAGTAACAGCTAAAAAATTATCAGGAGTTTGCAACGAGTTCCCTTTTATCCTGAAGCTCTGCTTCCATCATCCCGAGTCCTTCCCATCCAGTGACCATGTCTGTACTCTTCTACCTTGGTGACCCCAAAGAAAAGATTGTTTTTCCCTTAGGAGTTCTAGAAAATACTTCAAGAGGCTTCTCATTGGCCCAGTCTGAGCCAAGTGCCAACAAATCTTATGGATAGGATAGGTTGGGTGCTGCTTGGTTGGACTTGCCATAAATGTGCCTACACAGTACAGAGATGATATGATGCACAGTGAAGCTCATGGACTGAGTGTGAGCACAGGGTGGCATTGGCAGAAAAGAAAGGACTGGACCCAGGGCAGGAACAACCTTTGCATGTCCTTTCCTTGGGCCACTTTTCGTCTGCTGTCCTTTGGCTATTTGCATGCTCACAGGTCCCTCCCCTGCGTTCATTGCACAGCCCCCGGTGATTGAATGCACTTCTGTGATATGGAGGTTAGCCACTTTTGCTCACTTGTGTCTCTCAGGTCACCTACCACAGGTCTGTCTGCTGGAGACTAGTCCAAAGCCCTGCTGAGGACTAAGGTGAAGTGAAACTGTTGAACAGATTCAGCCAGGCTAAACTACTCTCTCCTAAGGAGCTGACTAAAAAGGAGGTACACTTTCCCATGCGGCCACTTCTCCTGAAAGTCCCACGAGATAGTTCAGAAGGCAAGCATTTCCAGGCATAGGTCTGCTCTCCTCTCCTTTGAATGCCAAGGTAACATCGCTCCAGGGATGGCAGCCCCCTCCCCTTCCCACCTCTTATTTCTGACACTAAAATTCAGCCTCTGCTTTTCATACCATACAGGGAAGGGTGGGGCCTGGCTAATGAATGTTTGAGAAGTCCTTTGAGATCTTGGATGAAAGGTACCTTGTAAAATACAATTAAAAATAATAGGGGTAATTATTAGCCAGGCTAGTCCCCGCAGGATAATTACAGAGCTTTTGCTTGGCAAATCTTGAATTCATGCACAAAAACATGGGTTCAAGGAAGAAGGCTGATCTGAGATTTGAGGTCTGCTGGCTTAAAGGGTGGAGTCCGTGAGTCCTTTCTGAAATCTGGGGAGCATGGTGGTAGACCAGAGCTGGGCAGGCCTGAGAGATTGTCTCATCAACATGAAGCCCCTGGGGCCCAGAGAGGAGATGAGAGGGCTTCAAAGCTATGCAACAGGCATTGTAGAGCTGAATCTCTGGAGGCACAGGCCCAGGTCAACTCAGTTCAGGGGACTTTGTCCCCACTCCTGCTCAATGACGCAACTTGTTCAGTCCTTGCAGATGGGTGACCTTCAGTGGTACAGAAGAATCTTACATGAGAGTCACACAGTAGAGCCCATATCCCAGCTCTGCTATGTGTGAAAGACAGTAGTTGGCAAGTCAGTTTCAGATGCTCCATGACAATAGCAATACCAATCTCACTAGGCTGCCATGAGGAACTGAGAAGTGCTGTACAGGGTAGACTGCCTGGGACCACCTGCTGTCTGTGCTGCTCTGAGGGTGGGCTTCTCTGAGAACAACACACACACACACACACACACACACACACACACACACACACACACACACGTCCATGGCTGGTCCATGTTTAGTGGGTATCTGTCAAGTGTCAAACATTGTGCTAAGCTCTCTGGGGCCGTGATTTCATTCAGCTATCATCATGTCTCCCCAAAGTCAACTGTTCCAAACTTAGGTTCAGGTTAATTAGTGGACTTGCCCAAGGCTATGCAGCTGAGAAGGGTGTGGGGCTTGAACCTAGGCCACATGCCACACTACCCTCTCTTGTGAAATGAGACAGGCATATCATTGTCACCCCAATAGAACCTTACAAGGCTTTATCTGCTAGGTAAAACTGGGGGACAAGGTGTAGTATTAACCTATGATGACTTCATGATTATGTAATTATTCTGAGGGTCTGTTTTGATGAAAGAAGTCTAAACACTCCCCTAAGAAGGGCAGTGAATCCCTATCATATCAGGGGCTGGAGAAAGGGATTAAAAACTTGCTGTTTCCTCAGAGGACCCAGGTTTGACCAGCAGTTCCCACATGGGAGCTCACAAACATCTGTAACTCCACGTCCAGGGTATCTGATGCCCTCTCCTGGACTCTGGAGGCAACAGGCACACATATAGAAGATACACATAAGTGCAAACAAAACACTCATGCATAGAAAATAAAAAGAAATAAATACATCCTTTAGAAAAGCAATCTAGGTCAGGGATAGGGAGAGAGCTCAGTTGCTAAAGTTCTTACTGTATGAGCATAAGGAACTAAATCCAATTCCTAGACCCTCATAAAAATCCAGGAGTGATGTTCCTATTTGTAATACTAGCAGTGACTGGGGCTCACCAGCCAGCCAGCCTAGATAACTGGCAAGTTCCAAGTGACTAGATGGATTCTGAGGAATGACACCCAAGGTTGACCTCTGGCCTCCAAATGCACATCTGTGCATTTGCACAGATGTGCATTTGCACAGGAACATGCATGCATGTGTAGGCACACACACACACACACACACAGAGAGAGAGAGAGAGAGAGAGAGAGAGAGAGAGAGAGAGAGAGAGAGAGAGAGAGAAGAGAGAGAGAGAGAGAGAGAGAGAGAGAGAGAGAGAGAGAGAGAGAGAGAGAGAGCGAGCGCTGGAGTGGACTCTGGATGAGCCTCTGTGTCGTCAGGACCTTGACCCTCCACCGACTGGCATCTTAAAGTATTGTGAGCTGCATGATCCATGGATGGTGGGTGCGGGGCATCCAGATCTCCTTCTGTGTGGTGCCTCTCAGGCTCAAAGGGCAGCACTGGAAACGTCTTGCCAGTTGTTACTCTTGACATTCCAGCTTGAGAGGTTCTAGCATGAAAAGGAGGCAGCTGAGCTTCAGGCTGGTGAACCTTGGCTCAACTCACCTTGCAGAGCAGAGGCCAAACACATCATTTTCTTTCCAAGCACAGATCAGAGCATTCACAGCTCTGAGCTCAGATTGCTTGATGGGGTTTTAGAGGAGCAGACCTTGGACGTTCAGTTGTAATTATTTCAGGGTCCCCTCCACAGATGAAAGTGGAAATTAGAACCTACTGGATGGACCACATTTGTGTACCCCTTAAGTGTGGAAGAGACCAGACCCCTTCAATGGCCACTGGCTGAGGCTGGCACAGGAGGTAAGCTGACTGGCAAGCACTCTCTGCAGATCTCCTCTGCGGCCCAGACTTTGCCGGATACCCTGTTGGCACCTGGAGAGGGGACTCACTCATTCTTCTGAGCCACTCTGCTTAGGTGGATGGTTAAGTCGTTCTTAGAATGGAAGCTTGTGTCACAATCAAGGCCAGAGGTGACACAGAGGTCACTGTGCCAGCCGCCCCAGGCAGGAATTTCTTTGGGCTTTTCTGGTGAGGTGACAGTATGGGTGCTGAGGAGCTCACGTCTTCACACCATAGTCACTTGTTACACGTTACCACCCGCTGTCTCCAGCCATCCTCCATCTCTGAGCAAGTCTAACCCACTGCTAAGGGGTCTGTCCTCCTCAGGGCCACTGGCAATGTGTCAGCTCCGAGGCAACATGATCCAAGACTAAATCCTCCACCTTCGGGAGGGGGAGGCGCAGGAGAGAGTGTACAGCTTTAGGCATCAGGAAGACTTAGCTTCAAACTTTGCCGCAACAACTCATTCACTCTGACTGGCTATGGGTAAAACAAATGTAGACCTCCTTGGTGTTCTGAGACGCTAACAGATAGAAAACCTTTGCCTATCATAGGCACCCAAAACCAAAGCAAAAACACAAGTTATCTTCATGTATCGATTCATTCATTTTCAAACGTTTATTAATAGTAGTAAGTAATAATAAATAATAACAAATTATAATATTTATAAATATAAATGTATAGGTATTCATAAATATAAATATTTAGAAATATGTAGTTATATTCATATTTCATAATGAAAATTATAATAATAAATTAGTGCTATTTATTTTGTGAAGTACTTTGCTGGGTGCTGAGGACTGGCTAGAAAATGAATTGTGGTGTCATGAAGACCCGAATCCTCATACAAACTCTCCATTGACTGGCTGTCTGAGTGAGAAAGCAGGCTGACAGCGCTGTCCCGGGATCCTACCCCACCTGGCCTTGTGCCTCCCTGTGTCTTCCTATCATCATCCCACCTCTCCTCTGTACAGGGGTGCTGTGGGACAGCATGAGGGGAGGCTCATGGTGGCATTAGCCCAGTTCCCCCCTGATGCAGCTTGAGCATGCTGCAAGAAGCTGCCACACTTCAGGGCGCAGGGATCCTGAATACAAAATGAACCTTAGGTGAGGGGAAGGACGGTGGGACATTTTACATGGGAATTTAAAGCAATCTGACTTAATTTTTTTTTGTTTTTGTTTTTCAAGACAAGGTTTTTCTGTGTAGCTTTGGAGCCTGTCCTGGAACTCACTCTGTAGACCTGGCTGGCCTTGAACTCACAGAGGTCCAGCTGTCTCTGCTTCCCGAGTGCTGGGATTAAAGGTGTGCGCCACCACCACCTGGCTTTGATTTTATAGTTCATAATGCTTTGACTCCGATGGCTTCCTCAATTCACTTTCTTCCCAGAGAAGTCAACTTCGTATACAGAAGGACAAAGCCCTGTCTCTTTAGCCGTGTCACTATGGACACTTACGATGTCCTCCACATTAGGGATGAAAACAGGACCTGTCAGAAATTCTTACGTGCGGCCAAATGAAGTCTAGTCCTGCCCCTGGCTCTAAGGAAGTGTCTTTAGATCCATGATGGTGAGAAGCTGAAGGCTTTGTGAGTGCAGGCACCCAGACTGTGGTTGGGGGACAAGGGCTGTGTCTGACCTCTTGAGAGTTAAAGATGGGTAGTGATGGGATTCAGAGTTGGTGAATTTTGTTCCCAGCATGAATCTAAGGCAATCACACAGACTGGGGTGGGGGTGGGGTCAAGGAAGCTGGTGGCAGGAGAAGGCTCAGGAGGCACAAGGGCACCTTGAGAGCTCCAGGCCGAACGGCACAGGGCCTCTGAGCCCGCTTCCTGGTGGTGGCCATGCCTGACCCAGGAACTGCCCAGAGCCGACTCTGTCAATTGTTCTGTTGGATGGTCTGAAAGGCAACAGCTGACAGAGATGTCCAAATGGATCCTCATCTTCCTCTTTGAGCAACTGGACTGGGAGAGAAGCAGGTGGAAGGAAGAGCAGTCTTGTTTGGTCCTGCCCTCACACGTCACCCAGACTCTTACCCCATTCCTGCTCAGGATCCTATGGAAAAACAAAGCAGTTCTTGGCAACCTGGGTAAGTCCCAGGGTACTGGGAAAGCTGCAGATTCTGATTCGGTGGGTGTGGGAGGGGCGTGAGATGCAAATGTCTTATGAGCTCTTGAGTGATGCCGAGGCTGCCTCCAAACTCAGCCTGTGAAACACAGACACACAAGAAGGGCATCATTTGAAACCTGCCTGCCAATGCACAGGACAGACTTTAAGGCTGCAGAGCCACACCAATATGAAGACGGAGCCAAACGTTCATATGTGAGGTAACTGGCAGACACCAAGGAGTTTTATGCCATTGCACAGCTTATAACTAACTGTTAAGCCGTGGAATTTGCTGGGTAGAAAGGGAAGGCTGGCACTCTCCATTGATCCCCTTACCCAGGCAGGGTACAGAATTGTGTTGGAGATGCCTCTTCATAAAACAGTCCTCAGGAGTAGCTCTGCCCCCAGAAAAGAGTGATCAAAGAAAAAGAAAATAAAAATCTATGTCTGCTTTGATTTGGGGTTGGGGGGTGAAGAAGGATCCTTGAGGTTCCAGAGCTACTGGCCAAGCATTCATGGCCAGGGACTTTGAAGTAACACTATGTTGAGCATGGTCTCAAAACCCACAAGAAGGTCACTTAAAACAAAACAAAACAGAACAAAGCAGATGGAGCCTGGCTATTGTCCGAGTGTCAAGATATCTGGCAGAAGCGATTTCAATCTCTGTGGAGGAATGTGCCTTCAAGCTAGCTCTATAAATCCCCCACTCTAGGGTTCACAGTGAAAACCACAGCACACAAAGAAACATCACCAGGAGCCAGCCATGACAGAAACAGCAAGCCCGTGTGATGGACTGTAGCTCAGCTCGATGAGGTATCTACTGTACAAGCAAGACACTTGAGTTTGAGTCCTAGCACCCACCTCACTCTGGGTGCAGTGGCATGCCTTTCTAACTCCTGTGCTGGGCAGGGGCAGACAGGGAGCCCAGCTGAATTAGGGAGCTCTGCACTAAGAGAGAAACCCTGTCTCAAAAAACAAGGTGGATGGTACCTAAGATAACACTGGAGATTGACCCTTTGCCTTCATGCAGGGGCAGGGGCATAAAGTTGGATTGTTAGGGAGAGAGAGAAAGAGAACATAACCTTGGGTGGGTTGGGAGGTGGCGGAGGAGCTGAGAGGAGCTGGGAGGAGCTGTGGGTGGAGGGGAAATATGATAAAAACATATTGTATCAAAAAAAAATTGAAAGATGTCTACCCCCAGCAGTTACTCAACCTGCCAGAGCCTGAGGCAGGGAGTAGTCATCACAGATGGATAATCCTTCAGAGCCACCCCTCTGCCTATTCCTCCCATCTACTGTGCCCCATCTTGCTCTCGGTTCCCTGGCTCCTTCCCCAGCCCCCAGCACCGACTCCCTGGTCCTCCTGCTTCTTTAAGGGACCATTCAGGTGCTCCCCAGGTCCTCTCTCAGCTCCACATTGCACAGGGGCCACCGTCAGTGCAAGTGTGTGTGTGTGTGTGTGTGTGTGTGTGTGTGAAGCCAACCATGCTGGCAACAGTTAGAACCACGCCCCATTTCACCACTGCCGTCCGTGTGCCCTGCCTGCTGCTGACATAGTGACCTCAGAGGAGACAGGCAGACACCACCTCAGCTAGAAACCGCCAGAGCCAGGACTTACACGTAACCCTGTCTTCCGAAGCTGCCCTTTCCCTGCTGGGCCACAGCCACCTCTAATTAGAACCAAGTTAATGACCAACCCGCCCCTCCTTTCACCGTGTTAAACCCTGACCAGCCCTTTTCAATCTTCCAACCTTAAACTTACCCAGTTGGCTGAGAAGTCTCTGGGGTCATTGCCAAGTGCAGTGTTAAGATCAAGGAAATATTAATGTGTGTTCCCTTAGTGCAAAGGTCAGCGGAGACCAAAGTCAGCCCCGCACAGCAGAGTACAGGGCGCCAGGTACCAGGAGAGACAGGGTCCCTGTGAGGGCCACCTTCTTCCATCCCTATCTTCGAGCAGCAGAAAAACACGCTTTTAAACTGTAAGGGCAAACACAAAGGGCTCTACAAACATGACCATAGGCACACACAGCTGGGCAGAGTGAAGGTTAAGGTAGAGCCCTGTGAACGAAGTCTATTGGCGCCCTCTTGTGGGAAAGTTTAATACTGCAGGGCCACAGAGCCCATCCCTGCCCTTCAGAGCAGCTGCACAGGACCGGGTGCTAGCTGTTCTCATGGACTCTCATCATTACAGCCCTCCAATGGCTTTGGCCTTAGATAAGCCTAACCTTCAAGTCCTATTCCTCCGTCGCTCACTCCGGTCCAGTTAGCCCAGGGACCAGCTGAGGTCCTGAGGCAGAAACAAGCTCAGGGCATCTGGGCACAGAGAAGCCCATATGGCAGATGGATGGTAAGAGCAATAGCGATGTTCCCGTAAGAGAGGGTCATCAAGGAGTTGTCCCCAGTGACACTCTGCCCACTTTAAAGTAGTGGGAATCAGGCCTGGTTTACACTCTCTATAGCTTTGTTCTTCACCCTGTACCTTCACATCGATTTCTTCAGTAACTGCGCCCAGGTCTGATCTGAGGCATCCATTCACCTCATTTCCAGAGCCACATCTAGCCAATTGCCATCCTCTCTTGTAGTAGCTTCGGAATGCATCTCTATGCCCTCACACGACACTTTCTTCTCAGCCTGAAAGTGATCCAATTCTTGTGGGTCGGATTGGGTCTCATCCCGAGAGCCCTTCAATGCCGCTGTCTTTAGAATAGGCCTAATCCCCAAGTCCTATGTACCACTCACTCCCTCTGGCTCAGCCAGAGCCTTTGAACCTGTGGCTCCCTACACCAGGATGCTCCCGGTTCTCGACGGAGCTCTTCCTTTTCATTCTCCGGGGATTGGCTTCAGTTGCCCAGCTGTTGGGGGAGAGAGTTATACAGACCCTTACCGTCAACAGATCCTGGCTACCCACCCTCCCCCATGCATAGCCCAGCCTCCATCAGTCTGTAAGCTGGCTGTAGCTACCCTGCCCATAACTGGTTTCCTAAACTCAGGCTGGACACAAAGAGCTGGGTTGACTCAAAGCCTCTTCTACCCAACAAGTAAAGCCCAGAATACAGGGAGCGCCTAGGAGTTAGTCATTCACTTCCTGAGCAGTGAGCCTAAGTGGTACCCCAACCTGTGCCTGAACCTTGGTCCTCCTGCTCTGTCGCCCAGCCCTGTGCCACAGAGTTCAGACACACCCTGCCCCACCCTGGCAGCTACCACCACCTCTCCCAGACCCACCCAGGGGCCACTAACTGTCTCTCAGCTCCAGCCTGACTCGGAAAAACTAGGCTAGCAGGCCTCACGAGGTGGAGTCATTTCTGAAGGCTTCTGGGAAGGTCATGGAGGTCACTGAGGTTCCCAGAAATTCAGGAACATTGTATGGTGAGCCATCTACTGAGACCTATGGGACAGCCAGTCTCCATATTTTGATTGCTATGACGAGAAAGAATTAGAAAAGCTGTGATGATCCTCTCTGATTTGATAGGTTTCCAGTCAACAACCAACCAACCAACCCACCAACCAACCAACCAACCCTTATTCAAGTAAACTGTTCACAAGAGGCATCTGTTCAGACAGAGAAGCAGCGGCAGGCGGAGGTGCAGTCTGGGGCTTCCCTCAGTTGCAGGCCGGCAGGAGAGCCATGG
The DNA here is from genome assembly GCF_007827085.1 of Peromyscus californicus insignis. Lineage (NCBI taxonomy): Eukaryota > Metazoa > Chordata > Mammalia > Rodentia > Cricetidae > Peromyscus > Peromyscus californicus. Next base: position 153,383,823 of record NW_026294562.1, read on the forward strand.
CTTACTTTGTTTCTATAGCCAGCCTCTGCTCTGTCCTAAAGACTAATAGCATCAGCTGCGCTCAGTGGCTTCAGCGCTGCTTGGCCTTGGAGGTTTGCACCCCAAAACCAGGTTTCAGAGGTTTTGGAGAAGCCCGAGAAGAGACTGGGACAGTTAAGAAGATCAAGATGAGGGTCACAGGCTCCTGATGCTGCCTCACTTTTCAGCGGACATGCCTCCCCTCCAGCAGGCCAGCCCAGGATGATGTGATTTTAGCACCATTGACTGCCATCTAGTGTTCAAATGTGGTAACGTCACATTTCCTTTAGCAGCCTTAGATGCTTTTTTTGAGACTCCAAAGACAACACGTTAAAAAGCTTGCACTTTTTTTCTCCTAGTGTTATGATCCCTAAAAGTAAGTAAATAAGCAAGAGATAATTAAGTCAGCCAGTCCATCAACTCTTATTCAAATAAAACAGACACAAATACCACACGATCTCATATGTGGACGCTACAACAGCCAGTCCCTTAGACACTGAGAGTCAAATGGTAGTTCGGCTGGTGAAGGAGCAAGGATGGGAAATTATGATCAGTGGGTACCGAGTTACAATTAGATAAGAGCAAGTGTTGGTGTGCAGGCACACTGTGGGGGGTTAGAGAATGTGGTAATGTATTTTCTAAAAATCTAAAGGAAAAGCTTTTTCATAAAGAAATGGTGATTTAGGAAATAGGTATGCTTATCCTAATTTGAGCACCATACAATATACATGCGGTCGTATGGTACCCTATAAATACATGCAACTTTTATATGTCAATTAAAAATACAATAATGTTGAGTTTCCCACTCAGCTCTGTACATGTTGGTAAAACCTTTGGTGGAGGCCCTGAATTTAACCTGAAACTTGGCAATGAGATTTGAGGCAGAATAACAGGACTCACTGAGCATGTGTGAATCAGCTATTGTACTGGGCAGTTTATGTCGTATCATTCACACTTTAATTTGACAATTCTGGCTTACTACAGTTCAAAATCAGGGCTTACTCAGATAGTTAACACACAGGACTTGCCAACAGCCTAGTTTGTGAAGCATGAAGCTTTACTAAATGATTCCTATGACACAGTTGGGGAGCTACAGGGAGGGGTCAGTCCCATTTTGTGAAGGAGGAGAGGAGATGAGGGGCGTGGCTCCTTCGAGGTCACCTGGTGCCCACTGTGAGTGAGGTGGTGCTGGGGTTTGGGTTTGAATCTGAGCATTATTGTGTCGAAAGTGTGATCTTGAAGAAACCGCTTTACAATGTGCTCCTCGCCAACTGTCTCCCTAGGATACTATGTTTTCTTGGCTTTGCTAAAGGTCTCTCCTTTCCCATTTCACCTCCCGGGCTGGCTTTATCACACGCTGAAGCTTGGTGCATGCATGGTCTGTTTGTCTCACCCTCAAATGTGCTGGTTAACATGTCTTAGCCCACATCTGTATCATGTATTTATTTTTAAAATTTAAAATTAAATTTATTTTTATATTTCCGACAGGGTGTAGCTTTGGCTGGCCTGGAACTCTCCATGTAGACCAAACTGGCTTCAAACTCATAGAGTTTGAAGTCTGCTTCTGCCTCTAGTGAATTTAAGGCATGCATCACTATACACGTATGCATGGCTTTGTTCTTAGAATTATGTTTTCAGGGAAAAGTTTGGGTCTTTCTCCCCAGGATTCTCTTGAATCATATTTTGTCTATCCGATGATTCTTTTTAATTTAAAAGACAGCTTGCCAAACTTGTACATAAGTCCTGTTGAGAATTAGTGGAGTAACATTGAATATACAATGGAAGACATTGGAGAAAGTCTAATTTTCAGAGTGTTTTTCTCTCCATGGTCATATAACTTCATTTATTTAGATATTCCTTGAATTTATTATTTTATTATCTATCTATCTATCTATCTATCTATCTATCTATCTATCTATCTATCTATCTATCTATCATGTGTGTGTGCAGATGTATATGCTGCATATAAAAAATGGCAACCAGAGAACAATTTTGTGCAATTGGTTCTCTCTTCCTGCCTCAAAAACTTTCAATTTAGCCGGGCGGTGGTGGCGCACGCCTTTAATCCCAGCACTCGGGAGGCAGAGCCAGGCGGATCTCTGTGAGTTCGAGGCCAGCCTGGGCTACCAAGTGAGTTCCAGGAGAGGCGCAAAGCTACACAGAGAAACCCTGTCTTGAAAAACAAACAAACAAAAAAAACAAAAAAAAAAAAGAAAAAAAATTTCAATTTATTATTTTATGTGAATGGATGGTTTTGCCTACATGTATATCTGTGTATCATGTGTGCCTGGTGTCTGCAGAGACCAGCAGAAGGCATCAGATCCTCTGGAACCGGGTTACAAATGGTTGTGAGCTGCCATGTGGATGCTGAGAACTGAACCAGAGTTCTCTGGAAGAGCAGCCAGTGCACTTAGCCGCCAAGCCATCTCTCCCACCTGGAAGTGGGTTTAGGGATTGCACTCCCATCACTGGATTGCACCACAAGTGCCTTTGCCCAATAGGGCACCTTGTGGCTCACTTTCCTTTCTTAAAGACAGGTTCTTATTCTGTAACCAAGGTTGCCTGGAGCTCGATATGTAATAAGGGTTGTCCTAGAACTCACGACAATCCAGGTGCATTTTTGATACATATATGTTATCTTTTTAAGTTATGCTTTTGATATTTTTCTTATATATGCAATTAGTATTTTCTAATAAGAACAGTAACTTATATATCCATCTTACAGTCATATAATATTGATACAACTTAATTATCTCCATTTAGTATTTATCTCAGGTTTGTAGTTACCTGAGAAGCGGTTTCCCTTTACTTTTAATCTTTCCATTTTAAACCAATGTCTAATAAACAGCATATAAACAGATTTTTTTTTTTTTTTGGTTTTTCGAGACAGGGTTTCTCTGTGTAGCTTTGCGCCTTTTCCTGGAACTCACTTGGTAGCCCAGGCTGGCCTCGAACTCACAGAGATCCGCCTGGCTCTGCCTCCCGAGTGCTGGGATTAAAGGTGTGCGCCACCACCGCCCGGCATAAACAGATTTTTAACCCAAAATTTGCTGAGCTTCCTCCTTTTTCTTTTTTGCATACATTTTAATTCTTGTTTTATTTTTTGAGCACAGGTTTTAAGATGATGAATTTAGTGAATTTCATCTTGAGATTTTCCTATATTTAAGTAATTTCAAGCATTTCACTTACTTTAATCTCTTAGTTTTTTGGTCTCCTTTTCTGCTTTCACTGGGGCAGAGCTGAGAGTAATGTGTCCATCTTCTAAACTTACAGGACTTAGCACACTCTGGCACAGCACCCCCCCCCCCCCCCCCAATAATATCACCACCGTCCTGAATTTGTTCAGTTCGGGCATTGTGAGATGTGGGCTGGGGGAATTCAGGAGTGGAGAAGTTGCACAGACAGTGCTCTCTTTGTTCTAGGTGGGTCTTTTATTTGATCTATTTTTTTTTTATTAACAAGCATCACATACATCCATTTACACATACTTACTTATTACATGCCAGTGTGTGCCAGCTCTGTCCTAAGCCCTTGGAATTAAAAGTGAATGTGTCGGCTATCAACTACCAATAGTTCCTCTGCTTGGGGGGCAGGGGGGGATGCTTTGTGCTTACCTCCAGTCTCCATGATGGAACTTTGTCCTGCTGGAGCTTGCAGAGGCCTTTGCATGCTGTCACAACTGCTAGGAGCTCATTTAGACAACTGCCCCGCTGTGTCTGGAAAGCATCCCTTCCTTCTAGTTGTCCACTGCCCCTGGCTCCCACACCCTTTCTGCCTCCTGCCTGCAAAGATCCCTGAACTCTTTCTAAGAGCGTGGTCCCTGGTAGGTTGAGCATGCTCCAGAGGATCTACAGATACCCAAGGATATAGGGGCAGCACAAATTGGACTTGGGTTAAAAAAAAAGATTAAAAAAAAAGAGGATGTAAAGTTGGGTGGGTCGGGAAGGGGGATAGATCTAGGAGGATTTGAAGGGGTTGAGAATGATCAAAATGCATTGTATGAAATTCTAAGAATGAAGAAAATGAATAAAAACCAAAACAACAACACAAAGTAAGCAAGCCAGATTAAAATTCAAGTGCCTGTCATATTTACATCCACTAAACACAAATCTGCAAATATACATAGGGAACAGCTTGGTTTAGTTGAGTGAAATTCCAGTTATTTTCTTGTGTGGTAAGTTTATATTTCGTTCAGACGCCTCCCTGTCTACATTTCCAGACTAGTGATGAACTGGAGAATCTCACTTACCTATTCCCTTTCTACGTGTCTGCATCTCCAGCTCTTCGCTATCTCATAACTCTCTGTTTATGGTGCAGGCTGGAACATGCCCAGTGCCCTTACCTCCAGGCACTGCATGTCCGTTTAACGACACACATGCGTCCTCCTCCTTCTCCTCCTTCTTCCCTTCCCTCTTCCTTTGTTTTTGGGCTTTGAGAAAGGGTCCCTATATGTAGTCCTGGCTCCCTATGTATATAGGCTGGCCTCGAGTTCACCGAGATCCTCCTGCTTCTGTCTTCCAAGGGCTCGGATTAAAGGTGTGCATCACCAAACCTGGCCCCACATGGTTCTTCTGATGCAGCCTGAAATTCCTATCGGACATCGTGTGTGCCTTAGTCTGCACTCCCTCCCTGTTGCTGAACACCTCAGAAGGGGAAGGTCACAGCTTCCTGTTTAAGGAGGTTAATCAAGATTGGTGTTGGGCTTTTAATTTCGTCACTACTGCATAGCTGATTGTCCCACCTGAGATTCTCTGCAGGCATGGTCTGGCCCTACTGCGCAGGATCCCATTAACCTGGCTGCAGGAGACCATCCTGTGCATGGTGTTGGTCTCTCCCCTCTTTGACCTGCCAGGATCGCGGGATGTCTGCTGAGGAAAGCTGCAGACTTGGGGTATATCTGGTGCTCCTGTATCTCCCACATCTTGTTCTTCCTTTTTTCTCTTTTGGATGTCATCACACAGTATCTCTTGTCCTCTTTATCTGGTAACAGTTTCCTGTCCTGTGATAGCAGCCGTCTCAACCCTGTTCCTCACTTCTTTGTTTGTGCCTTTAGGCAGTGGAAGCTGATGCGGCAGATTTTTGGATGCTTCTCCATGTACCATGCAGGACCCTTTGGAGAGCAGGCTTTCAGAATCATAAGACGTTCTGGTGAGCAGTTGAGAGCCTCTGCTTTGGACACACAGATATGCCTCAGCATTTCCTCAATCCGTTTGAAGGATTTTCCTAGCCTTGTTCAGTGGTTCAGCTGACCTGAAAGCGGTTAAGATAATAATCACCCTCATGAGTTACGAGATAGGACCTGCCAAACAAGCACCCACTCCAGTGTCTCTGCAAGTGCTTCGCTCAGAGACTCACCGCCCCCTCCACCCCCTGTGAGCAAATACTAGGGTGGAGGACCATTTCCTCTTTTGGAAAATCTTTCCTAAAGCATTGTAGCAAAAGTCTAAATTTATTTTATTTTATTTTATTTTTTGTTTTTATTGGCATCTTTTTTTTAATTTATTTTAATTTATTTTGCAATACAATTCAGTTCTACATATCAGCCACGGATTCCCTTGTTCTCCCCCCTCCCGTCCCCCTCACCTTCCCCCCAACCCCCCCCCCCCCATTCCCATCTCCTCCAGGGCAAAGCCTTCCCCACAGACTGAGGTCAACCTGGTAGACTCAGTCCAGGTAGGTCCAGTCCCCTCCTCCCAGGCCGAGCCAAGCAATCCTGCATAGGCCCCAGGTTTCAAACAGCCAACTCATGCAATGAGCACAAGATCTGGTCCCACTGCCTGGATGCCTCCCAAACAGATCAAGCCAATCAACTGTCTCACCCATTCGGAGGGCCTGATCCAGTGGGGACCCCTCAGCCATTGGTTCATAGTAAAAGTCTAAATTTATTTCCCTACAGTACTTGATAACACTAATAGATGTCACAGTGGTGTGTGTGTGTGTGTGTGTGTGTGTGTGTGTGTGTGTGTGTGTGTGTGTGTATACATGTGTGGCCATTGACTGATTCTGGTATCTTCTATCACTGTCCATTTTATTCCTCTTAAAGACAGAGCCTCCCACTGAACCCAGGTATCACTTATCTGACTAGACTAGCTGGCTAGCAAGTCCAGGAGCTCTGTTTCTCTCCACTGCTCCAGCCCTGAGATTACAGAGATGCTCTGCTGTGCCCAAAATTTTTTTTAAAAACGTGGTTTCTAGGGAGCAAGCTCAGAGCCCCATGCTTGCATAGCAAGAATTTTACCAACTGAACCATCTCTGTAGCCCCGATGTTTTTGATATGATTCTCTTTCCATTCCTTATACGTTCTGTCTTGATTATAGGGCAAGAATTAATTAGCTACATAATCTTAGTTACCCATCCACCCCGTCTATGGCCTGCTGGAGCACATGAAGGAACCTGATCTGTAGACCCAAAGCTGCAGGATCTCCACAACCCAGGACAACAACAGGATACCCAGGAGGGGTTGTAGTGAGTGCCCAGCATTGACAGTGTAGTAGAAACCAGAGGACTGGAACCAGACCGATGACACTTTGCAATGAACACTTGTAAGTAAAAATAAGTGGACAAAAGGGGTTTATGGCTTGACTTACTGTGTCACACTGCAGCTTCCATGACAAGATTTTTAATTTTTCACTTTTTAACTTTTTTCCTCTTAAATTTTGCTTTGTTTGGGGGAGGTGCAGGGGTGGAGGGCAGATGCGAAGGGAATGGGAAATGAATGGGATCAAAATACATGATGTAAAAGACATAGAATAAAAAAAAAATCCTACTTTTCTTTAATATGGTAGGACTATTGAACAAATAAATAATTTAATGAATAAATGTAGCCTCTGCTTTCTTTTATAAAAGATTTTATTTTTATTTTATGTGTGAATGTTTGCCTTTACATGTGCATGTGTACCACGTGCATGTCTGGTGCCTGAAGAGGCCAGACGAGGGCAGAAGAGGGCACAGATCCCCTAGAATTAGGGTTTACAGATGGTTGTGAGCCACACATTGGTGCTGGGAACTGAACTCAGGTCCTTGGCAAGAGCAAATGCCCATAACTTCTGAGACATCTTTCCAGCCCCATGCTCCTACCCTTATAAGAGAAGCTTGCATGAAATCTCCATTCAGAAATTTGAATCACCATTTTACATTGATCCCTTTCACTATCTGCAAGTTTGACAAGTATGGAATTTTGTAACCAGGAAGCCAATGTCCATGCACAGCTAGGGTTGGAGGTAGTTTGTCTCCCAGAGTTTCACACACATCCTCCATTAATTCCCAGTTGCACTCTTCCCAGGCCTTCCCTGATGCCCCAACCCTCCTCCCTTCAGTCCCTTGTGACAGATTTCAATGCTTCTTTTTTTTTTTTAATTTTTTTTTTGGTTTTTCGAGACAGGGTTTCTCTGTGTAGTTTTGGTGCCTGTCCTGGAACTCACTCTATAGCCCAGGCTGACCTCAAACTCACAGAGATCCACCTGACTCTGCCTCCCGAGTGCTGGGATTAAAGGTGTGCGCCACCACCACCTGGCTCCAGATTTACGTGCTTCTTAACAGAAGATGGACAAATTTTAATGTTCTCTTTAATGTTCAAGAGCTCAAGACTTCAATTATTATAAAAATTTCTCATAAATTCTTCAAAGAATTGAGTCATAATTATAATGCACAGTGATATGCAAAGATGAATAAGCATACATTTGATATGTTTCTATAGATGGATACATTCATTTGAATATGTCTCAATGGAAACAGAATATTTTCATTCCTCTAAAAATTCCTTTCAAACCTCCTGCTGTTCCTGCTACCTTAAGAACCAGCCACTGTAGATACTTCTACAATTAAAATTTTGCTTGGCCTTTTCCTTTGTTTGCTTAGATTAATTTAATGTATATATGTTTGGGCTTATCCATGCTACTGTATTCCCTTATGAGCATTTATGAGGCTAATTCAGTTATTTCATTGCATGTATTTACAACAGGTAACTAATTTCATTTTAGTAGATATATGTAAGACATGTGTGGCTAGAGTTTTCCTGCCTGGCCCACAGTCAGGACAAATCTCTGTCACCCGCCAGTCCCACAGCCACTCAGACCCAACCAATAAACACAGAGACTTATATTGCTTACAAACTGTATGGCTGTGGCAGGCTTCTTGCTAACTGTTCTTATATCTTAAATTAACCCATTTCTATAAATCTATACCTTGCCACGTGGCACATGGCTTGCTTGTGGCTTACCAGCATCTTCACATGTTGCTTGTCGTGGCTGCGGCTGGCAGTGTCTCCTTCCTCCTTCCTGTTCTCTCAATTCTCCTCTCTGTTAGTCCCGCCTGTACTTCCTGCCTGGCCACTGGCCAATCAGTGTTTTATTTATTGACCAATCAGAGCAACAGATTTGACATACAGACCATCCCACAGCAGACATGTATTATTTTATTTTTATTTTATTATGTTTTTTAGTTATTCTTCCCTCATACAATACATCCACAGCCTCCCCTCTCTTCCTTCTTACCAGGCCCCACCTCCCCCATATCCACTGTTTTTCCATTTCCCTTCAGAAAACAACAGGCCTCCCAGGAATACCAACTGATACAGCCTAACAAGGTGCAATGAGAGTAGGCATAGACCCTCACTTGTATCAAGGCTAGACAAGGCAAACCATAGGAGGAAAAGGGTCCCCACATGCAGGCAAAAAAGACAGAGACACCCCCTCTCCCATTGTTAGGAGTCCCACAAAAACCCCAAGCTAAACAACCATAGCACATATGCAGAGGGCCTGGTACATACCTGAGTAGGCTCCGTGGTTGCCACTTCGGTCTCTGAGCCCCTATGAGCCTTGCTTAGTTGATTCTGTGGGCTGTGTGTTTTCCTGGTATCCTCAACCCCTCTGGCTCCTACAATCCTTCCTTCAGTTCTTCTTTGGAGTTTCCTGAGCTCCCCCTAATGCTTGGGTGTGGGTCACTATATCTGCTCCCATAAGCTGCTGGAGGAAGCTTCTCTAACAATTGAGCTAGGCACTGATCTATGAGTATAGCAGAATACCATTAGGAATCATTGAGGTTTTTTTTTTTTGTCTGTCAATTGTGTTCAGTTCTACCCTAGGATTCTAAGCAATCCAGCTTCCAGATTCTGGCCTGTAGGCAGTGTCATGTATGGGCTCTCTCTCATGGCATGGGCCTCAGGTTAGACCAGTCATTGCTTGGCCACTCCTACAAGCTCTAAGCCACCATTGCCCCACAGCATCTTGCAGCAGGACAGGTTGTGGGTTGTAGATTTTGTGGCTGGGTTGGTGTCCCAGTCCCACCACTGGGAGCCTTGCCTAGTTACAGAAGATGGCTGGTTCAGGCTGCATATCCTACATTCCTAGGAGTCCTCACGAGTGTCAACCTCATAGGCTCCTAAAAGTTTCCACTGCACTAGGTTTCCATATCACTTCCTAAATGCCCCACCCCAATTCTAGTCAACTCTCTCCATACTCTCTCCCTCTGTTCCTCACTCCCCACCTGATTCCCTCTGTTTTCATCCCCACCCATCTCCAGTCCACCCACAAAATCTATTCTATTTCCCCTTCCCAGAGAGATCCATGCATCCTCCCTAGACCTCTTTATCTAACTTCTCTGGATCTGTGGATTATAGCATGATTATCCTTTATTTAATAGTTAATACTAACTTCTAAGTGAGTACATATCATGTTTGTATTTCTGAGTCTAGGTTGCCTTGCTCAGGATGACTGTTTTTCTAGTTCCATCCATTTGCCCGCCAATTTCATGATGCCATTTTTTTTTTCCTAATAGGTGAGTAATACTCCATTGTGTCAATACACCACATTTTCTTTATCCATTCTTTGGTTACAGAGCATGTAGGTTGTTTCCAGTTTCTGGCTATTATGAATAAAACTGCTATGAATATAGTTGAGCAAGTCCTTGTGGTATGATGGAGCATCTTTTCAGTGTATACCCAAGTGGAATAGCTGAGTCTTGAAGTAAATTGATTCCCAATGTTCTGACAAACTGCCATATTGATTTCCGTTGTGGCTGTATGAGTTTGCATTCTCACCAGCAATGGAGGAGTGTCCCCACTGCTACACAGTCTCATCAAATGAGCTGTCATTTATGTTGTTGATAGTAGCCATTCTGACAGGTGTAAGATGGAACCTCAAAGTAGTCTTGAAGTGCACTTCCCTGATGGCTAAAGATGTTGAACATTTCTTTAAGTATTTTTCAGCCATTTGAGATTCCTCTATTGAGAATTCTCTGTTTAGGTCTTTGGTGGTTTGAATGAAAATGGCCCCATAGGTTCATAGAGAGTGACACTATCAGGAGGTGTGGCCTTGTTGGAGGAAGTGCATCACTAGGGGGTGGGCTTTGAGGTCCCAAATGCTCAAACCAGGTCTAGTTTGACATTCATTTCCAGTTGCCTGTTGATCCTCATGTAGAACTCTCAGCTCCTTCTTCAGCACCATGTCTGCCTGCACACTGTCATGCTTCCCCTACATGATGATAATGAACTAAACCTCTGAAACTGTGAGCCAGCTCTAATTAAGGGTTTTCCTTTATAAGAGTTGCCATGGTCATGGTGTCTCTTCACAGCAATAGAAACCCTAACTAAGACAGGTCTATACCCCATTTTTTAATTGTTTGATTTGCTGATGTCTAGTTTCTTCAGTTCTTTATATATTTTGATTATTAGCCCTCTATTGGTGTGGAGTTGGTGAAAATCTTTTCCCATTCTGTTGGCTGCTGTTTGGTCCTGTTGATGGTGTCCTTTGTCTTACAGAAGCTTTCAAGTTTCATGAGGTCCCATTTATTAATTGTCAATCTTAGTGCCTGTGCTATTGATGTTCTAATTATGAAATTGTCTCCTGTGCCAATGCGTTCAAGGCTATTTCTTACTTTCTCTTCTATTGGGCTCTGTGTGTGTGGTTTTATGTTGAAGTCTTTGATCCACTTGTACTTGAGTTTTATGCAGGGTGATAAATATGGAATTATTTGTATTTTCTACATGCAGAAATCCAGTTAGACCAGCACTATTTGTTGAAGATGTTTTCTTTTCTCCATTATGTATTTTTGGCTTCTTTATAAAAAAATTAGGTGTTCATAGACACATGAATCTATGTCTGGATCTTCAATTCTATTTGCTTGATCAATGTGTATGTTTTTATGCCATGCCATGTGGCTTTTATTAGTATAGCTCTGCAGTATAGCTTGAAATTAGAGAAGGTTCTTTTATTGTCAGGATTGTTTTAACTATCCTGGGTTTTTTATTTTTCCATATGAAGTTAAGTATTGTCCTTTCAAGGTCTGTAAAGAATTGTGTTGGAATTGTATTGGGGATTGAATCTGTAGATTGATTTTGTTAGGGTTGCCATTTTTACTGTGTTTTACTTGATCCATAAGCATGGGAGATCTTTTCATCTTCTTATATCTTCTTCAATTTCTTTCTTCAAAGATTTGAAATTTTGTCATACAAGTCTTTTACTTGCTTAGTTAGAGTTACCCCAAGATGTTTTGTATTACTTGTGGCTATTGTGAAGGATGTTGTTTCATTGGTTTCTTTCTCAGCCAATTTATCATTTGTGTATAGGAGGGCTACTGATTTTTTTGAGTTAATCTTGTATGCAGTCACTTCACTAAAGGTGTTTATCCTTGGTAGACTTTTTGGGGTTGCTTATGTATGATGTCATATCATCTGCAAATAACGATACTTTGACTTCTTCCTTTCCAATTTGTTTCCCCTTAATCTCCTTCAGTTGTCTTATTGCTCTAGCTAGAACTTCAAGTATTATATTGAATAGACATGGCAATAGTAGATAGACTTTTCTTGTTCCTGATTTTAGTGGAATTGCTTTGAGTTTCACTCCATTTAATTTGATGGTGGATATAGGCTTGCTGCAAATTGTCTTTATTATATTTACATATGTTCCTTGTAACCCTAATCTTTCCAAGACTTTTAGTATGAAAAAATTTGGGATTTTTTTCAAAGGATTTTTCAGCATCTAGTGAGATGATCATGTAGTTTTTTTTGTCTTAGTTTGTCTAGATGGTGGATTACAGTGACTGATTTTTTTTTTTTTTTTTTTTGGTTTTTTGAGACAGGGTTTCTCTGTGTAGCTTTGCGCCTGTCCTGGAACTCACTTGGTAGCCCAGGCTGGCCTCGAACTCACAGAGATCCGCCTGGCTCTGCCTCCCGAGTGCTGGGATTAAAGGCGTGCGCCACCACCGCCCGGCGATTTTTTTTTTTTTTTTATGTTGAAACATTCTTTCTTCTCTGGAATAAAGCTTCCTCAGGCATGGTAGATGATCTTTTGATGTGTTTTTGGATTCAGTTTGCAAGTATTTTATTGAGTATTTTTGCATTTATATTCATAAGGGAAATTGGTCTGTAATTCTCTTTCCTATTGAATCTTTGTGTGGTTTGGGTATTAGGGTAACTGTGACCTCATAAAATAAATTTGGCAATGTTCCTTCTGTTTCTATTTTGTGGGTAATTTGAGGAATATTGGCATTAACTCTTCTTTAAAAGTCTGATAGTGTCTTAGTTAGGGTTTCTATTGCTGTGAAGAAACACCATGACCACAGTAACTCTTATAAAGTGTTAGCTCACAGTTTCAGAGGTTTCGTCCATTTTAGTCATAGCAGGAAGCATGGCAGTGTGCAGGCAAACATGGCTTTGGTGATAACCCCTACCTTCCCCAAAGCAACAGCTTAGACAGGAAACCATCAAAGAGAACTCCAAAAAACTGTGATAAAAATGCTGATATGTAGCTTTCCACAACTGAGAACTTTTTGGGTGTGTGTGTGTACGGGTGGGGGAAGGCTCAGTTTTCTTTAAGGGGCTGGGTACTGGTAGTTTGACCATACCTCAGGGAGTATATAGGCAACCCAAATAAGACTTGTGTTTTTTTTTTTGTCCTGTGGGACAGGTTAGAGGGTATGGACAGACCTGTGAGGAGTGGGAAATGAGTGTGATTGGGGTGTATGATGTGAAATTCCCAAATAGTCATTAAAATATTATGAAAAAACCCAAACATATGATTTTGTTTTCTGAGATAAAACAATCTGGAGAAATTTCTGGATCATGGGAAGAAAAATACATAATTCTATAGAAAATACCAAATTTTAAGACACCAAGAAAAAAAGAAAGAAAAGAAGGAAAAAAGAAGTCAAGGAAGAAACCAGAAGATGGAAAGATCTTCCATGATTGTGGATTGGAAGAATAAATAGTGAAAATGACCATACTACAAAAATGATCTATAGATTCAAAAAAATCTTAAGGTTTTTGAAGAAGCAGGAAAGACTAAGATAGCCAAAGCAATTCTGACCAAAAAGAGTATCACCATACTGGATTTCAAGTTATATTACAAAACCATAGTAATAAAAAAGGCATGGTAACTCACAGTATAGACACAGGGATCAACAGAATGGAAGAGAGGACTCCATAGGGCAACATAACTACAGCCTCCTGAGGTTTTAAAAAGGTGTTAAAATGTGCATTAGAGGAAGAGGAGAAGCAAATAAAAAACATTCCTTATTTGTTGGATTATAAGTTTGGCTACTCAAATAGGGAATGGACGACCTTATCAAGAAGGACTTTAGACCTGGGCCAAAGCAGTCAAAATTGCTGCTTCCCAAGCACTGGAAGGCTTCTTCACTCATGTGATCCTACATGACTTCCAGCCCAGCTACATCACATTCCAGCCTGTGGGGAAGAGGGGGAGATCCAGGAGTTAATAAATCAGACTTAGCTGTTTCTATTGATCAGAGCCTAGTGACACTGCCTCATTTACCATCAATGAGACTGGAAAGTGATATTTTTTTGGGCAGCAGTTCTCAACCCGCTTTGGGACTCATATCAGGTATTCTGCATATCAGATATTTATATTATGATTTATAACAGTAGCATAATTGCAGTTATGAAGTAGCAATGAAATAATTTTGTGATTGGGGGTTACCACAACACAGTACAAGGAACTGTATTAAAGAGTTGCAACATTAGGAAGGTTGAGGGTCACTGTTCTTGGGGTATAAAATTCAGAGAACTACTGTCCTGATTAGCTTTAATTGTCAACTTCACACAACCTAGAAACAGCCAGAGAGGAGAGACTCAACTGAGGCTGTTTCTATTGATCAAATTGGTCTGTGGGACTTGTCTGTGGGGGATTATCTTGATTGCTAATTGATGTAGGAGAGCCCAGATTACTGTGGGCAGCACCATTCCCTAGGCAGGTTGTCTTGTACTGTTAAAAAAAAAAGGTAGTGGAGTATAACCTGTATTGTGAGCCAGTCAGCAAGAGGCATCCTTCATGGCCTTTGTGGCACTTATTGGGCTGTAAAGAGAGTTCCTTAGTCAGAGATAATGTGATGTGAAATAGCAAGCAGACCCACCTTCAGTTCCTGCTTGAGTTCTTGCCTTGACTTTTCTCAGTAATGAACCATAACCTGTTAGCTGAAATGAGTCCTTCCTCTCCTAGATTGCTTTTGGTTATGGTATTTGTCATAGCAACAGAATGAAACTAAGACAGCTATTATGTCACACAAAAGGCAAATGGATATTTAGAGTACTATCGGTCTCTCCAGTTCCTAATTGTCTCAGATTCAGTGATTATATGGATATGTTCTGGGAGAGTGCTCTTCAGAAGTAAGGGCTTATTGGGCTAAGTAAGAACAGTGAGAAAGCTTCAGAGAGGACTCCAGGAGACCATAGAATGGTAATGGACATTCTCTTCATCTGATTTCAGAAGTATCTCTTTACCTATATAAGCCTCAGATTCTTCATGTGTGAAGATGTCACAAGAGATGGTCTTTAGGGAACACTTGCTAAGTACTGAGGGGTGAAATGGATAAAACAGGAACAGTCTAATCCTCATAGAGTGACCATTTTGGTGAAGAAGACACTCACCCTAAAAGATGAACAAGCTGTAAAGTGCTTGAGTGGGGATGGCAGAACTTGTTTTTCTGACCTTCCTTGTTCAAGTCATCCATATCTGTAAGATCTTGTGTATCTAAAGAGATTATGATGGATGCATTTCCCTCTGAATGACTCTCTGCACCTCCTGAGGAGGACACATTGTCTTTCTGAGAGAAATCTTGCCCACCTAGTGCTCTGGGTTCTGAAGCAGTGACTCCCTTTATCAGACAGGAAGGACCCCAAGAATTCTCCTATCAGTTCCCAATTGAATTCTATGCATTTTCTCTTTTGTGTCCCACGCAACTGCTTTTTTTTCCTGTTTGCCTTTGCTTATGCTAGATTTTATTTTCTTCCAGAACATTAGTTTCTGTCTTTAGATGTTCTTTGGGAATTATTCCCCCATGGGCATCATTTCTCTGTATTTCCCTTATCTAGATGGCCACACTAGTGGTAGGTCCAAAAGATTGGTCGAAAGGGTAGACCCTACTGATGATATGTTGCCTTCAGATTTACACTTGTTAGACAAAAAGAAAATCATTCTTTTTGTGATCCAATTGCATTTTATGCAAAATATTAATTCCAAACTCATAGTTCCTTGAGAAGTTTATGAGAATCTCTCATGAACTCTCAAACATCTATTATTAATCACACAGGTGTGAACTATTCTCTTCCTCCATTTGTTATCTGCATGGACATATCTCTTTGCATTACAAAACCTCGCACTTTTTGTGCTTTCTTCCATAGTCTCCCCTGACAAAAAGCTTTCATCAGCAAAGAGGCTCTGTTGAAGATATCCTGGGAGACAGAATGGAATAGGATGGATGGCATAAGATTACATTGTACACTCCACATCGCATCACTTAATAGATCTCCATAGACACTTCCATGCTTCACATACTTCCTCAGTAGCACTTAGACCTCACCCTATCTTACTACTTCCTCTTCTATAATGCTGAGAAACTCAGCACAGGAACAAGCCCTACCCTACTCTCTATGTCAAAATGCTTCTAGGTGCTGATAAACAGCCCCATCAAAGTCTCACTACCAAGGTACCTCAACAGTCAACTTCAGTTACCTGGATACACATACTTCCGAACACAGAGATGCTCACAAAAATAATTACAATAAGTGAAATTTGCATTCTCACAGTGTATGTCTGTGCTGAACCACTTTTTCATGTTTATTCTCTACTAAATTCAAGCCATTCACTACCACAATGATCCTCATTCATCCTTTTATTCTTTGAGGAAATATTGAGAAAACAATGTGCCACATGGAGCTATGCCCAAGGGCATCCAGAAAGTGTTCAAAAATCAGGTCTTTTTCTTCCATGGTCTTACTCCTGTGGACCCATGGTGCTGGCTAATATCACAATGTTCCCAGAACTGAAACAGATAGAAAGCCTACAAATCTTTCTTCAACAGTGAAAAGATCCAGAGCAAATGAAGGAAAGCCTATACTTTGAATCACAGCAACAGAGAATTGCAGCCTTTGAAACAATTTCAGACATACTACTTTATGGGCCTAGAACTCTTTGAATGATAGGGAGGCCAGACCCATGAGGAAGAACCCTGTTGTCCTACCATAAAGCTTTGTTGTCAGCCATTCTTCCATCCTGCCCCAAGTGACCTAGAGCCTTTTACCATGGTGATTGTGTATTGGAATGAAGGGCACAACTGGACTTTTAGGAACCACTAGACTTGGGCTCTGAATTGTCATTGATTCTGGGAGATCCCAACAGCATTGTAGCTTTCTGGTCAAAGTAAGGATTTATGGAGGACAGGTGATCAGAGTTTTATTTAGAACCTGACTCTCAGACTATTCAGTTGGTCCATGAAGTCATCCTGTGACTATCTCTCCAGTCTCAGAATACATAATTTGGATAGACACATTTAAAAGTTGGAAGGATAATATATTGGTTCCCTGACATGTGGAAAAGGATTTTATGGTTGGGAAGGCCAAATGAAAATGATTAGGGATCCCTCCCTTGGGAGAACAGTAAACCCAAACTAGTATTGGGATGCTGGGATATTGCAGAGCTTATTACCACCACCAAGTACCCAAGGATGCATGTTCACATTATATCTATACTTACCTCTACTATGTGAGATGTGCAGAAGATAGATGGCTATTGGAAAATTTTGGTTATTGTAAGCTTGCTTGCTTACTTAGTTTTATAATTCATTGTGTTTTTCCCATTTCCCCCAATTACTCTGTGTTCTTTTTTTCTCCTTTATCTTAGAAGTTTTCTAGTTTCCTGAGTTGTTTATTTCTATATCCAGATTCTGAATTGTTTATCTATTTTCTAGCAAGATTTATTCTTTCCCAAGTGCTTACAGTTATGTGAAGTTTCCTTCTTCGCGTAATCTCTTTTATATCATCTGCAATGGTGGTTCACTCATGAATGGCTTTGGTTTATGCTTGTTTTCAAAGGTCTTTGCCTATCATTGAATTACTGCTGAATGCAGTAATCTTGGCTGACAGTTGTTTTCTTTTGGCACTTGAAATGTATGTTCTGTACTAGTTCCTTTTTGTTGTGGTGATAAAATACCAGGAAAAAGCAACTATGGAAGGAAGAGTTTATTTTGGCCTATGGTTCCCGTGGGAGTGTCCACAGAGGTGGGGAGGCATGGCCGCAGGTGACTGGAGCAGGAAGCTGAACGACCAAGTTTCAGCTACCTGCAGAGAGCAGAGAGAGAGTGGACTGAGAGAAGGGTAAGGCTCTAGACTCTCAGGTCCTGCTACTGTGTTGGACTTCCTCCAGCAAGCTGTTGTCACCCAGAGGTTCCATTGCCTCCCAAACAGCACTTCCAGCTGAGGATTGAGTGCTCAATACCTGAGCCTATGGGGAGATTTCTCATTCAAGCCACCACAGCATCAGATCAAGACATTTCAGGTCAAGAAGTCCACTACCATCCTGGTGGGTTTTCCTTTGTAGGTGACTTGATACTTCTTTCCAAAATCCAGTAAGACAACAGTTAAAGAGTTCAAACAAAAGCATCCTTATTGAGTAAAAAAAAAAGTCATAATGTTGGGTGAAGATCTCAGTAACAGGGGTGGGCCAGTTATTGGTCAGAGAAGCACCCAAACAGATACAGGCTACCGCCACTCAAGGGCTACTACTATGTTGTGACACCTTTCTATAAAAGGGCAAGATAGCTGAAGGCCCACCACCATCCTTTCCAAGAAAGGTCTTGTGTAACCAAGGATATAAAACAAAAATCATTAGCAAAGTCTAATACAGTATAAAAATGTCTCATCCCTTCTTCAGTCAAAAGATCAATGTTGACTTTAAGAGCATGAGTAGGAAACACTACTCCATCTAGCCCTACCTAATCCACAGACATTTTCCTTGAGCTAGTCTGTCTCCTTATCCTCATGTGCTGCTCTTACCAGAGTGATGATCTGCATATCCCTATTTCTAATGGTTTTGGCTGAGCTAGCTTGCATGACTTGGCATGGATCAGGTCTAAGGGAAGTGTTCTAGCCTGCCATGCCTGCCGCTAGAGTCAGGGCCTTGATTTTGAGAGGCTCTGGGCCAGCACCACTGCCCTTGCCTTTTTATTAACCACATCTAGCTTCTGAAAGGGACCTGGGCTGGGTGAACAAATTTCATCTCCAGGATACTTTATACCACGTACTATGGGGTGGAGAGGGGGGTAAAAGCCCATTCCCAGCTTAAGTTTAATCTTTTTTTTATATATTTTTAAATAAACCTATGTTGATTCATCAATTGTGTTTTTTTGTGAACTGCTGTTCAGGATTTAAAGCTTCCAGGAGGTTCACTAGCACAGCATTTGGTTTTCTGTTAATTTTCCCTAGGAATTCTGGCCCAACTCAAATCTTGCCACACTTGACTTTGAGTATTCAAGACACACCATTTTGTCTATTTTCTCTTTTTTCATGCCATATCCACTCGTTGCTGTTCATCGACCCTGGTGCTCTTGGGGGTTGCTATGAACTAAGGTAAACTCTGCTCCAGTATCCACTGAAGCCCAAGTATTTTGCACATTAATAGGCAACAAATAAATCTGTGATTTGATATGTGGCTTTAGGCCACAGTTTATGGCCCCAATTTCTAGGAAGCCTGGAGGATGAGGGGCTTTGGTGGTTCCCACCCAGGGCATCTTCCACAGCAGAGAGTACAATGGAGACTGTCTGTATCTTCATATATTCTACTGCCGTCAACTTTTTGATGAGCCACTGGTTTGGATTGTTCATGGTCACCAAAGCCTCTCCAACTTGGTAAGATCACTCCACTGTAGGACTCAACAAAGCCACTAAAGCCCCATGCCAGTCTCATGGTCCTTGAGGGATCAACTTCTTTCTTAACCATTCCTCTTGTATACACAGGGTATCAAACACCAACTCTCTGATTCTCAGTTTCTTTAGTAATGCCTGACCTTCCTCCATTGTCTCCCCTTGATATTCATGAGAACCTTAGCCGTTATAATCAAGTGTCCCTAATGCTTGTATGAGCCAGCCCTACAGGGATTGCTTTCTCTCAGATAATCTCAGGTTATGCAGACATTTTCTTATGGAACATGGGTAGTTATTCAGTTTTGCAGCCTCCACAGCACTCAGACTGATCCAATCCTCCCCGCCATGTCCACAGCCTCATAAATAGGTTGTGAGAGGCTCCTTAAGTGATTGTGTTAAAGTCCTTCCCAACACAAGCAGTACACGTGCTAAGGGTTATCTGGCTACCACAGTTTGCTCTAAATCTTGAACCATTCTTAGGGTGTCTCCAATACTCATATGGGGAGTCCTACTCATGAAGAGGCATGCCACTCTATACCACAAAGAAGACTAGCACCCTGGACTTCTCCCACAGACAACTTTACCTCAAAATGGTTCACTTAAGTTATACATCTCACATCCAAGGCTCATGAAGCCACCAAAAAAGCAAGAATGCACACCACCACACAGCACACAGGTAACCATACCATGATTCTCTTTGCAGACCTCCTCAGATGGCTCTGTTTCTGTTGCATGTCTCAGGAGTCATCACAGGGGTGTGTAACTGCTGCTTCCAAACTCATCTTTGTTTTTGTCAGTCCCTGTTAGGGTTACAAATTTGTGATTTTTCCTCATAATACATTAATAAATATCTATTCGTTACAGGTCAGAAACTTGATAACAGACAAAACTAACAAGTCTACTGAATTTCATCTTGGCAAACCAAATATTTTGATGTGGTAACTTATAAAAGTCTGGGGGTGAGGGATTCCTAGTAGAGCATGGATGAGGGGTTGCTTATAGAAGCGTGGGTGACTCAAGGGCAGCTGCGTCACCAAAGGCTGCTCCAGTATGGATGACAACTTCTCCCACAGACAACTTTACCTCAAAACGGTTCACCTAAGTTATACATCTCACATCCAAGGCTCATGAAGCCACCAAAAAAGCAAGAATGCACACCACCACACAGCACATAGGGATGAAAACTACTTTAGACTCCCTGAAGGACCCACTAGCAGCTGGGCAGGTTAATTTGGAGTCTTCTTCAGGCAGCCTCAGCAGGTCAGAGAACCTCAGGAGCCTCTTTCCTTCCTCTAGGAGGGACTGCTTCAGTTAGCAGGAACTTGCTTCACAGCAGCTGCTCTGAGCTGCCTGGAAGCAGGAGGCCATTATTTAACCCTGAAATGAACTTCTGTTTTCTGAGTGAGGACAGCCCTATAGAAGATGTGGTCTTATCTGGTGTTCTCAGGTACCACAGAAGCCCATGTGCTGTCCTGTGGTAGGAAAGAGCTTCTTACTCAAACAAGACAACAACGTGATGTCTCATGGAGGAATGGGCCCTTTAATTCAGTGATGGTGCACCCCATGTGCTCCTGACATGGTTTCTTTTTTATCTCCTTCCTCCTCCAGTCTCTACATCTGCCTCTTCTCTCATCCTGTGAAGCTGTGGCTGTTCTTCATCTCCAACTAGCAAGCTCAGATAAATTGCTCCATTTCCTCCAGCCACACCTGTGACAATTGCCCACAGTTAAACTTATCATGACTGACTTTCTGGTCCTGGTTTTAGTAAGAAATGAGGTTAGTGAAGCCCACTTCCCAAACTGTTGTCATATCCTTAGGCTTCATTGATTTTCAGCTATTTCCCATGATATGCCTCATATGTGTAATCTCCTCCAGAAAGAGAAGGCAGGAAATAGAAGGGTAACTGAGATATCTTCAATGCACACTCTTTACTAAGATGTAGGGAGGGCTGAGATAAACATGTAGCATATTTTAGTGGAGAAGCATTACTATTACTAGGACTGAAGGGATCCAGAGAAGTTATAAGAATTTAGAATTGGCTGTAGTAGCCATGGTTGTAGGAAAGGACCACTGGCAAGGTAGTATTATTTTGCTCTGGCAGACTACCTGTGCACTGTCAATTCACAGTCTAACACACACACACACACACACACACACACACACACACACACACACACACAGAGAGAGAGAGAGAGAGAGAGAGAGAGAGAGAGAGAGAGAGAGAGAGAGAGAGAGAGAGAAAGAGAGAATGACAGAGAATTAAAAGCAAACAAAATAATAAGCACACCATCAAGTTGCCTTCCTCCTGACTACTGTCAATATATGGCTTTACCTATGTGCAAAGAGAAATCAGCCCAAATGAGAAGCCATTGATGAGACACAGTGATGTCTTTCCCTAAAATGAAGAAGAATATGAATAGGACACCCAAGATACTGGTAGAGCAGCCCGACTCCATGTTAAGGATGGAGGCCATTTTTTTTTTGCGGGGGGTGGGGGAAAGGATTTATTTGGCTTATACTTCCATATCATGGTTCATTACCAAAGGAAGTCAGGACAGGAACTCAGACAGGGCAGGAACCTGGAGGCAGGAGCTGATGCAGAGGCCATTGAAGAGTGCTGCTTACTGGCTCACTCATCATGCCTTGTTTAGCCTGACTTCTTGTAGAACCCAGGACTACCAGTCCAGGGATGGTACCACCCACAGTGGGCTGGGTCCTCCCCCATCAATTGCAAATTAAGAAAATGCCCTACCTCCAGATATTATGGAGCCAGTTTCTCAACTGAGTTCCGCACTTCCAGATGACTCTAGAGTGTGTCAAGATGACATAAAACTAGCCAACAGAGTTGTACAGAAAGGGATGCCAGCACAGAGAATAAGTAAAAAGGCTGATTAGGCATGCAACAGTTTTTTCCTTATTTTTTCCAATACTCCCTGACCTCAGTTTCCCCTCCTTCTACTCCTCCCAGTCTCTTGCCTCCTCTCTCCCAGATCTGCTCTTCCTTAGAAAAAAGCAGGCCTCCCAGGGATATTAACCAAACACTGCATAACAAGATGTAATAAGACTAGGCACAAACCCAATAGGAGGAAATGGGTCTCATGAACAGGTAAAAGAGTCAGAGACTCCCCCTTTCCTGCTCTTAGGAGTCCCACAAGAACACCAAGCTAGCAACCATAACATATATGCAGAAGACCTAGCTTAGACTCATGCAGGCTCTGTGATTGCCTCTTCAGTCTCTATGAGTCCCTGTAAGACAAGCTCAGTTGATTCTGTGGGTCATCTTTTCCTGGTGTTCTTGACCCCTCTGGCTCTTGCAACTCTTCCATCCCCTCTTCTATGGGATTCACTGAATTCCAAGTGGAGGGGCCTGATGGAGGTCTCCAGTTTAGGCTCTCTTTCCACCTAATGTTTGGCTCTGGGTCTCTGCATCTGTTCCCATCAGCTGCTGGCAGAGGCCTCTCTGATGACAGTTGGGCTAGGCACTGATTTATGAGAATAGCAAAATATCATTAGGAATCATATTATTCATTTTCTCCCTTCTATCCTAGGTCTCTGGACTATCCAGCCTCAAGTTCCTGGCCATCCAGGCAGTATCAAGTATGGGCTCCCTCTTTTAGCATAGGTCTCAAATGAGACCAGTTATTTGCTGGCCACTCCCAAAAGTTCTGTGCCTCCATTGCTCCAGCACATCTTGCAACAGGATAGATTGAAGGTTCAAGGTATTTTGGCTGGGTTGGTGTCTTAGTCCCACTACTGGAAGCCTTGCCTGGTCACAGAAAATGGCCAGTTCAGGTTGTTTCTTCCACTTCTAGGAATCCTCACTAGGGTGACCCTTGGAGATTCCTGGGAGTTTCTACTGCACTAGGTTTCCACACGGCCCCTCAAATGCCCTCTAATTCCAGTCATCCCTTCCTCCACCCTCTTCCAACTGATCCCTCTTATTCCCACTCCCCTGCCCCCACCCCCATCCACCCACAAATCCATTTTATTTTCCTTTCCCAGGAAGATTCATGCTATAGAAGCTATTTTGTTAAAAGGTCAGAATAAGTTCTGTTTGCTGCAAAATTCAAGCTTGACCATTGTTTTAACCTGTTCTGGAATTTGACATGCTCCATACCCAGTGGAGTTTGACTTATACCTTGAATGTACCCTAATAAGATATGATGTTCTACCAAATAATTTTGAAATGTACAGCCAAATTCCTATGTAACCAAAATTCTGCTGGAAATCTATCAACCCTTGAAAACCCCATATTCTTGCATTTTTTTGAACGCTATAAACCCAAATTTCTTCTATGTTCAATGCTGTGTTTTCAAACCTGACTGCAGGGGATGCTGTGAATGTGTTGCTCTGATTGATTGGTAAATAAAATGCTGATTGGCCAGTAGCCAGGCAGGAAGTATAGTATAGGCAGGACAAGAAGAGAGGAGAATTCTGCGAACGGGAAGGCTGAGTGAGGAGTCGCTGCCAGCAGCCACCATGAGGAGCCGGATGTAAAGTACCAGTAAGCCACAAGCAATGTGGCAAGGTATAGATTAATAGAAATGGGATAATTTGAGATATAAGAACTAGATAGCAAGAAGCCTGAGCCACATGGCCATACAGTTTATAAATAATGAAGTCTCTGTGTGTTTGTATGGGTCTGAGCAGCTGCAGGACTGGCAGGTGAGAAAGATTTGTCCTGACCATGGGCCAGGCAGGACCAGAAAACTTCAGCTACAACTGACTTCAGGGAGATAGCTCTGTCTGACAGAAAATAAAGCTTGCTGAAGTTTGCCCAAAGAATTTGGGTAATGTTATTTATTCTTTCTCATTCAGTGGTATTAACTTATTAGTATTAGTGGCATTAACTTGATAGCAGTATTAATTAATTAGTATTAATGATACTAATGGAAAATTTGTGTCTTTGTGTCTTCCTGGAGCATCCACACAGTTTGTATTTCCAAGAACTTTCTCTGTCTCAGTGCGACTCACTGTTTTTTTTTTTTTTTGCTATTGTCTTCTACCAGTTTGATTGCATCCTATGTAGTGTCATTTTTGTGCAAATCTTATTGTTACCAGAGCTACCATGAGAATGGAAGGAAGTGAACAAAATGGGAGTGCATAGGTATTTGTATTTTAAAAACTTATGGGGTTTGGTTCTATATACAGGAACAGTGACTTAACTAGAAGGAAAAGTTTGTTAGGTCTTAATGCACTTGGGGAGGACTTCTCACAACATTCTGGTCTTACCTGACTCTGAAATGCATCAGCATTTTGGACTGAGGGAAGATGAATCTGTGATCTTCATACAGTTACCAGGACTCAGGTGATATTTGCAAGAACCTCTATCCAGTTCCTATTTGTAAGCATTAAGTCACAAGCTGTCATCTATTATCAAGAGACGCTGAGAACTGTGGTCATTTTGCAGAGCTTAAACTCTAAGAAGCACTGTTTTGCAGAAGACAGATTGTGAGGGGAAACCGGGATTGTCTATAAGCCTCTGGTTGACAGTCACCTTCTACATGCATGTGAAGGTTTTTCTCAGGAACACCACCAGGTAATGTTTTTCATAGCTGTGTAATGGTTTAATTTATAACGTGGATCCAGGTGATTGAAGCTGTTATTGAACCTGCTCTGGACATAGTGATGTCAGTAACATCATTGTATGCTGAACTGCAGATTCTCTATTGCACATGTGCTGGAGGCTGTGGTTATAACCGCAAATACCAGACAAGTCTATACTTCATAGGGGTTTGAGTTTAATGAAGGACCAAGAAAAAACACATTCATAAATAGAAATGCAAAGTGTGTTCACTGAAGACAATAAAAAGACAAAGTTGGCCTGAGAGATTAAGAGACCTTGTGGCTTTCCTACAACTCATTAACCAGCCACAATGTGGGACTGGAGGAGCATGTGACTGAAGCTTCAGCCTGACTCTCATCACTAATAGAGAATGCAACTTCTTTCCACTCAGATTCTTCCAGACCTGGTGAGTCCTGAGCTGTTGATGATTGACAGCTGTCTTTTCTTTCTTTCTTTCTTAATTTTTTTATTAAGAATTTTTTTTAATTCATTTTACATACTAACCACAGATCCCCCTCTCTTCCCTTCTCCTGCCTCCAGTCTTCCCCCCAAACCCAACTCCCACCCTGTTCCCTCCTCCAACAAAGTAAGGCCTCCCAAGGGGAGTCAGCAGAGCCTGGTACATTCAATTGAGGCAGGTCCAGGCCCCTCCCCCTGCACCAAGGCTGTGCAAGGTGTCCCACCATAGGAAGTGGGCTCCAAAAAGCCAATAGCTGTCTTTTCTGAAGCAAGAAGGAGCTCATGCATTCAGCTGCCTATATTAGTTGACCTTATTTGCATTTCCTTTTCTTATTTGATTGTCTCCTATTCCTTCATTTCAGAAATTTGTTGAAATCTATCATGTCTGATAATCCTTTGTAGATTTGACTTGGTTCTATCTTGTTGGTGTTTCTCCCTCCATGTATAATTGGCCATTGACCCTGGAAATGGATCTGCAGGATTAATTAAGGACAAAGACTCTGACACAGCCCCGTAGATACAAGTTTATATCCTTAGAATATGTTTTCAATTCCTCTGTGCACATAGGGAAATGGGAGGGTCAAGCTGGAACAGGGGCAGAGTGGGAGGGCAGGAAGGGAGATATCATGATAGATGAGGACATCATGGGAATAGGAAGAGGCAGGATGCTGGGGAGGCTCTCAGGAATCCACAAGGTTGACCCCACCTTGGTCTGCTGACAGTGGTCCAGAGGGTTCCTGGACTGGTCTACTCTAGTGATCAGCCTAGCAAATAACCTAGCTGTCATCATAGAGCCTTTGTCCAGTGACTGATGGAGGCAGATACAGAGATCCATGGCCAGGCACCAGGCTGAGCTCCGGGAATCCAATTGAGGAGAGATACTGCAGGTGAGGGACATCGAGATCATGATGGGAGGATGTGCAGAGATGACCGGCCACACTAGTGGAAGCCCATGAACTGTGGACTGGTGGAGGACTGTGGAGTCCTCATGAGACTTCTGGATAAGGAAGATGGTTGTTTGGCTTGAACTGTTTGGGGGGCACCCAGGCAGGGGGATCAGGATCTGTCCCTGGTCTATGGGCAGGCTTCTGGAATCTGGTGCCTGTGGTGTGACACCTTGCACAGGCTTGGTGCAGTGGGAAGGGGCTTGGACCTGCCTAGGCCCAGCGTGTTGGGCTCTGCTGACTCCCCATGGGAGACCTCGATTTGGGGGATGTGGGGATGCGGGGTGGCTTGGGAAAGAGGGCTGGGGGGTGGGAGGAGGGAAGATCTGTGGATAGTATGTGGAGTGAGTAGAAAATTTCTTAATAAAGAAAAATGAAAGAAAAAAAAACAAAAAAATCAACTCCTCTGTGCTTCTTTCTACTTACCAGTAAAATGAGAATATTAACATTAATTACCTTAATGGGCCCTGAAAGAGCTCAGTCAGCTTCTAATGTACACACTTAGTGACTCATTACTCTTTCCCAGACTGAAATTCACAATCTGTCTTATCACCTACAGTCTTGCTCAGCATATGAAGTCCATTTTCTGTTTCTACTCACTTCTGTGATGAAGTATCTTCTCCAGTATTTAAATTGGGATCAAAATTCCACTCTGTTCATCTGGGTGGGGGAGAAATAGGTCATTTTATAATAAGAGCATAGAGAAAATCACTTAATAATTACCCCCAACATTGCCTTGACTTACCTTCCTTGATCAGCTGCATTGCCTTCCCCACATTTGCTTTAAACAGTACCAGAAACACAGTTTATCACTGAACACATTCATACAATACTACCTTAGATTCTCAACAGCAAATGGCTACTGCACCTCCCTGTTTGGGAGACATGCCCATGAACAATATTAGTCATATTGGCAAGCACAAGGAATTCTTCACAACTAACTAGAACTTTCTGCTGATAGAATTATAAAGAGTGATTTCCTATCCAGCTATGAACTCTGTGAATAACAATCCCAAACTGCCAGGCAACATGTGCCTGTTGGTGCAACAGTGGTATGGCTGTTATGAGAGTAACCAACTGCTCTCTGGTTATATTTGAGGCCTGCTCCACAGGAACCAATGCATACACAGTACTGTAAATTCAGTCAAGAACCTATGGTTGATAACGTCTTAAGCCCTAGGCTGGAACCTACTAGTGTTTCTTATCTCTTTTGACATAGTATCCAAATACCTTCAAATACGGATGTGTACAAACTCAGATAGCGGCTACTCCCAGTCTTAGTCTGAGAAATCTCTTTTTGCAGTGCATGCAAGGGAATTCAGAGACCCATGGCTGCACAAGGTATTCAGAATAAAGGATGGTGCAGGGCTCAGTCCTAAACCAGGCATTTATACCATCGCCCTTAGGCTCAGGAAATGTTACCAAAGAGGGGGCTGAAATAGTGTAAGAGCAGAAGATAGAGAAGGGTTGTGAAATGCTGTCTTCTAAGCATGACATGGTTGAAGCAATCATTAACTCATAGCTGTTTTGTCTCCTGGTACTGGGCCTACATGAGTTAGACACATAGGACAGTCAGCTATGGATCGAGAAAGGGCTCAGAGGGCCCAGCCATGTGCTGCTGAACTATTGGCAGATATCAGATTCTGTATCAACAAGGGAAAGCATTGTATTCTATTGGGCAGTGATGGACAGTTCCCAAACTGTGGCCACACAGATGACCCTAATTTACACACACACACACACACACACACACACACACACACACACACACACACACACACACACACCACAGAGAGAGTTATGAATATGCAAAAGATAGTTGTCGTAAGAAGTGGGGTTGGCAGGGTGGGAGGGAAAGAAGAGAGGGTGGGAGAGGAGAGTAACCAGAGGAGTTATGAATATGTATGAACTTGTCAAAGAACAAGATTTATTAACTAAATATTTGTGATTTGGCTAAAATTTTCAACTACAATGTTTTCTATTACTTCTTCTTTCCTTCCATTTTCCTTCCTGCCTTTATCTCCTTCCTTTCTTCCATTGTTCGTTGATCCTATATTTCATGATTATTCACTATAGCCTTCACATGGAAATAGATTCCTGAAATATACAATATATATGAAGGTCTTCTTGCCCCCATGGTCACTTTGTAGTTAGGAAGTATGGCCATCCTCACATCTGCCTTTACAAAAGATGACATTACCTTCATGAATCTCCATCATGATATCTTTCTATCTCTTGGATGTACCTTCCCAGTTCCTGGGAATGGCCATGCATCATGATTTGAGGGTTCCTGTTCTCTAACCCTGTTCCATGATAGAAGCATTAATGGGCCCTAAGTCTTACCACTGCCTCATAGAGACTGCTCAGACCATTTTGCTGCTTTCAGGTCATAATATGACTTAGGACATGGGTTAAAGTGTTGGGACTACAAATATTCCAATGTCATTAGAGGACTTTTGTCAAAATATTGAGAGACCAAGATAGGGAGACTCCGGTTATGGGCTTCCCTAACCTGAATGCCTTGGTGGGGCTGGCAGGAAGTGTTCTTGGCTCCTGGGATTCTGAATAGGTAAGGATGTCTTCTTTGTCTAACAATGTCAAGCTTTTCTGGGCTGACTTCTACATCCTCTGGTGTCATGATATAAATTCACCATCACCATGTGTACTATACTGTCTTCATCCCTACACTATAGGCCTGAGCATGCTCAGTGTTGTTACCTGTGAGCATTGCCTGTCTGTCTTGTAATCCATTTAGGATCACTAGTTCTATCCAAAATACTGGCCAGTTAACGTTTGCCCTGCTCTAGATTCTGTCTGCTGCTTAGTAGCCTGTAAAAGCCTGATGAATCCGCCTACTTAAAACAGTTGCCAATGAATTACATCTGTCGAATTATTTCATCACAGCCCTGTGGCTGTTATTTTATTGTTGGTTCTGTCTAGGCTTTGTCTGCCTCTGCTGGTCAGGACCTTTGAGGTTCCAGGCAGATATGCATAACAAGATTTCATGTTTTGATCTATTTTCCTTTTTCCTCTCTTCTCTTTCTGGTGGCTTGATTTTTGTTGAAGATTTATCCTTTTCTGCTGTCTTTTTGGTTTTGTTTATTTCCACCTATGCAGAAGCAGGTTTAGCTAGCACTCTTGCAGATAACATCTTGAGTTCTTTCTTCATGGCCCCACTGCTGAGTGCTGAGTTGACCTTCCTCTTTGGCATCTTAGCAGTAAGGAGGTTGTCCCAGGAAACTGTAGACCATGCATTCCCTAGATCCTTCCTTAGGTTGGGCATCTGACAGAAGCAACTGTTTTAGTTTCAAAACTGAGACTCCTGTCTAAAGTCACTATTTTGCAAATTCATTTAATTTGATCATTATCTTTGTCTGTTGCTTAGTCATGGTCTGGTTTTGCAAACATAAAGATAAGTCTGATACCCAGATAATGTTACAGTACTGGCTCACATTGCTTGGCAATGCTGGCCTTCTGGCTGCAAGAAACACTAACAGGAAAGGGGAGCCGTAGGGGTGGGCATGGCCAGAGGATGAGAGCTAGGATCCAGGCAAGATATTGAGAACAGTTTTGAGAAGAGCATGACTCATAGGAGTGACACTCATATACCTAGATCCAATATGGGAAACCACAGGTCTTTCTTATCCTCTTGATTATCCTTCTGCAAGCACCAGTCTCTCTGCAGTTTCTGAACTACAGATGTGTTTCATATTGACAGGTGACTCGGGGGACTCTTCTCTTTGCCACAGACCAGCTTATGACCTCACATAAGAAGAATGGAGGAAAGGTAAGATACTTTTTGAGATATTCTTCTCAAAGCTATTATTTATTTTTCTTTGTCTGTGACCATTGAGGTGAAGAATCCAAGGAGCCTCACACATTTTTTTT
The DNA here is from genome assembly GCF_007827085.1 of Peromyscus californicus insignis. Lineage (NCBI taxonomy): Eukaryota > Metazoa > Chordata > Mammalia > Rodentia > Cricetidae > Peromyscus > Peromyscus californicus. The sequence continues at coordinate 153,413,845 of NW_026294562.1, forward strand.
TTTTTGCAGACACAGGAGTCATGAAGGTCCTCCATGTCAGCTCTGTGGGCTGGCAGACTGCAGTGTGGGAGGTTTAAAGCCAGTGAGCCAAGGCAGTGCCCTCTCTTTATACTTTCTCCCATTCTTCTCTCACCCCATCTATTCACACACGCTCCTATTGTGAGCTTTCTGCCATTTTCCCTGACATGGCCAGCATATGGGCACAGGCACTGTTTCTAAAAGCACATTTCTGTCAGCACCTCAGTCACTGTGTTTCCTGCAATGGAAAGTTTCCATCTTTTGTGTATTTCTGTCACAGTAGGAAGCAGATGGTCTAAAAATGAGCAACTAACCTAATTAAGTGTAATTTATCAACAATGTACATATTTAGGGAAAGATACATGAGATATTGAACCCATCTCCTACCCCCTAAAAATAACATGGAGTGTGGAGCTTTATCAATTGTTGTAAAGTAGAAGTCATCTGAACACACAGCTGGTTGTTACTGTGACTGCAAAAGTACCCATGCTCTGCCCCAGGCATTCAATACTGATTAATTTTGTTCTTTGATCTTTTTATATATGCACACTATTTACTCTGCTTACTCTCCCCAACTCTTTCAACTATTCCTTCCATATCTATCAATCTCCCTCTCTACCAGTTCCTTTTTGAGACCATGATTTTTAGTTTTGTTTTGAAACATCTATTATATATGCCTATTTGGTTATCTGAACTACCTATTGAGACCTGGTTTACTTACTAGTGGGTACCTGATTGAAGGCAATGGTTTCTTCTCTCCTTGAATCAGCTGTAAGTCAATTATTCGGTTGGGAGCAATAGCCCTTCCAGAATCCATCCTTCATCCATGCCTGGCTGTTGATTGGAATATTTTTGTGTAGAATCTGTATGTGTATTCCCAACTGCTCTGAGTCTGTGACTGTAATGACCATGTCTTGTCAAGGAGATATCATTTTGAAACTCTTCTTTTTCCTGCCGTTACATTCTTTCCACTCTTCCTTCTGCAATGTTACCTGAGCCTCAGGGAAAATGGAATAAATGACTTTCTTAGGGGTAAACTCTCAACCTTTACCCAGTCTCAGTACCTTGTCTGGTAATGATTTTCTTCTTTTATGACCATTGGCTTGAAAGAGAAGCTTCTCTCATTAAGGCTCAATGTAATGTCCACAACTAGTATTAACATAAATATTCAGAGAGCAGTGCTATGCTGTCAATTTAGTTCAACAACTGAATTCAGTTTCACCACAGGGCATATGATCTCCCTAATCTTGTGTGTTTGATCTGATTTCCAGCACTAGGCAAGTATTCCTTCATATGTAGTGGGCTTCAAATCCAACCAGAAAGCAGTCAGTTCCCCCGTAACGATACTGCCACTATTGCACAAGTGTGCATTTCTGACCTGTAAGGTTGCTGTCATAGATTGCAGGATTCATAGCTGGGTAAGACCATGGATGTGGTTTGTCCCTCAGGATCTTGCATAACACCTTCTGGGATTACAAAAGCTAGCCCTAGAAGGGAGGATTCTTCCACCTTGGTACTAGCTTGTTCCTTGTAATTTGTACACTCAAGGTGTGGGGTGTTTTCAGCAATAGGGTCTGAACATGTAGTTATGATGAAAAACAGAAAGAATGACAAAAATCTGTATTGTTTTGGGGGCCCTGGGGACTCCTTGACAAATAACTCATAAAGAGTTATAGCATGTCTGGCAGGAAATTTTTTAACACCCCATGGCTCCTCAAAGCAGCTTCCCCCAGGTACGGAATGTAGCTCCCCTGCAACTCTCTTTTTCAAAAATAATGTTTTAAAGTTTAGTTATAAGATATTAGATTTCTCTATACTCTTAATTTTGATTAACCCTCTTTTTCTGTTTTTATTTCCCCATTCCTCCATCACCCCTCCTCCTTTCTACCCTCATATCCCTTTTTGTACTTTCATATTTCCTTCATTTCAATATTTTGCCTCCATTAAGGCATATTCCTCCCAAAGACCTCTCTCTAATGTCTTGCCTCCCACAAGTAATTCATGTAGATCACACAAAATTAGAGATTTTAAGCTAGAATCCAAGAGTGGAGCAGAACATATGGGATTTGCCTTTTTGTTGTTCTTGGGTTTCCTCCCTCAATATATTTTTTTCCAGTTCCAGCCATTGACTTGAAAATTTCACAGTATAATTTTCCTTCACAACTGAATTAGTCCCACTGTATATATGTACAACATTTTACTGTCCACCCATCAGCTGATGGACTTCTAGGCTGATTCCCTATTCTAGTTATTGTGAATAGAATGGCAGCAATTAACATAGATAATAAAGGATTCTTTTTAGTAGCACGTAAAGTCTTTAGCATACATGACAAGGCATGGTATAGTCAGGTGCTCTCTTAGTTAAAACTACTATTGCTGTGATGAAACACCATGATCAAAGGAACTTGGGGAAGAAACTGTTCATCTTATGCTTCCACATCACAGGTCATTATCAAAGGAAGTCAAGACAGGAACTCAAATAGGGCAGGAACCTGGAGGCAGGAGCTGATGCAGAGACCACAGAAGAGGGCTGTTTACTGGATTGCTCTTTATGGCTTGCTCAACCTGCTTTGCTATAGAATCCAGAACTATCAGCCCAAAAACAGTACCACTCATAATGGGCTGGGTCCTTTCCATCAATCACTAATTGGGAAAATGCCCCACAGACTTGTATACAGCCTGATCTTATGGAGGAATTTTCTCAGTAGAGGCTCCCTCCCCTCTGATGACACTAGCTTGTGTCAAGTTGATATAAAGCTAGCCAGTATACTTGCTATAACAGTTCTATCTCATTTTCTGAGGAATCACCATACCATTTTCTATAGCAGTAGTATCAGTTTGCATTCTCACAAAGAACAGTAAATGAGTGTTCCTCTTTCCCAATACCTTTACAGCATTTCTTGTTCTTTGGCTTCTTGATGATAACCATTCTGCTTGGGATAAGATGGAATCTTTTTTTTATGATGAAGAAAGGTAATGTTTATCCTGTTGCTAGAACACAAGGTTGTGATTACCACTCAGGATGTACATGGGGCTCACAATGGGCAACAGGGGATGCGTCTGAGTTGCAGGTAATAATATGATTTTTGATCTGGGAGGAGACTACATGTGTGGGTTCATGTTGTACAAGTTCTCTGAATGTTACACTTTGAACTTGAAAATTTCCACATATATTTTAATAATACTTTTCTGTAATAAATACAAATAAATATAGTTAAGAGAGATCTGCCAGAGTCCTTTGTCTTACTTCAAGGTGTTGCCTCCAGGGCCCAGCTCAACTCCCATGGTAGCAGACTGTAGGGGCCCCCTGAGGATCACCAGCTTCATTTCCTCCTTCTCCCCTAGCTAGGCTGCCCAAGGAAGTCATTCTTTCCAAGTCTTCAGTTCTGTCATCCTCTTTATCAACCCTTTTTTCACACATCCCCCCCCCCCCCCCCCCCCCCCCCCCCCCCCCCGCCATGTCCTGGGAAAGCTTATTTTAGCATCACTCTTGTCATACCCAGAGCCAGTAAGATGGAATTGCAAAGCAGTTTTAACTTTTGTTTTCCTGATGGCCATTGACATTGAACATTTTTCAAAATGGTAGCATATATTCATATTTCTTCTTTGGGGATTTGTCTGTTCAAATCTATAGTGCATTCATTGATTGTGTTCCTTCATTTCTTGGTGTTTTCTTTTTTGAGTTCCTTGTGTTTTCTAGACACGAGTTTTCTGCTGTATGTATACCTGGCCAACTGTGTTTTTTTACTTAAGTCAGGTGTTTACTCCTGTCTTCTTTAAGTTCATTCAGGGGTTTAATCCTCTTTGAACTCCTTAATCTCACGAGCGTGCTTTTAATTGTTCTTTTGAATGCCACGTCTTGAGCTTCATCTAAATTGTATTCACTTGGGATACATGCTATAGGATTCATGATCTTTAGGAGAGACATATTTTTTTAAATATTGTTTGTAATTTTATAACGGGACCTGGGCATTTGGGGTTTGGTTCTTGGTTATATATTTTGGTATAAGTTTTTGACTGCCATTTTGGAGTCCCCAGGTGGGTTTTGGACTACATACTTTTGGGGAATCCCAAAGGAACAAAGTTTGGGAGGGAGTATCTTATCAGGGGCCTGTGAGTACCTACAGAGAAGACCAAGGTGGGATATCTAGTTGGATATCTAGGGTAGTCCTAAGAGGGTGTAAACAAAGAGAGTGGTTTCTATCAGGATGCGTGTGACACTTGATTGGCAGTTACATACTCTCTCAGGGTGTGGAACATTATCATTCAGTTCCAACTCTAAAATGCTTACACTAGACTCTGTTACTTTGCTAATAGGTTTTACTCTTTGGGTGAACTGACTCATGCTCCTGCATCTTTTAACATCAGCATCTGCTTTATGTCATCTACTCCTGACACTTGCCACTATATTTTGTTATAGGTTCTTTTTATTAATATCCATTTGGAAGGCCTCCATTGTTGGAATGTCCCTATATTTTTGTAGATTAAGGGAAATCCTTAATACTATAACATGGAATTAGTGTTCTGTGCTTTAGCCTGCATCTCAGACCCCTCCTTTGTCCAAAGGATACTGGGGAGTTCCAGAGGTCTCCAAAGTTGAGATCCTTCCTTCTTTCCTCCCTCCCTCCCCCTCTTTCTTTCTTTCTTTCTTTCTTTCTTTCTTTCTTTCTTTCTTTCTTTCTTTCTTTCTTTCTTTCTTTCTTTCTTTCTTTCTTTCTTTCCTGGTTCCGTCCTCCCCTCCTTTGTTCTTTCCTTCCCCCCTCTCTCTCTCCCATTCTTTCCCCTTCCTTCCTTCCTTCCTTCCTTCCTTCCTTCCTTCCTTCCTTCCTTCCTCCCTTCCTTTCTTCCTTCCTTCCTTTCTTCCCTCCCTCCCTCCTTCCCTCCCTCCCTTCCTTTCTTTCTTTGTTCCTTTCTTCCTTTTTGTTCTGTCAGCCCAGGCTTTTCTGGACCTCACTATGTAGTTTAGTTTGTGCTTGAACTCAGGGACCTCTTCCTGGCCCAGCCTCTAGATCTGGTATTCCACAAGTAAGCTATCATGCCTGGTCGGTAGTTTGCTTTATACTCTGTCTTCCCACGTGGATGTTTCTGGGTCACAACCCCTCTGCTTAGCACAGCCATCACTTCTTCCCTTCTTTCCCTCTTTCTGCACATTTTCCTTTTTATTCTCCAAGAATGTCAGAAGTTCAGTTAGCCTCAAATCAATGTCCAAATTCCGGTATGAAACTCTTTCAGGCTATCATTGCAGTCATTTATTGAACATTCTTAGGTTGGGGAATGACAAAAGTCATTATTCACCATCTTGTAGCATAAGCCATTCTTTCAAACACACTAGAATTTTCCACCAACAGAACCCTCAGCAGTGATATTTTCTTCCTTTTCTATGTGTTTTGTGGTACTAACTTGGTATAAAATATTTGCAAAAACATTCAATCTAAGTATAGCTGCTGTTCAGTTTATGATTAATTCATTCATTTGTTCAGTGAAAAGTCTCAATTACTCACCAAGTCTAAATAGAGAGATGGACACTTGTGATGTAGCAGCAGACAACAGAAAGGTTTCTGATGTCCTCAAAGGCTTTCCTGCTTTTTAGGTTCAAATCTGAAATGCAGACAGGTTCATTCTCATTAACCTGTAAATCTGGTTCCTCTCATACTGCTCTTAGTAAGTCTTGGCATACCCATCTTGACTCTCATTCATGATTTCCATATTTTCCCCTGCCAGACTAAGAGCAGCTGATGGTCCTGCTTCTGGCTTCCAAGTTCCTACACCAGAGAAGAACTAGCCTAATGACAGAAAGAAAGTTAGGTTCAGAGTTCTATTTCTTTCTGACACAGCCCAAGACACTGAGTTTCTTTATTGGGGCCACCAACTACAAACAAATACAAACTGGATTTAAATGAAGGCTCCAGAAACAATCGGTTTTCATAATCTACTCAGTCTCTACAGTCCTATTTCTCCTTTTTGTGAACCAGGTCAGTCATTCACACAGAGCAAAGTGGTCCTAAGAATCAGAGAGAACACAGCATGTGCTCATATCTTGTTTTTCTTTCCAGGAACAGTAGTGGAGAGCTCCTACCAGTGGATCTAAACATCCCAGACTGGGGCACTAACATCACAGCACCGAATGGAAGAAACCACACTGGAATTCCTCTTTGTGACATCATGTTCTGTACCATGATTTTCCTGTCCCTCATCATTGCCCTGGTTGGACTGGTTGGGAATGCCATAGTGTTGTGGCTTCTGGGATTCCACATGCGCAGAAATGGCTTCTCTGTCTACATCCTCAACCTGGCCGGGGCTGACTTCCTCTTCCTCTGCTTTCAAATTGTACATTGTATTTATATTATTTTGGACATCTTCTACTCCAAGACCATTGACACACCTCTGTTTTCTTTTGTTGTGTCAAACTTTGCTTATCTTTGTGGCCTGAGCATGCTCAGTGCCATTAGCATTGAACGAAGCCTGTCTGTCATGTGGCCCATCTGGTATCGCTGCCGGCGCCCGAGGCACACATCAACTGTCATATGTATCCTGCTTTGTTTTTTGTCCCTGCTGTTAAGCCTCCTGGAAGGAAAAGGATGTGGCTTGCTACTTGATAGTCTTGGCCCTGATTGGTGTCAGACATTTGATTTCATCACTGCTGCATGGTTAATTGTTTTATTTGTGGTTCTCTTGGGGTCTAGTCTGGCCTTAGTGGTTACTATCTTCTGTGGCTCACACAGGATTCCTGTGACCAGGCTGTTTGTGACCATTGTTTGCACAGTGCTGGTCTTTCTGTTCTTTGGTTTGCCCTATGGGATCTATCAGTTTCTCTTAGAATGGATTGAAAATTTTGATTATGTTGTGTCTTGTGATTTTTATTCTGTGACACTATTTCTCTCCTGTGTCAACAGCTGTGCCAATCCTGTAATTTACTTCCTCGTTGGCTCCATTAGGCATTGTAGGTTCCAGAGGAACACTCTCAAGCTCCTTCTGCAGAGAGCCATGCAGGATACTCCTGAGGAGGAAGAATGTGAAGAGAAGAGTTCTTCAGAAAGATCTAGAGAAATGAAAAGAGTCTGATAGTGACTTAGATCTGTTTTGTTTAGACAGAATTAACTTTGAGAAACAACTTTGTCCTCATCAGTTTATGGCAATTTCATAACCTTGGTTAGTTGATGATCTGAAGTTAAATCAGTTGGGAAAGTAGTCAATCTTGTCGAAGTTGATTGATACTGGACTTGTTATACAAATACTGACTGCAGCATTTCTGGAGCTGTCATACTCAGGGCTTCATCATCTCCTCTTTATGGGAGTCCTTAGAAGCTCTCTGGGGTCCTGGAGAACTGTTGACCACTATTGACAAATCCCTCCTTCAGCAGAAGGGTCAAGGAAATGCCGTGAAGATCTTCATTTCTTCGGTCACTGAGCATGATAGTGGTTAAATCCATGTTATATTTTGCATCAATTTTCTTTTCTTTTTTTAAGCTTTAAAATATGGTTTTATTTATTTTTTAATATGTGCATTTTATGAAACAAAACACAAGAGGCCAAGAATAAAGTCACCCAGTCACAAGCAGCTCATCTTGATGTGTCCTTCTAGATCCTACAAGTAAGTGTGCATACATTGAGGTAGTTGAGATTATTCAGTATTTACAACACCTTCTCCCACATTGTAACTATTCACCAACTAATAACCCCATGCTACATGAGTATTTTGATAACTAAGAATACACCATGACATCTTAATCTGTCAGACAAAATTGTAATCCTCTCTTCCTTGGCAACAAAAATTTCATAGAAGATAAAAATGGCAGTGGGCCTTTATATAGAAGTACTGGTGAAGTTACAATTAAAATTCTGCATTCCCTCAATGCTCAGTTTAACAAGGAAATGCAAAGCAACAAACCACACCAAGTATAGCATTCCTAAGTTATATGCAGATCTATGTACTAACATATGAGGAAGAAGACGTGTTCCTGCTTAATAAATGTATTCCTATGAAATAGTTGGAAGATGCACTTTTGACACAAGTTTTCAGGATGTAAGTCTCAACACAGTATTGCAAATCTCATCCCTTGAGTCTCCCTCTGCCCTTTCACAGTCAGCCTGGCAACATAAATTACCTCACAATTTCTAGAAAGGACTCAACAATTCTATGTTCAAGAGGAACCTTCTTGTCATTTCTACCATATTCATGAGCTATCATTTTAACCATATGGTTAGACAATTGGAACTAACCAACAGGTACAGTGCCTTATTCTGCATTAATCTTTCCCCTACCCACCTCCACCACCTGATAACAGCATCTATTCAAGACCAAGTTTAGCAATTCCATTTCCCCAGTGTAACCATTCTTATGAAATAACAAAACAATCCTTAAAAGGTGGTCTTATCCCTCTCTTTTTTCCATGTTATGCATCTGTTACATTTATGAATTAGTGTATGCATGTGAGCACATGCATGCTATTGCACTTTTATGGAGACTAAAAGACAAATTGTGAATCAGTTTTCTCCTTTTATCATGTGGGTCCTGGAGATCAAATTCATGTCACCAGCTTGGTGCAAGCAGCTTTACCTCCTGAGCCACCCTATGAGTCCATTATGCATGTTTTCTTACTGCGTTGAGACAAAGTCTATGTATCCCTGGCTTACATGGAACTCAGATACACCTGCCTCAGTCTAGGATTAAAAACATGCATTACCACACCATGCTCTTAAAAGTCTAAAGACTAGATGTTTCCAATAATCAGCTTCACCAGTACATGTACAGTTCAGTAAATAAACTGCACACACCTAACAAATGGTGTAATCAGAAACTGCCTTCTAAATAGCTATGTTCTGGTCTAGAACCTCTCTCATCTCTCTCAACCCAGTGGTGATTTATTAACTGTTGTGTTTTGTAACATTTCCTTTTAAAAAGCAATGTTTCCCCTGTGTTTGAAGGGTTAGAAAGATACACCTTATAATTCTAGTCCTTATTAATTTCTGTAGGCTTTAAAACATTTATGGCAATAGTCTTTTGTATATAAATTGCTTAGTAAATGAATATAAATTCTCAATAGAAGTCTATGTTAAATCTCTGTTCACCCAGTGAAGTCTTCACCTTCAAGTTCACTGTTTCTGCCTTTTTCAGCATTGGAAGAATATGGTCAAATTTTTAATAAGATCCATCAGCATCCATCCACACCCTTCCACTGGGTCCTTCCACAAAGCCTTGCTTAGCATTCCGTGGTCAAGTCTTTTTTCTCTCCTCTCTTGTCTTTGGCATGATTCCTCTCTCTCTAACTGTCTAATACCTCATGACAAATTTCCATTGAGGTCCTCTAGACTAGGTTCCCTTGAAATTGACCTCATTTCAACTTCATTCCATTCCCAGAAACCACAGCACTTATTAGCTAAATTATGCTTGTTTGAGTAACATTTTTCTATAAAATAATACTTCAATTCTAAAGATGCAGCATGTGATAATTTCAATTGAAGTACAATTAAAACAGCATAATATGAGCAGATCAAAGGAAAGGAATCGACAGGTTTTCTTAAGTTCGTGTGGCTACAGGACTCAGAACCCAATCAAGACATGAAACACTCTTACCTCTTTTCATTTACGTTTCCCCACCAGTCAAAACCTTTTGCTTCAGCAGTCAATGCTGTCCACATTTCTGTTCTAAACTAAAATTTAGGATGGAAATTGAAAGAGTGCAGCATAATGCTTGATATACATGTGGTTACATGCTTGTTATAGTTGAACAAACTAACCTATACGTTATCTCATGTAAATATTCATATTTTCACCTTGTAGCAAAAACTTCATACTTAGGAAAACTCCTGAGTGCAGTTTGCTGTTATTACAAAGAGATCCCATGCTGTTTCTTACTGCTGTGGTTTGAATGAGAATGGCTGCCATAGGCTCATATATTTGAATGCTTACCCCTAATTGGTGGGAACTGTTTGGACAGGATTAGGTGAGGGCTTTTAGGAGGAAGAAAGGCACTAGGGGTTGTCTTTGAGGTTTCAAAAACCCAGGCCATTCTCAGTGACCACTCCCATGCCTGTGGATTAGGTGTAAGCTCTCAACTACTTCTCCTGTGCCCTGCCTGCCTGCCTGCCTGCCTGTTGCTATGCTTCCTGTCATGGTAGGCATGCACTCTAACCCTCTAGAACTGTAATCCCCTAAATTAAATGCTTTGCTTTATAAATGCCTTCGTCATGGTTTCTCATCACATCAATAGAAATGTAACTATAACAGAAATTGATACCAGTGAGTGTGCTATTGTTATAACAAGCCTAACCATGCTGCTTTTCAAAGAATGCAGAAGACTATGGATCTCTGGACTAGGGAAGTAGTTGAGTGTCGTAAGTGGGGCTTAACAGACCATCCTAGTAGGAACTTGGACAACAGTCATACTGAAAGCACTGTAGACTATGGAGGGCCAGCTTAAGAAGTTTCAGTGGGGAACAATGTTAGCAACTGTGCTACAGACTATTATTGCTTTATATTTTTTTTAAAGAATGCTGCCTCTTTTTACCCTTGTCCTAAGTATTTGCCTGAGCATAAATTGGAGCATTTGGGACTAATTTTGTTTGCAAAGGACATTAGGTCTACAATGAAAATGAGTAAGCAGGGAAAAAAAGAAATATAATATGCACAATTGCAGAGAAAAAGATCACCAAGGAATTTAATGTCAGAGCTAAGTCTTGTGCTCAAAGAGATAAGTAGTCTATAAAGAAAGTCCTGATGTGCAAAGGAATAAAAGGAGTGCTGCTCTCAGGGCAAGACATTATCCAGTTAATTTCCAACTTGTAAAAGGGAAATGCCTAAAGACTCTCCTAAAAACAAAGGAAACTAGTCAACAAATGAAAGCAACAAATTAAAGCTTATGCCAAATTCCATTCTAAGCATAATACAAAACTTGGCAGCATCAGCCATGTGGTTCTGGCCTTTGAGTCAAGAGGGATTCAGGAGTAAAGTGGTCATGGAATCTCCCTCCATAGTTATGAAAGCCAGTGAGGCCAGGCATGTGGCAGTAATCAGAGCGGTGAATATCCTAGCTGTCATCATTTCACCTATTTGTGTTTGTAGTTCTAGCTACAGGGTACAGGTTCTCACAGTGAGCTACACTCTGAGTACTATTCAATATTTTGTTTGCTGGCATTCAAATCTATTTTGTTCTTCTCAGGTTTAATTGAATATTTTATATTACTGCATTTTTTTTCTGTTTTGTCATGACACTCTTTTAAATTTTCATTTATTGGCTGCCTCAAGGTCAGAGACTCTGCCCCACATGCCTGGTAACTTAAATTCAACCTCTAGTTACAACAAGGTAGCAGTATACAGAAGCTACTACAAATCCACAGCAGGTCTATGTGTAACAAATAAGGGATCAAGTGTTGCCCAGCCCCATTTTGTACATCTACAAAGTAACCACTACACCTAAGATCCAGGGAACAATGAGGATTATGGGGAAGAAAGATGGTAATATTCAGAATACCAGATGACTGCTGCTAGATAGTGTCTTCTAGACATGGCAGGGAGGATGCATCCATACAATTTCAACAATATGGTTGCTTAAACAAGACCTGCATAATGATAACATCAGTGGACTGTGGGGCGTTTACCCACCACCCCCACAGTTCCCCAGAGTTTTCTTGAGTGTGAGCAGCAGGAAATATTAGATAGAAGGATTTATTGCAGAGAATCTGCGGAGATAAACAGATAGAAAATAAAGGATAGCCTCGAGAGGGCCTGGAACCTTTTCCAACGGGCCCTGACTGTCTCTGCCTCAGAGTTTTTATAGAGATGCCAAGGGGTGGAGCAAAAGACCTCCTCCCCCAGCACAACCAAATGCAGACCATCTCAGACACCTGCACTCAGGCCCGTGGTCCTAATCATCCTCTATGCGGACCTGCTGGGTAAAGCCACGAGGAACCCGAGAATGGGCTCCCACAGTGGACATGCCAATGTGGATCAGGAAATCTTACAAGGACTCACTCCTAAATGAAGAGCTACAAGCAATCAGTGGCTACTGAGAGAAGGAGAATCAGTGTTCTTCAGGGATGAGCCTCCCATGGGTTACTCAGTCCAAAGTGGTCAGCCTTAAACATGATCTGTATTTATGAGCAACAGTAAATAGACTCAAATGGTTATACACACACACACACACACACACACATACACACACACACACACACACACACACACAGATATTTATCTGTATGTAAGTTTGTAACAGTAATAATATAAAGAAGAAAAAGTCTTGAATTTGAGAGGGAGTGGGAACATGAGAAGAGTTGTGAGGGGGATAACGCAAAAATAGTACTCATGTTTGAAATTCTCGAAAAATAAAAAATAAAATAAAATCCTGCCTGGATTTAAGAGGTTTTCTTGGCAGTTGATGAAACCCAGGGAGGGAGACTCTTCTTTTCTTTGAGTGTGTGAAACCTATAGGTATGTTGCCTGTATCTCAAACATCTCCTCCCCACACACATGCACATATCCTTAGTATCAATTGGAAACATTGGTTCCGAAAATATATATGAGAGTGAAATGGCATAGTGGGAGTCTCTTGATTCTAAGCCTGACCTCCTGAGTTCCATTTCAGAGATTTACACAGTGGAAGGACAGAACTGACCACTAAATGTTGTCCTCTTCTCCACAGGTGGACTGTGGATGTGTTCAGCATCCCCTTACATACACACATATATAAATATTGAAAAAATGTCTGGACATCTCAAGGAACTAGAACACAAAAAGGAAACAAATCAAAATTATTAGAAGGGAATAAGTAATAAAGATCAGAGAAGACATAAGTGAAGATTCAAACACAATGATGAACAAAACAAAGACCTACTTCTTAGAAAAGAGAAACTAAATTGAAAAACTTTATCTAGACTATCTTAGAAAACAAGATGTAGGACTCAAATATGTGTACTATCTTTGGTGAAAAAGACTTCAGGGCTGATACCATGGAAATGCAAGGAGTATTAGAGATTCTTATGAGCATATAGATGGCAAAATGTTGGTAGCCTAATAGAAATGGACACACCTGGAGACATACACATCACTCCTCACCAAGATACATTCACAAAGACTTAAAAATGATGATGCTGGAGAGTTGGTGCAGTAGTTAAAAGCACACACTACTCTTGCAGAGGACTAGTTGGTTTCAGCTCCATACCAGTTAACTCACAGCCACCTGAAACTCCAGTTCTAGAGGTATCCAAATCTCCAGACTTCCAGATGGACCTGAAATATTCCCCTCAACACATGGACACAAATAAGAGGCACACACCTGTAGTTGGAGTTTTCTCCAGTCCCTCTCAGACCCGCAGCCGCTCAGACCCAAATAAACACATAGACGCCGATATTATTTAAACTGTTTGGCCTAATGGCTTAGACTTCTTTCTATCTAGTTCTTATGTTTTAAATTAACCCATTTCTATTAATATATAAGTTGCCACGTGGCTTGTGGCTTACTGGTACCTTCCATCTTGTTTCTCATGGCAGCGGTGGCTGGCAGCATCTTCTGACTCAGCCTTCCTGTTCCCAGCATTCTCCTCTCTCTTTGTTCCGCAGATACTTCCTGCCTGGCTACTGGCCAATCAGCCCTTTATTTATTAACCAGTCAGAACAACACATTCACAGCATAGAGAACATCCCACAGCACTTCCCCTGTTCTTTTTTCAAAAAGGAAGGTTTTTAACTTTCACATAGTAAAATTACATATAACAAAACAATTATCAAGCAAGAATTACAGTTACAATATCTAGTCTATTTATAATATCTAATCTATTTGTATTTGGCAAAATTAAAGAAGATAGTCTATCTATCCTATATTTGTGAGTCTAAGGTTTTATATCTAACTTATCTTTTATCATAACTAAGGAAATTATAACTATCTAGTCTTCAACTATATCAAAGACCTCAGAAAGATATACTATTACCAGAGAAACAGGAGAAGGACACAAACAACTTTCGGGAGTCTTACAAGAGTAGACAGAGACAGCTGGCAGCCTGGACAGTCACCCAAATTTTCTCTGTAAAGTTGGGGCCTCTGTCTTCAGCCCACAGGTCTAGAGTCTCTCAGTCACTTCTCTCTGTGTCCTGTAGAATATCTGGCAGTTTCCTCTGTGAAGCAAGAACCTGAAGGACCATTTTGCCAAGCAAAGTTCAGTGGTCACCTTCCTATGGGTCCTGCATGTCCAGTCAATCAAGCAGTCCAGGCAAGAACAGTTTCTTGCCAAAATGGCTATTTATACCAAGAAGAAGATAAACCCCATGTAGAGTGTCTTCAATGCCCATCCTCCTCTCTGAAGTAAATTGGTGCTGCCAGGAGAAGACATGTTTCACTGTCCAGAAAGTCTAAATTTTAAAACATTTTAAAATGCCATTTTAAATGCCATATTCTGTAGGTCTTTGAAGTGTTTGAAGATTACCTACCTAATTGAATTATATCTATGTATACCTAGAAAACTTAACATGACTATAAGTTTGACTATCAAAGAAGACTAATTATTAATCTGTATTTCTTAATTATCTACTACAATCTAAATGAGTTACATAAGCATAATACCTCAAATGAGAGCAGAAATATACATACAGTATAACAAATTAAGTTTAAACTTGTATCAATAAACTAAAATCCATAACAATGTAAAACATTTTAAAAAAGTTGCTCTTTAAAAGTAGGTTCAACAATCTACCCTGTATGGCCTTCCATGGCCATACAGTTTATAAGTAATATAAGCTTCTGAATGATTATTTTATAAGTGGGCTGCAGGACTGTGGGGGCATGGCAGGACCCGGAGAGAAACTCTCCAGCTACACACCCAGACACACACACACACACACACACACACACACACACATACATGGAGAGAGAGGAAGGAAGGGAGGAGAGGGGAGACAGAGATGGAAGAGAGAGAGAGAGAGAGAGAGAGAGAGAGAGAGAGAGAGAGAGAGAGAGAATTATACATAAAATGAAATCTCTTAAAAAATTTAATGATACTGAATGTGATACTTGTGGACGAAAAAAGTCTTAGTGTAAGAAAATCTCAGAACCACACAGATCACTAGTGAGTTCCATCTAACAATTAGGGAGGAACAGACCTGAATTCCACAAAAACTACAGACCAATATCGTTGAAGGAAACACTTGCAAAGATCTTCAGGATATAACAATAAAGCAAACCCAACTGTTGTAGAGGGTCTCTGCAAACTCTATGGCCAGCAGACTGTCAATCCAGGGGAGGCAAAAAGGAAATTAAGGTAACACAACTCAGTGGCCAATGCTGGATCACATTTGACACCAGGTAGCTTATTTTAGGCATATTAAAACATGGAAAAACTTGAAAAAAATTTCCTGGTGATAATTACCTAAATCCCTGCACAATAAGACATGACTACATCAGAAGTTTTTGTACAGAACATGTGCCATCTTCTATAATTTATAGAACAGATGTGTTCTATAGATTGAGAAAAACAAGCTAATGGTAAGGGTCTGGGGGAGGATTCAGTGTGGTCTACATCATACAGATAGCACAAAGGTCACCAGGCTATTAACCCCATCTGCTCCCAGCCTTCTGGACAGATAACAAGTTATGAACTTTCCCTTTACACAGAACCCTGCCCGTTTAATATTTCTGGTTTGCCTGCTGTTTATCTGTGAGCACAAGAACTTCTGTGTCTCCTACAAATGTTGCTCTGGAGAGATTATTCACTGCAATAATTGTAGCTCATCACATTTGAAGTATGCAAATGTACTTTAGCATAGGATGAGCAGTAACTGTGCTGGATTAGTTTTTGCTTCACTGTGATAAAATATTTTACAGAATAACTAGAGAGGAATAGTTTACTTATATTTTATGCTGTGGGAATTTGTCCCATGCACATGAGCAGAATACAATGGAAGTGAGAGCACAGAGCAGAAGATGAAGGTCTCACTCTGGAAGACAGGATGCAGACTGTGACAGGAAGGACAGGTCATTCCTCCCAGTGACTTACTTCTTTAGTACATTCTGGCTTCTAAAGTTCCTGCAGTCTCCCCAAGTAGCTCCAGCACCTGGAGAGGAATCATTTAAAGCATGTAAACCTATAGAGTGTTTTCCATACTCAAACCTAACATTCTGCTCTTGACCATAGAGGGTCATATGCCTTTCAGAGTGCCAGATGTGTTTAGTTATCATCAGGCACACTCCTCTCAAACTCCTTTTTGATTCTCTTGGCCATGTTTGGACACCAAGTGGCTGTGTGAATTTTCAGAAGCGATGTGAACAAACATTTATGCAGGAAACCCATGAAGAGCAAAATAAGAATTCTACCAAAGTCCAGCTTGGTGAACCAACTAGTTTATTGGAGTGTCTTACAGGATGATGAGTGAGGGATTACCTGTGGAGTATGGATGAGGGGTTCCTTTACAGGAGCATGAATGACAGAGGGACATATGTGCCTTAAAAAGGCCACCCCATCATGGATGACAACTCATAAAAGTTGTAGTCCTGGAGCTCCTTGCTGGACTAAAGACAGTAGGACATGTTCATTCTGAGTCTTCTCCAGGCAGCCTCAGCTGGTGACAGAGCCTCAGGAGCCTCCTTCCTTCCTCTAGGAGGGACTGCTTCAGTTAGCAGGAACTTGCTTCACAGGAGCAGCTCTGAGCTGCCTGGAAGGAAGAGGCCATTGCTAGACCCTGAAATGGGCTTCTAGTCTTCAGCCTGGGGACAGTCCTACAGAAGAATGTGTCTTGTCTGGTGTTCTTAGTCATAATAGAAGCCGTGTGCTGTCCTCTGGTAGGAAAAGGCTCCATATTCAGTAAAACCAAATGTCAATGTGATGTCTCATGGAGAAATGGGCCCCTTAATTCAGAGATAGTGGACCCCATGTGCTCATGACATGGTTTCTTTTTTATCTCCTGCCCTCCTCCAGTCCCCACATCTGCCTCTTCTCTCGTGTGAAGCTGTGGCTGTTCATCACCTCCAGCTAGCAATTTAAAATGAATTGCTCCATTTCCTATAGCCACACATGTGACAACTGTCCACAGTTAAACTGACCATGCCTGGTTTTCTTGTCCTGTTGAAGTTTCTGTTTCTGTTTTTTTGCTATTGTTGTGTTTTAAAATAGATTATTCATACAATATATTCTTTTTTCCCATGTTTTTCTTATATTTAAAATAGAATTTGGTTCTTCCCCATGCTACTTTCAAATTCTCTCCACCTTCTCCATCACTCAAGTCCATTCATGTTCTCTCTTTTACCAGAAAGCAAATAGACAAACGAGAAGAATAGGGCAAAACAAATAAACAGAAAGAGCCAAGGATAAAGCACAAGAAACACCTACATATGCAGAGATACACACACACACACACACACACACACACACACACACACACACACACACACACATTCACAAACAGGAATCCCAATAAAATCATAAAACTGGAAGCCATAACTAGCAAAGATTCAAGGAAAAGAGAAAACAATTGCCCAGACAGAGCATTACAACAGTCTTCCAATTGTACCATTGAGCTTGTTTTGTGTGGGTCAGCTTCTGTCAGGAATGAGGTTTTCCCTTAAGTGTTATTTGTATACCCAGTGAGATTCCATTGAAGAAAACTAGTTTTTCTTTTGTGAGCAGATATCAATTGAAGACAACTTCTAAGATGGGGATGGGAGCTAGTGTCCACTTCCCCTTTCAGTTCTGAGATGCCATCTAAGACTTGTACAGGCATAGTGTCTATGAATTCATATGTGCATCTGTCCTATTTTGTCAAGAAGGCCTTGTTTCCTTGGTGTTCTCCCTCCTCAGTGGATCCTACAGTCTTTCCATCTCCTCTTCCACAAAGTTTCATGAGCCTCCAGGGGAAGGATTTGATGGAGAAATTCCATTAAGGACCTAGTATTCCAAAGTTTCTCATTTCCATCAGATTGTCCAATTTTGGTCTCTGTGTTTGTTCTCATGTACTTTAGAAAGAAGCTTCACTGATGGCTGAACAAGACACCCATCTAGGAATGTATCAAAATGTTGTTAGGAGTCATTTATTGCTACATTTTGTAGCAGAGTTGTAGTATTTGTTTCCCCCTTAGTTCATGGCTTATCTATTCCAGGTAGTCTTTGACAACAAGTGGAATCAGGTATGAATTCCATTTCATGGAGTAGGCCTTAAGCCCAACCAGATAGTAGTTGGTAACTCCCACAATTTTTGATGTCCTATTGCATTAGTGTATCACGCATGATAGGTCACTATAGTAGGGCAAAGTGTTTAAAGCTGGGATGGTGTTTCCCAATTCCTTCTGGTAGTGTGCAGAGTATCTTTCAGTACCATGAACACAAGTCAGTAGGGATGAAGGCTCTAAGTAGGCACCAGCTTGACTTCACCATGTTCAACGAGTTGTGTAGGTGTTGTCTTCAGAAATATGACCTTACCATCAGTTTGTGAAGAGCTACTAATAGTTTAGCAATAGTTTGGTTGTTTGAGAGTTTCCAAGGGTCTCCTTTGGCCAACTATTCAATTAGGTATAACCCATTCTTGGCACTGAAGGTTTCATTTGATGGCAAGAAAGGTCTAGTTGGAGCTTGGTCTTCCATGTTATTTGCTGATTCCATTTAGATTTCTTAAAATATGTATATATTTAAAGAAGTTTCTACTGTAACAGATTTCCATATGAACCTTCAAATGACCCTTAGTTTTAGCTGTCCCTCACCATACTTCCCCCCTCCTTACCTCTCATTTGAATGTTCCGGTTCCACCTCCCACGCATCAATCCATTACTGTAAATTCTATTTTTCCCTCCTGCGGAGTTCCTTCCCTCCCCACTAAACCCTTACTCTCTATCTAGCCTCTGTAGTTATACAGATTGTAGTCCACTTATCAAATAATTAACATCTACCATCCTCATATAAGAAAAGATATACCACATTTGTGTTTTGGTTCTGGTTACCTCACTCAGAATGATTTTTCTCTAGCACCATTTATTTACCTGTGAAATTTCATAATTTTATTTTAACAGCTCAGTGTAAATGTTCCACATTTTCCTTATCCACTCATCCATCAATGGAGACTATGGTTTTTTTCAATTTCTGGCTGTTATGAAAAAAGATGCAATGAACAGGGTTGAGCCAGTGTCTTTGCAGAGGATGTAGAGTACTTTGTGTATGTGCCTGAGAGTGGCATAGCTGGATGTTAAGGTAGATCTTCTCCTAGTTTCCTGCTACATAGAAAAGCTTTTCAGATTCATGAGGTCCCCTATATTAACTCTTCTTAGTGCCTGTGCTGCCAGTGTCCTGTTCAGAAAGTATTTTCCTGTGACAATGAGTTCAAGACTATTTCACACTTTCTCTTCTGTTAGATTCAGTGTATTTGGTGTTATGATGAGGTCTTTGATCCATTTGGCATTGAGTTTTGTGCAGTAGCAAACTTGAGATAGGGGATGGTGATACATCCAACCTCTTGCAGTTCTTTTATTATTTTATTATTCAGTTATTCAGGATTGTTTTATCTATCTTGGTGTGTATGTGTGTGTGTGTGTGTGTGTGTGTGTGTGTGTGTGTGTGTGTCTGTCTGTCTGTCTGTCAGGGGGTTGTTTCCACATGAAGCTGAAAATTGTCCTGTAGGTATAACCGTCTTATTAAATAAACACAGAGCCAATGCAAAGATGAAAGCCCAAGAGGTTAGAGCAATAGCTAAGAGCTAAAAACCTTACCCTTCACTGTCACTTCTGTCCTTCTCAGCAAGCCAGCTACTTCCTGTCTGTTTGTCTTTTTTATAGACTTTCTATTCTGCCTTCTCATTGGTTGTAAACCCAACCACATGACCTCCTCATCACTGCCTGTCTGTACAGATCTCCAGGTCTTCTATGGTTGGTATTAAGATTAAAGGCATGTGTCTCCATGATGGCTGTATCCTTGAACACACAAAGATCCACTTAGCTCTGCCTCCCAAGAGCTGGGATTAAAGGCGTGCACCACCACCGCCCAGCTTCTGCTATGGCTTGCTATTAGCTCTGACCCCCAGGCAACTTTATTTATTAACATAGAAATAAAAGCACATTTCAGTACAATTAAAATATCACCATATTGTCCTTCAATTTCTGTGAAGAATTGTGTTGGAATTTTGATGGGAATTGTATTAAATCTGTTCCTTGTTTTTAGTGGGATGGCCGTTTTTATGATGTTAGTCCTATTGATCCATGAACATGGGAGATCTTTCCACCTTCTGATATATTCTACAATTTCTATCTTTAAAGTCTTAAAGTTTTTATTATACAAGTCTTTCATTTGCTTGGTTAGTGTCTTAGAGTTTCTATTTCTGTGAAGAGACAGTATAACCACAGCAACTCTGATAAAGTAAAACATTTAGTTGGGTGACTTACAGTTCAAAGGTTTAGTCCATTATTATCATGGTGGGACATGGAGACTTGCAGGCAGACATGGTGCTGGAGAATGAGTGAAGAGTTATCTGTCTTGATCCACAAGCAACAAGAAGTGAACTGAGACATCAGGTGTGGCTTGAGCATATAGGAGGCATCAAAGCCTACCTCTACAGTGACACACTTCCTTCAACAAGGCTATATCCACTCCAACAAAACCACACTTCCTAATAATGCTACTCCCTTTTGGGGACATTTTCTTTCAAATCCCCACAGTTAGAGTTATTGCAAGCTATTTTGTTTTCTGAGGTTATTGTGAAAGGTATTGTTTCTCTGATTTCTTTCTTGGTCCATTTGCCATTTGTATACAGGAGGGCTATGGATATTTGTGAGTTAATTTTGTATCCAGCTACTTCACAGAAAGGGGATGTGGAACAAGGGGAACACTCCTTCACTGCTGTTGGGAATGCAATCTTGTACAGCCACTCTGGAAATCTCTATGGCAGTATCTCAGAAAATTGGGAGTCAACCTACCTGAAGATCCAGCAATACCACTCCTGGGCATATACTCAGAAGATGCTCAACCACACTACAAGGACATTTACTCAACTATGTTCATGGCAGCATTATTTGTAGTAGCTAGAATCTGGAAATAACCTAGATGCCCCTAAACTGAAGAATGGATAAAGAAAATGTGGTACCAACTCCAGAGAGGCTAGCTAACAGGAAAAGACCCTAGGAAGGACACATGTGCTGTGGGATGTTCTGTATGGCAAATGTGTTGCTCTGATTGGTCAATAAATAAATCACTGATTGGCCAGTGGCTAGGTAGGAAGTATAGGCGGGACAAGGAGGAGAATAAAGCTGGGAAGTGGAAGGCTGAGTCAGAGAGACACTGCCAGCCGCCATGATGACAAAGAGCATGTGAAGATGCCGGTAAGCCACGAGCCATGTGGCAAGGTATAGATTAATGGAAATGGATTAATTTAAGCTGTAAGAACAGTTAGCAAGAAGCCTGCCACGGTTATACAGTTTGTAACCAATATAAGTCTCTGTGTTTACTTGGTTGGGTCTTAGCGGCTGTGGGACTGGTGGGTGACAAAGATTTGTCCTGACTGTGGGCCAGGCAGGAAAACTCTAGCAACACACATGGATGACCCTGTGAAGGAGAAATGCATGAGATCTACATGAGTGGACTGGGTGTGTGGGGGGTGGCAGAGGGTGAGGAGTGGGGGATGAGAACATAGGGAAATGGGAGGGTCAAACTGGAACAGGGACAGAGTGTGAGGGCAGGAAGGGAGATACCATGATAGATGAGGACATCATGGGAATAGGAAGAGGCAGGGTGCTGGGGAGGCTCTCAGGAATCCACAGGTATGACCCCACCTTGGTCTGCTGGCAGTGGTCCATAGGGTGCCTAGACTGGTCTACTCTTGTGACCAGCCTAACAAATAACCTAGCTGTTATCATAGAGTCTTTGTCCAGTGACTGATGGAGGCAGATACAGAGATCCACAGCCAGGCACCAGGCTGAGTTCTGGGAATCCAATTGATGAGAGAAAGCAGAGATACTGCATGCGAGGGACGTCAATATCATGATGGGAGGATGTGCAGAGATGACTGGCCACACTAGTGGAAACCCATGAACTGTGGACTGGTGGCTGTGGAGCCCCCATGGGACTGGACTAGGCCTTCTGGACATGGAAGATGGTTGTTTGGCTCAAACTGTTTGGGGGGCACCCACGCAGAGGGATCGGGATCTGTCCCTGGTGCATGGGCAGGCTTCTGGGAATCCAGTGCCTGTGGTGTGACACCTTGCACAGCCTTGGTGCAGTGGAAAGGGGCTTGGACCTGCCAAAGCTCAGTGTGCTGGGCTCTGTTGACTCCCTATCGGAGACATTGATTTGGGGGATGTGGGGATGCAGGGTGGCTTGGGAAAGAGGGCTGGGGGGTGGGAAGAAGGAGGAGGGGGGTCTGTGGATAGCATGAGGAGTGAGTAGAAAATTTCTTAATAAAGGAAAAAAAAAAAGAAAATGTGGTACATTTACACAGTGGTAAAAACAATGTCATCATGAAATTTGTAGGCAAATGGATGAAACTAGAAAAAACCGTCCTAAGTGAAGTAACCCATACCCAGAAAGACAAACATAATATGTCCTTGCTCATAAGTGAATGTTAGATGCAAAGCAAAGGATAACCATGCTACAACCCACAACCCCAGAGAAGTTAGGTAAAGAGGAGGGCACTAAGAGGGACACACATGGATCACCCCAGGAAGGGGAAAGGGTTAAAATCTCTTGGGTAAACAGGGAGGGAGAACAGAGCGGAGAGAATGGGAGGTGATAGGAGTTAGGAACTTTGGGGAGAGGCGGGGAGGGAGAGTAATGAACAAGATATTTTAACAGAGTATACTATTAAGGGATGGGGAGAAATCTGCAGCTAGGGAAAACCCTAGGAACTCACAAGATTGTCTCCAGCTAAGACTCATAGCAGTGGTAGAGAGTGTGCTTGAACTAGCCTTCCCATGCACTCTGATTGATGTCTACCCTAATTGTCATCATAGAATCTATATACAGTGACTGATAGAAGCAGATGCAGAGACCCATTGCCCACTTGGCCAAAATCCTGGAGTTCAGTTGAAGAGATGGAGGAAGTATTGTAAGAGCAAGGGAGACCAGAATCATGATGGAAAAAAATACAGAAATAGCTGACCCAAACAAATGGGAGCTCATGGTCTCTGGACTGACAGCTGGGGAGCTTGCATGGGACCAAATTGGGCCCTCTGAATGTGGTGAAAGTTGCATGGCTTTTATGTGTTTGTGGGTCCCCTGGCAATGGGACCAGGACTTATACCTGGTCCAAGAACTGACTTTTTAGAGCCCTTTCCCTATGGTGCAATGCCTTATTCAGCCTTGGTGCAGTGGGGAGGGGCTAGGACCAGCTCAAACTTGGTATGCCAACCTGTGTTGACTCCCCAAGGGAGGCCTTACCCTCTATGAGGATGGGATGGGTAGATGAGGGGAGAGCAGAAGAAGAGGAGGGAGTGGGAAGAGGGGTTAGTATGTAAAAGGAAAGATAATTTTTTAAGATAAAAAATTATAAAAAAATCCGCATGTTCTCCTAGATAATTTTTAGTAAAATTAAAAAATGCATGTTTATTTTTGTAGTTATTTTTATTTAGGTGGTATGTTTGTCAAATAATTTGAATGTAAAATACAACCATAATCACCACTGATGAAATACAGTAGAATTATGCTTAATTTTCTTTTAAATAAAAACATTCTGGCAAGAGAAAGAAGTTAGGTTGGATACTCAGATAATGATACTGCAATGGCTCATATTCCTTGACATTTCTCACCTCCTGAATGCAAAAAATTAAAAAAACAACAAGCACTAATGGGGAAGAGGAGTCATATGGGTTGGCATGGCTAGAGGGTAAGAGATGGGAGCCAGACCAAATACTGAGAACAGTCTTGTGAAGAGCATGACTCATAGGAGTGACACACACATCCATGTCCAGGAAACCACAGGCCTTTCTTCCCCTCTTGATTATCCTTCCTCAAGCACCAGTCTCTCTACAGTCTTTGTACTACAGATGTGTTTCATTCTGACGGCTGAGTCAGAGGACGCTTCTGCTTGTCACATACCAGCTTACCACCTCCCATAAGAATGGAGGAAAGGTAAGATGCCTTTTGTGACATTCTTCCTGAAGCTATTATCCATTTTTTCTTGGTCCATGACCATATAACTACACCAGAGGTGTAGAATCCAAGGAACCTCATGCATTTCTGCAGAAACAGGAGTCATTAAGGTCCTTCATGTCAGCTCTGTGGGCTGGCAGACTGCAGTGTGGGAGGTTTGAAGCCAGTGAGCCAAGGCAGTGCCCTCTCCTTGTACTTTCTCCTCTTCTACTCTCACCCCAACTATTCACACACGCTCCTACTGTGTGAATTCTGCCATTTTCCCTGACATGGCCAGAATACAGTTCAGGCATTGTCTCTAAAAGCTCAGTTCGGTCAGCACCTCAGTCACTGTGTTTCTTGCAATGGAAAGTTTCCATCTTTTGTGTCTTTCTGTCTCAGTAGGAAGCAGATGGTCTAAAAATGAGCAACTAACCCAATTAAGTATAATTTATCAACAATGTACATATTTAGGGAAAGATACATGAGATGTTGAACCCATCTCCAACCCAGAAAAGGAACAAAGGGTGTGGGGCTTTACCAATTGTTAGTATAGTAGAAGTCATCTGAACCCAGAGCTGGCTGTTACTGTGATTGCAGGGTTCCCATGCTATTCCCCAGTCATTCAATATTGATCAATTTTATTTTTTGGTCATTTAATTTATGCATACAGTGTATGCTGATTACTCTCCTGAACTCTCAATTATTCCTCCTATCTCTGTTGATCTCCCTCTCTCTGTTTCTTATTGAGAACATGATTTAGTGTGGTTTTGTAATATTTATTCTGCATGCCCATTTGGTGGTTTAAACTATCTATTGACTCCTAGATTGTTTACTAGTGGGTACCTGATTGAAGACAATGACTACTCCTTTTCTCGTATCAGTTGTACGTCAATTATTCAGCTGGGAGCAGTCGTCTTTCCAGAATCCATCCTTCATATATGCCTGGCTATTGATTGGAATATTTTTGTGTAGAATTTATGTGTCCATTCCAAACTGCTGTGAGTCTGTGACTGGAATGACTGTGTCTTGTCAAGGGGATGTCATTTTGAAGTTCTACTCTTTATTTTTCCTCCTCTTACATTCTTTCTGCTCTTCCTTCTGCAGTGTTACCTGAGCTTTAGGGAAAAATGGAATAAATGACTTTCTTAGGGGGAAACTCTCAACCTTTGCCCAATCTTAGTACTGTGTCTAGTAATGATTTTCTTCTTTTATGACCATTGGTTTGAAAGAGAAGCTTCTTTCATTAAAGCTCAATGTAATATCCATAACTAGCATTAACATAAATGTTCAGAGAGCAGCACTATGCTGTCAGTTTAGTTCAACAACTGAATTCAGTTTCACCACAGGGCATATGATCTCCCTAATCTTATGTGTTTGATCTGATTTCCAGCACAAAGCAAGTATTCTTTCATATGTAGTGGGCTTCCTATCCAACCAGAAAGCAGTTATTTCCCCCATAACAATACTGCCACTATTGCAAACATATGCATTTCTTTCCTGCAAAGTTGCTCTCATAGATTACAGGATTCATAGCTGGCTTGGACCATGGATGTGGTTTGTCCCTCAGGATTCTGCATAGCACTTTCTGGGATTGTGAAAACTAGCTCTAGCAGGGAGGAAGTTTCCACCTTGTCACTAGCTTATTCTATGCATGTATATCAAGGTGTGTGGTATCTTTAGCAATAGGGTCTGAACATGTAGTGATGATGAAAAATACTGAAGGAATGACAAGAATCTATATTATTTTGGGCACCTGTGGTGACCCCTTGCCCAATAACTCATAGAGAGTTATAACATGTCTGGCAGGGTATTCTGTTTAACAGCTCATGGATCCTCAAAGCAGCTTCCTTCAGGTGCATAATGTAGTCCCTTTAACCTTATTTTTCAAGAATAATAATTTAAAGTTCAGTTTCAAAATTGTAGATTTCTTTGTGCCCTTCATTTTGATTAACCCTCTTAATCTACTCTTATTTCCCTATTCCTCCATCCCTCCCCTCCTTCTTTTTATCCCATATCCCTCTTGGTATTTTCATATTTCCTTACATCCATTCTTTTGCAACTATTAAGGCATATTCCTTCCAAAGAAGGTTTTCTAGTGTCCTAGCTTCCACAAATAATCCAAAGAGATCACAAAGAATTAGAGATTTGAAGCTAGGATCCACAAATTGAGCAGAATATGTTGCATTTGTAGTTTTGTTGTTCCTGGGTTTTCTCTCTCAACACATTTTTTTTTTCAGTTCCAGCCATTTTCATGAAATCTGCAAAATATAACATGTGTTTACAGATTAGTATGTCCAACTGTATATGTGTACTCTACTTCATTTTTCACCCATCAGTTGATGAACATCTTTGATGATTCTCTACCCTAGGTATTGTAAATAGAATGGCAACAATTAATATGGATAGTGAAGGATTATTTTTATTAGCATAGTAAGTCTTTAAGATATATGTCAGAGCATGGTATATCAGGTACTGTCTTAGTTAAAATTACTATTGCTGTGATGAAACACGATGACCAAAGCAACTTGGGGAAGAAATTGTTTGTTTGTCTTATGCTTCCACATCACAGCTCATCATCAAAGAAGTCAAGACAGGGACAAAAGCAGCTCAGGAAACTGGAGGCAGGAGTTGATGCAGAGATCACAGAGGAGTACTACTTACTGGATTGCTCTTTATGGCTTGCTCAACCTGCTTTCTTGCAGAATCCAGAACTATCCGCTCAGAGATGGCACCACTAACAGTGGGCTGGGCCCTTCTCCATCAATCACTAAGAAAATGCCCTCCAGGCTTATATGCAGCTTAATCTAATGGAGGAATTTCCCCAGTAGAGGCTTCTTCCTCCCCCATGATGCTTGCTTATGTCAAGCTGACATCAAACTAGCCAGTACATGTACTATAACAGTTCTATCTCATTTTCTGAGGAATAATCATACTGATTTCTCTTGTGGTAGTTTCAGTTTTAGTTCTCACCAACAACAGTAAATGAATGTTCCTCTGTCTCCATATCTTTATCAGCATTTCTTGCTCTTTGGATTCTTGATGATAGCCATTCTGCTTGGGTAAGATAGACTCTCAAAGCAGCTTTAACTTGCATTTTCCTGATGGCTGCTGATGTTGAATACTTTTCAAAATGGTAGCAGATATTCATATTTCTTCTTTGGGGATTTGTCTGTTCAAATTTATAGTCCATTCCTTGATTGTGTTGCCTCTTTTCTTGATGTTTTGCTCTTTGAGTTCTTTATGTTTTCTAGACAGTAGTCTTCGCTGTGTGTATAGCTGGATAATTGTGTTGTTTTTACTTCAGTCCAGTGTTCATTCCTGTTTTCTTTAAGGTCTTTCAGGTGTTTATTCAAATCCTGTTTGAATTCCTTGACCTCCTGAACATGCTTTTAACTCTTCTTTTGAATCCCGTGTCCTGAGCTTCATCTATTGTACTCCCTGATGATACATGCTACAAGATTCATGATCTTTAGGAAAGACATACTGTTTTTCCTATTGCTTGTAATTTTATTATGGGACTTGGGCATCTAGAGTTTGGTTCTTGGTCGTACCTTTAGTTTTGCTGACCATTTTTGAGTCCTGAAGTGGGTCATAGACTACATACTTTTGGGGGAATCCCAAGGAACAATTTTTGGCAGAGGGAGTCTCTTACCAAGGGCCTATGAGTACTTACAGAGAAGACCAAGGTGGGGTGTCTAGCTGGATATCTAGGGTAGTCCTAAAGGGTGTAAACAAAGAAAGTGGTTTCTATTAGGATGGGTGTGACACTTGATTGGCAGTTATATATTCTCTCAGGGTGTGGAACATTATCTTTCACTGCTTTTCCAGCTCTGAGATGTTTACACAGTACTCTACTTCTGGCTTCCAAGTTCCTGCATCAGAGAAGAACCAGTCTTAGGACAGAAAGAATTCGGGTTCACAGTTCTGTTTCTTTCTGACACAGCCCAACACACTGAGTGTCTATACTGGGACAGCCAACTACTCATATCAGTATAGGACATGGGTTGTAGATAGCCCACATAAATACAAACTGGATTTAAATTAAAGCTCTAGAAATCATTGGTTTTGATAAATTACTTACTCTCCTCAATCTTGTTTCTCCTCCTTATAAACCTGCTCAGTCATTACCACAGAGCAGGGTGGTCCTGGGAATCAGAAAGTATGCAGCATGTGCTTATGTTTTTATTTTTATTTTTTGTTCCAGAAACACTACTGGAGATTTCCTATACAAGAATATCAGCATAACCTGGGAGACTACCATCACAGCACCAAACGGAAACATCTACACTGACTTTTCAGACTGTGTCATCATGTTCCAAGCCATTAGTTTTCTGTCCCTCATCTTTGCCCTGGTTGGGATGGCAGGAAATGCCATGGTGCTGTGGCTTCTGGGCTTCCACATGCTTAGGAATGCCTTCTCTGTCTACATTCTCAACCTGGCGGTGGCTGACTTTCTCTTCCTCTGCTTTCAGTTTGTATATTGTCTTCTTTTTGTCATTCACATCTTCTACCCCATTTCCATCCACATCCCTTTGCTTTGCCTCGTTGTGTCAACATTTGCTTATCTTTCTGGCCTGAGCATTCTCAGTGCCATTAGCATTGAGCGATGCCTGTCTGTCATGTGGCCCATCTGGTACCACTGCCAACGCCCAAGGCACACATCAGCTGTCACATGTGCCTTGCTTTGGGCCCTGTCCCTGCTGTTGAGTCTCCTGCACGGGAATGCATGTGACTTACTGTTTAATGATTTTGAGTTGTTTTGGTGTCCAATATTTGATTTCATCATGGCTGTATGGTCAGTTACTTTATTTGTGGTTCTTTGTGGGTCCAGCCTCACTCTGTTGGTGAGGATCTTTTGTGGCTCACAGAGGATTCCTGTAACTAGGTTGTATGTAATCATTGTACTCACAGTAGTGTTCTTCCTGATCTTTGGTCTTCCTATGGGGGTCTACTGGCTCCTCTTCCAATGGATTGGGATTTATTATGATAAAATTTGTGATTTTTATCATGTGACAGTTCTCCTATCCTGTGTTAACAGCTGTGCCAACCCCATCATTTACTTCTTTGTTGGCTCCATCAGGTACCACAGGATCCAGCGAAAGACTCTCAAGCTGGTTCTGCAGAGAGCTTTGCAGGACACTCCTGAGGAGGAGGCAGGTGGAAAGAAGGGTTCCTCAGGAGAGTCCAGAAAACTGGGAACACTCTAGTGCAGCAGCTGGGAGATACTCTGGTCAAAGAGGAGTGGTTTTGAGAGAGAAATTTTTCTTTATGTTTGGGCTATTTTTATAACATTTTTGAGTTTGCTACCAGATCTTAACCAGTTTAAAAAAAATCATCGTTGTGGAAGTTGAATGACACAGAACTTTTTATACAAACAACTGACCACAGTATTTCTGGAACTGTCTTACTCAGGGCTTCATCACCTCTTTTTGATGGGGCTCCTTGTAAATTCTCTGGAGCCACAGACTGCTCGTACTGTTTCAAATCCCTCCTTCATCTGAAGATTCAAGAAAATGCAGGAAATGGTTGCATTTCTTTAGTCACTGAAATTTATAGTGGTTAGGTGAATGTTATGTTTTTCAAAACTTCCTTTTTAAAAAGAACTGTTTTTCAGTGTTTCAAGTATTAAATAGATATACTTATAATCCCAGTTCTTATTAATTTCTACATGTTTTGAAGAATTTGTGGAGCTATAGTCTTTCTTTTATAAATTGCTTAGTAAACAAATATGCATTCTCAAGAGAAGTCTGTATTAAATCTCTTATCACCTGGTGGAGTCCTCACCCCAGAGTTCACTGTGTCTGCCATTTTCCACATTGGAAGAGTCTGGCCGTATTTTGTAACGAGATCCATCAACATCCATGCACATCTGAAGGTAGAGGGAGACTGTCCTCTGTGGTTCCATTCACAATGTCTTGCTTATCATTCCATGTTCAAGTCCTTTCTCTTCCTCTGTTATCTTTGCCAAGATTGCCCTCTCTTTGACTGTCTAATCCTTTAAGACAAGTTTCTAATGAGGTCCTTTAGACTAGGTTCCCTTGAAACGAAACCTGTTTCAAATTTATACTATTCTCAGGAGCCCACAGCATTTATTCCTTGAATTATGCTTGTTTTAGTAGCATGTTCTATAAAATACGATTTCAATTTTAAAGATGAAATATGTGATAATTTCAATTGAAGCACAATTAAGAAAGGGTAATATGAATAGACCAATGGGAACAAATGAACAAGTTTTCTTAAGTGAGTGTAGCTACAGGACTGAGAAGCAATCAAGACACAGAAAGATCTCTTACCTCTCTACACTTCCATTTCCTCTTCATTTGTAACTCTTTGCCTTAGAGGTCAGTTCTGTCCATATTTCTCTTCTGAAATAAAAGTTAAAGTCCATACTGGAAGAGTAAAACATGAAGATTGGTATACATGTGGTGAAATGATTGTTAACAGTTGAACAAAATAATGTATATGTCATCTCATGTAAATATTCATTTTTCTTCTTGTGGCAAAAACTTCATATTTAGAAAAGGTTCTATTGGCAATGCACTGTTATCACATAGATATCTCATGCTGTTTATTACTGTGGTGGTTTGAATGACAATGTCCCCTAAAAGGCTATGTATTTGAATCTTGGTCTCCACTTGGTGGAGCTGTTTGGGAATGATTAAGAGGTGAGACCTCATTGGTAGATATATGTCACTGAGGGTGCACTTTAAGGTTTTAAAAGCCCACTTTATTTCCATCCCCCCCTCTCTCTTTCTGTCTTATGATTGTGGATCAGATGCATGGAGTCAACTACTCCTTCAGTGCAATGCCTGCCTGCCTACTGGCCTACCACCATTCTCTCTGCCATGATGGTCATGGACACTAACTCTCTGGAATCATGACCCCCAAATTATTTTTTTAGAAGCTTCTTTGGTCAGCGTAAGTAGAAAAGTAACTAAGACATAAGTTGGTACCAGGGAGTGGGATATTGTTGTGAGAGGCTGACCTTGCTTCTTTTTTGGAGAAATGTGGAAGATTTGGGGACATTGAGATAAGAAATCAGTTGAATGCTATAAGTGGGCCTCAAGTAGGAGCTTGGAAGTCAGTAACGCTGTAAATGCCAAGGACTATAAAAGACTATAAAGATCAACTCAAGAGGTTTCAGAAGGGAACAATGGGCTAGAGACCATTCTTTTGATATTTTGGTGAAGAATGTGGCTGGTTGTGCCTTTGTCTTAAGAATCACCTGAAGCTAAATTGAAAAGTTTTGGCTTCTTTTGTTTGCAGAGAGGAGTAAGTCAACCATGCAAAAGAGAAAGCATGGCAAAAAGAATCACAAAATGTACAATTTGAGAAGCAAAATAGCACCAGGAAGTTTAATGTTGGAGCTAAGTCTTGTGCTCACAGAGATGAGAAGTTGAAAGTAAGTCCTGTTGTGAAATGGAATACAAGGAGATCTATTCTCAAGCAAGACCCCACCCAGATAAGCTTCCAATTCATAAAAAGAAAATGCCTAAAGACTTTCCTAAAACAAAGGAAAACTTAGTCAACATTGGAAATAAATCAATGCCTCGGCAATTGTAATTCAAGGAGGGGGTCCAGGTTCCATCCCAAGTATGCAGGAGAACTTGACAGCATCAGTATGTGGCATTGGCTTAATCAAGATGGATGCATGAGTAGAGAGGTTGCAACATCTATCTCTGAGGTTAAGGAAAACTACTGAGACTGAAAGACCCTTACACCTCCCAAGCCCCAAGAAAATGAGGAACTAAAAATCTAGTTTCAAGGACAAACTGACTCAGCCACCCCTGCCACAATGTAACAATGTAAAGAGATTACTATTAAGAGATGCGCTCAGCTGTGACTGGGATAATTGCAAGTGTTCCAGGAAAGACCACTATAACCTTTATGTAACTCTCACTCCCACCCTGATACCCCCCTTGAGGTTTAGGGAAGAATGTGCATGCGGACATGACTATACCCCCTCTGTGATCAGACCATGATCTTGAGAAATTAGCCTCTACACGTAAATCAATCGAAAAGAAATTGTATGGGAATTGTAATCTTGTGGTTTTTGTGGGTTTTTCCTTTAAAAGTACCTATGTGGCTGCAGTAGGATGCAACACTTGCTCTCAGAACAAGAGTGGCCCAACTGTACAGCCGCATCAATAAACCTCCTGCTGTTTGCATCAACTGGACCGGAGTCTGGGTTCTTGGGGTGCCCACTCAAGAAGGTAGTCTGGGTCTGGGGTCTGTCAAGACCAGGCACTCAGCAGGGGAGTATTTGCATTGAGGCCCATGTAGACCATTGTGTGAAGCTGTGTAAGTGAAGGCCAGATTACATTGGAGACCTCAAGGTTCTGGAGACATCACAGACATGGGATATCTGCCTAGGAGTGTCTTACACGGAATGGTCCATCCTAGGAGAGTGGTGCACTGCAGGCAGCAAAGCTGGAAGTGGAGATCAATCTCAGCCCTTTGACATCAGGCATGGATTTACAGGATTTGGAGTTTGCTCTACTGGTTTGATCCTGCTTTGGCCTAGCATTTCTTCACTATACCTCCCTTTTGGAGTGACAATGTATGATTGGTTCAAAGCTGATGGAATGTTTTGAGAAAGATCATGGGGTGAGGCCTTGTTGGTGGAGGTATTTCACTTCAGGTAGTTTTTTGAGTTTTTAAAAACCTGTGCCATTCCCAGTTAGTTCTCACTCCATCTCTCTGCTTCATGTTTATAGAAGAGAAGTAAGACCAAATGTAAGCTATTGCTCCAGTTTCATGCTTGCCTGCCTGCCTTATTCCATGCTTCCAGATAGGAACACAGCTTGGGTGCTGGGAGGAGGGTATATAAGGCTTTTCCTGTTAATTGAATAAATAAGTCTGCAGTTTGCCTTCAACTGACTCCTGGTGTCTGTGTTGTTGACGCTGCACCTTCTCACCTCTTCCCTCCAGGGAGCCTGTAGGATCCAACAACAGGATGATCATGGATTTCCATCCTCTGGAACTATGAGTACCCAAATTAAATGTTTTCTTTAGAAAGTTGCCTTGTTCATGTTGTTCATGGTGTCTCATCACAGCAATAGAAAATGAACTAACACAATGACTTTCACTTCATCTTATATTTATATCACTCAATATTATTCACCTACGCTTTTACTTTTCTGTCCCTTGCTCGCCAAAAGACTTGTTAACTGTTATATTGTCATTCTCTATGTATTGACTCTTTAATTTGCAGTCCACTTGTATATGAATTAAGTATATTTTCTCCTTATCTTATACTTCATAGCATAATGTACATTAAATTATCTGTAGTCCAGCTAATGACTAGGACTCCTTGCTCTTTTTTTTTTTCATTAAGAAATTTTCTACTTACTCTATATACCACCCACAGATCTCACCTCCTCCCTCCTCCCACCCTTTAGTCCTCCCTCCCAAGCCATCCCACATCCCCACATCCCTCAAATCAAGGTCTCCCATGGGGAGTCAGCAGAGCCCAGCACACTGAGCAGAGGCAGGTCCAAGCCCCTCCCCACTGCACTAAGGCTGCACAACCCGTCACACCACAGGCATGGGGCTCCCAAAAGTCTGCTCATGAACCATGGATGGATCCCGATCCCTGTGCCTGGGTGCCTCCCAAACAGTTCTAGCCAAACAACCATCTTCCTTATCCAGAGGTCTTAATCCAGTCCCATGGGGCTCCACAGTCACTAGTCTACAGTTCATGGGCTTCCACTAGTGTGGCCTGTCATCTCTGCACGGCTTTGCATCATGATCTTGATGTCCCCCACCTGCAGAATCTCTCCTCTCTCTTATCAATTGGATTCCCGGGCCTCAGCCTGGTGCCTGGCCATGGATCTCTGCATCTGCCTCCATCAGTCACTGGACAAAGGCTCTATGATGTCAGTTAGGGTATTTGTTAGACCGACCACCAGAGTAGACCAGTCCAGGCACCCTCTGGACCACTGCCAGCAGTGAAAGATAGGGTCATCCCTGTGCATTCCTTAGAGCCTCTCTGGCACACTGCCTCTTCCTTTTCCCATGATGTCCTCATCTATCATGGTATCTCCCTTCCTGCCCTCCCACTCTGTCCCTGTTCCAGCTCAACCCTCCCATTTCCCTATGTTCTCATGCCCCACTCCTCATCCTCTACCTGCCCCACTTCTAGTCCTCTCATGTAGATCTCATCCACTCCTCCTTTGCTGGGTCATCCATGTGTCCCTCCTAGGGTCTTTCCCTGTTAGCTAGCCTCTCTGGAGCTGTGGGTTGCAGTCTGGCCATCCCTTCCTTCACATCTAGCATCCACTTACGAGTGAGTACATACTATGTTTGTCCTTCTGAGTCTAGGTTACCTCACTCAGGATGATATTTTCTAGTTCCATCCATTTGCCGGCAAATTTCATGATGTCATTGTATTTTTACTGCTGAGTACTACTCCATTGTGTATTTGTGCCACATTTCCTTTATCCATTCTTCAGTTGAGGGGCATCTAGGTTGTTTCCAGTTTCTTGCTAAAAAAAAAAAAAAAGACACATGGACCAATGAAATGGAATTGAAGACCCTGACATTAATCCACATGCCTATGAACATACAATTTTTGACTAAGAAGCCAAAATAGTACCATGGAAAAAAGAAAGCATCTTCAACAAATGGTACTGGCATAACTCGATATCAACATGCAGAAGATTGCAAATAGATCCATATCTATCACCATACACAAAACTCAAGTCCAAGTAGATCAAAGACCTCAACATAAATCCATTTACACTAAACTTGATAGAAGAGAAAGTAGGAAGTAGTCTTGAACACATTGGCACAGGAGATGACTTCTTAAATATAACACCAATAGCACAGACACTGAGAGAAACAATTAATAAATGGGACCTCCTGAAACTGAGAAGCTTTTGTAGAGCAAAGGACACGATCAATAAGACAAAAGGACAGCCTACAGAATGGGAAAAGATCTTCACCAACCCCACATCTGATAGAGGGCTGATCTCCAAAATATATAAGAACTCAAAAAGCTAGACTTCAAAATACTGAACAATCCAATTAAAAAATGGGCTACAGATCTTAACAGAGAATTCTCAACAGAAGAATCTCAAATGTCTGAAAGACATTTAAAGAATTGCTCAACATCCTTAGTCTTCAGGGAAATGCAAATCAAAATGACTCTGAGATACTATCTTATACCTGTCAGAATGGCTAAGATAAGAAATGGGCTATAGAGCTAAACAGAGAATTCTCAACAGAGGAAACTCAAATGGCCGAAAGACATTTAAGGAATTGCTCAACATCCCTAATCATCAGGGAAATGCAAATCAAAACAACTCTGAGATACCACCTTACGCCTGTCAGAATGGCTAAGATCAAAAACACTGAAGACACCTTATGCTGGAGAGGATGTGGTGCTAGGGGAACTCTCCTCCACTGCTGGTGGGAATGCAAGCTTGTACAACCACTTTGGAAATCAATATGGCGCTTTGTTAGAAAATTGGGAATCCATCTCCCCCAAGATCCAGCTATACCACTCTTGGGCATATACCCAAGGAATGCTCAACCACACCATAAGAGCACTTGTTCAGCTATGTTCATATCAGCATTGTTTGTAATAGCCAGAACATGGAAACAACCTAGATGCCCTTCAACTGAAGAATGGATAAACAAAATGTGGTACATATACACAATGGAATACTACTCAGCAGAGAAAAACAATGACATCATGAGGTTTGCAGACAAATGGATGGATCTAGAAAAAATCATCCTGAGTGAGGTAACCCAGACTCAGAAAAACAAACATGGTATGTACTCACTCATAGCAGGATACTAGACATGAAACAAGGATGACTTGTCTGCTACTCACATCACCAGGGAGGCTACCTGGAAAACAGGACCCCAAGAAAGACACAGGGATTGCCCAATGACAGAGAAATGGAATGAGATCTACATGAACAGCCTGGACATGAGTGGGGGTAATGAAAGGCGAGGGTCGAGGGAAAGAGAGCTTGGGGGAGCGGGAGATCCCAGCTGGATCAACAACAGAGAGGGAGAACAAGGAATAGGAGACCATGGTAAATGAAGACCACATGAGAATAGGAAGAAGCAAAGTGCTAGAGAGGCCCACAGAAATCCACAAAGATACCCACACAACAGACTGCCGGCAATGGTCGAGAGACAGCCCGAACTGACCTACTCTGGTGATGGGATGGCCAAACACCCTAATTGTTGTGCTAGAAACCTCATCCAACTACTGAGGGATCTGGATGCAGAGATCCATGACTAGGCCCTGGGTGGATCTCTGGGAGTCCAATTAGCGAGAATGAGGAGGGTTTATATGAGTGAGAATTGTTGAGACCAAGGTTGGATAAAGCACAGGGACAAATAGCCAAATGAATGGAAACACATGAACTATGAACCAATGGCTGAGGGGTCCCCACTGGATCAGGCCCTCTGAATGGGTGAGACAGTTGATTGGCTTGATCTGTTTGGGAGGCATCCAGGCAGTGGGACCAGATCTTGTGCTCATTGCATGAGTTGGCTGTTTGAAACCTGGGGCCTATGCAGGATTGCTTG
The DNA here is from genome assembly GCF_007827085.1 of Peromyscus californicus insignis. Taxonomy (NCBI): domain Eukaryota; kingdom Metazoa; phylum Chordata; class Mammalia; order Rodentia; family Cricetidae; genus Peromyscus; species Peromyscus californicus. Next base: position 153,450,433 of record NW_026294562.1, read on the forward strand.
GCTCGGCCTGGGAGGAGGGGACTAGACCTACCTGGACTGAGTCTACCAGGTTGACCTCAGTCTGTGGGGAAGGCTTTGCCCTGGAGGAGATGGGAATGGGGGGCGGTTGGGGGGAAGGTGAGGGGGACGGGAGTGGGGAGAACAAGGGAATCCGTGGCTGATATGTAGAACTGAATTGTATTGCAAAATAAATTAAAATAAAAAAAAAGAAAAAAAAGAACACTGATAACAGCTTATGTTGGAGAGGATGAGGAGCAAGGGAAACACTCCTACACTGTTGGTGGGAATGCAAACTTGTACAGCCACTCTGAAAATCAGTATGGTGGTTTCTCAGAAAATTGAGGATAAGTCTTCCTCAAGACCCAGCTATACCACTCTTGGGCATATACCAAAGAAATGCTCAATCTTACCACAAGGATACATGCTCAGCTATGTTCATATCAGCACTATTCATAATAGCTTCCTTCTATTATTTATTTGTTGGGTATATTTCATAACTATATTCACTCTAACCTGTACATGGAAATAGGCTGTTGCAATACATAATATATAAACGTCTTTGTGTATGCATAGCCATTTCATACTCACAAGTATGGCTATCTCTAAATTTGTCTTAGCTAGAGGTGACATTACATTCATGAATCTCAATCATGATTTCCTTATTATATCTTGGATGGAGCTTCCCAGTCACTAAGAGTGGCCATCAATCATTACTGAGAGTTCCATTTCTTTTGCCCCTGTTCTATGACAGAAGCATAGAAGAGGCCAGAGTTATATCCTTGAAGCATTCAGCATGCTCAGACTTTTGTCTTGCTTTCAAGACATAATGTGGCTTAGAACATGGGGTTGGAGTGTTGGGACCACTGAATATTCTATTGTCATTATAGGAATTTTGTCCAAGAATAGAGGGCCCAGGATAAGGAGACTCATTTTTGTCTTGGTGATAATGCAACACCATGGTGGGGCTTGCAGGAAATGGACTGTTCTCTGCTACTGTGATTCTGCATAGACAAGGGTGTCTTCTATGTTTAATTGGCAAGCTTTAATGGGCTGAATTCCACCTCATGTGGTGTCATTATATAAATTTGCCATCACCTTGTCTTCATGTCTAGATTCACTATCTCTGTGTTTCCCTTTCCCCACAGTATAGTCCTGAGCATGCGCAGTGTCATTACCTCTGAGCATTGCCTGTCCGTCTTTTATCCCATCTTGGATTAGTTTTTCTACATAAAACACTGGTCAGGTAGCATTTACTCTGCTCTGCATTATAGCTCTACTTCTTAGCATTCTATAAGAGCCTGATATGGCTGACTACTTAAAACACTTGGTTATGGATTGCATCTGTCTAATTATTTCATCAAAACCCTATGACTGATTATTTTATTAGTTCTCTGGGTTTTGGCAGCCTCTGCTGTTCAGGACCATTGAGGTTCCAGGCAGATTTGCATGACGGGATTTATGTGACCCTCATGCTCAGGATGCTGCTCTTCCTCATCTGCAGAAGGCTCTCATGAATCTTTTGTGCCCTACTCTTCTAGGTTTAGTCTGATTTGAGCAAATTCTTTGGCTGTTCTTCATGTTCATTCTATTTTCTCTCAACAGATGTGCCAATAGTATCAATTATTTCTGTGAAGGCTCTTAACTCTATGTCATCAACTCATCAGTGACAGACCTTCTATTTTATTCTCCAGAAGCCTTTGTAGGACACTTGTATAGAGAGTGAATGTGGAACTGGTCTTCTTAAGGAACCCTGGAGAGCTAGGGAGGCAGTGGAGCGGTTCTAAAGTCTCTGCTTTGGGTAAACAGATATGCTTTGAGAGACAATGCCCTTATCTATTTGGAGGATTTTCTTACTTTCTTTCCTCCTTGCTCCCTGATCTCATAATAGATGAGATAAAACATATCCTCTTGAGCTTTAAAGAAGACAGGACTTGCTGATCAAATGTGCTTCAGTGTCCCTAGAATCATCTTATTATGGCTTCAACTCAACCCTGTATGAGTATCACCAACTCTTGGGTCTTCCACTGTCCCCACTGTTGACCAATTTCCTCTCCTGCAGAATCCTGAAAGAAGTGCAGAAAATGCCCAGTTTCCTTAGGGCACAGCACTAAATAGACACAGAACAACTGCCCTGTTTCTAATGAGCTTCTTTTAATTTATTCCAATTTCTATCTCATTAAAAGGGTAGTCTTCTTGGCTCTAGGCAGGCCTCACAGCATACCTCCAGCTAATCAATGTTACTTGTATAAGTGAAGTAAGTGATGTAAAAAGCACTGATGCATTTTCATGACTGAAATTTGATATATGCAGAGACTTGTCAATTGATTCTGAACCCAAAATCTAAACATCCATCTCCTATAATTCTTGTCAAGTTACTTCAGGAATTTTTCACTTTCACATTTGGAGGCAGATTTTCCTTAAGTGCCATTATTTCCAAGTACTGATAAAATTTTACATAAGTCTTACCAATGCACAGTTTTATATCATATATAACACATACTCACACTTTCTTTCATATCCCTTTAACAAAGATTAGGAAAAAGTAATATCATAATGAAAGGCATAATGTACACATAGTTCTGACAGGGTAAAGATCAAGCAGTGACTATATTTAGGAAACAAATCTACTAAAATGTTACATGGGGGGAGAAATAACTTAAAGTATTTTAGATAGTATGCAGTACTTAATTTCAGTTAACCCTTAGTATACACTGAAATGTTGAATGAGAATTTAACCCATTTACTCTATGAAATGTCAAAGCTGAAGCAGGAGATAATGAAATCTTCCTGTAATTCAGATCCTACTGCACCCTCATTATCAAGGAAGACAACCAAGCAATCAATCAACCTAATCACAAACATGCAAACTCAGTGGATAATCCTTTTGCTTGAAAAATCATTCATATTAAAAAGATGGAGAAGGTGAAGTGGATTTCCCCTTTTATAAAACATTCTTAGATAGTTCTGGAGATGTTCAGTGGGTAAAGCACTTCCCCTGAAATTGTGATGACCTGAGCTCAAATCACTATTACCCACATTGATGCTGGTTGGTGGCCTGCCTGCATACCCAGCCCTTGGGAGTCCCTGGGAAAAGATGGATACCTAGACTAGCTCAATAGCTAGGTTCTTGTTTCAACTGAAACTGACAGGGAATGGGAGTCATAGTGGTTGGCATAACCAGAGAATGATAGCTAGGAGCCAGGCCAACTGTCAAAAACAGCCTCGTGAAGAGCATGAGACCAAGGGGTGATGCTCATATGCCAGCAGATCCAAGCACGGGAAACCACAGGTCTTACTGTCATCTAGATTAGCCTTCCTGAAGCACCAGGCTCACAGCATTCTCCGGGCACCAGAAGTGTTTCATGTTGACGGCTGACTCAGGGGACCCTTCACTTTGCCACAGACCAGCTTACCACCTCCCATAAGAAAAATGGAGGAAAGGTAAGAGGCTTTTGGAAACCCTTTCCCCAAAGTTTTTGTCTTTTTTCTTAGTCTGTCACCATATAACTACACCTTGAGGTGGAGAATCCAAGGAGTCTCAGGTGTTCCTAAAGACACAGGAAGTACAAAAATCATTCTTTAGCAGTGTGGACAGGCAGACTTGACTTTGGGAGATTAGAATCCTGTAAATCACTTCTTGTAATTTCTCCTCATTCTGCTCTCTTCTAAATTATGCGAATCTTCTGTTATTGTGAGAATCCTGCCACTTTCCTTGACATGGCATATATATGGGTACAGGCTCTGTCTCTGAAAGTACAGTTCTGTCAGAAACTCAATCACCTGTGTTTCCTGCAATGGAAAGATTCCATCCCTTTGTATTTCTCTCAGTAGGAAAAAGATGCTTTAAAAATGAGTAACTGACAAGAGCAGAGTTGGATGTAAAATATCAGTAATGTACATATTCAGGGAATGTTACACATGATGTTAAACCCAACTCCAATCCAAGAAGACCTCATGGAGTGTGGAGATGTATCAAGAGTAATAGTTATCTGAACCAAGAGCTGGGTGTTACTGTGGATATAGTTTATAGTTGTGTTGCCCCAGACAAGCAACTGATTTTATTCATTGATTAATTTTGTTATTTGATAATTTGATTTCTGTATTCAATGTGTGCTGATTACCCTCTCTCCCCCTTACATCCATCTCATCCTTTTCAACTTCCTCCTGCATCCCTGCTAGACCCTTTCCCAGTTCATCACTTTTTGTTTTGTTTATAATATAGCAACAGACAAAAGAAAAGTGCTTGATGTTTCATCCCAGGAAGGGTGTACAGCTTGCTTGGCAGTTGTTTGCTCTAAGGGTGTAGAGTACACCTTTCCATGGTCTCCCAGCTTTAGAAATCTGTTTTTCTGACAGGTTTCATTTTGCAAGTAAAGTGCCAAATGACCCTTCAGTCTTTAACACCAGCATTCTTCATGTATCATATACCCTTGACACTTGTCACTATAGTTTGTTGTGTATGTGTTCATTTCTTGTCATGTCCATTTGGAACTCCTCTGTTTAAATATCCATATCCTCCTGTAGATCAAGGAAAATCCATGTTCTATTTCATGGAATTTCCTTTCTGTGCTTTAGACTGCATCTCACTCCTATCATTTGAACATAGGATTCATAGGTTAGGTCTCCAAATTGAGTCCCACATTTCTTGTATTTTTCTCCTTTTTCTTGTTTGTTTTCTCTCACAGCCCAGGCTTTTTTGGACTCACTATGTAGCTCATACTGTTTTTGAATTCATGGAATTCTTTGTGACTTAGCCTCTAGAGTACTGGTATTCCACGTGTAAGCTAACCTGGCAGGTAGAGGAGTTTCTATCACCCTCCTAGAGACTGTTTCTCTCTTCAAGCCCTGTAGATGATTCTGTGTCACAATACCCTCTATTTAGCACAGTTTCCACTTCTTTTCTTCTCTCTCTGTTTCCCCAGATTAATTTTTTGCCTCCTAAAGAGTGCTAGAAATTCAATTCATCTCAAAATCCTATGCCTATATCTTCAAGGTCTGTGGTTCTCAGCCTTTCTAATGCTCTTACCCTTTAATACAGTTCCTCATGTTGTAGTGACCCCCCAATCATAAAATTATTTTTGTTGATACTTCATAATTGTAAGTGCCACTGTTATGAAATGTAATGTAAATATCTGATATGCAGGTATATTTTCATTGTTACAAATTTACCCCAAAAGGTCACAATCCACAGGTTGAGAACCACTCTCTAGGTTCTCATTACAGCTAACCATTGGACATTCCCAGGTTGGAGAATGACAAGAGCCATCGTTAACCATCTCTGCACCATATGCCATTCTTTCAAGCATACTAGAGTTTCCCAATGGCAAATTCATTTTCCATGCATTTTGTGTATTCAATTTGCTCTAAAGCATTTTCATCTACTGTTGGGTTTATGATTCATTTATTTAGTTGTTTAATGAAAATTTCCATATGCTCACTGTGTGCTTACAGAGAGATGGACACTTGTGATATAGCAACAGACAACAGAAAAGTGCTTAATGTCCTCAAAGGCTTTCCTGCTTTCTAGTTTCCAATATGAAATAGAGACTGAGTCACATTAGCTTGTAGGTCTGGTTCTTTTCATACTGGTCTTAGTAGGACTTGGCATTCCATTTATGACTCATTTATGATTTATATATTTTCTCAGTTGATATCCTCCCCGTGCCATGACTTTGAGCAGCGGTTGTTCATGATTCTGGCTTCCAAGTCCCTGAACCGAAGAAGAACTAGCATAATGACAGAAAGAAAGTTTGGTTCAGAGTTCTATTCTTTCTGACACAACCCAAGACACTGAGTATCTATATTGGGGCCATCAACTATTCTCATATCAGTATAGAACTTGCTTTGTAAATAGCCAAGAGAAATAGGAACTAAATTTAAATTAAAGCTCTCTATATTGGTTTTGGTAAATTACTGTCTCTACAATTCTGTTTCCTTCTCTTTATGATACAGGTCAGTCATTCACACAGAGCAAGATGTACTGAGAATCAAAGATTATAAACATGTGCTCATAACTTCTTTTTCTTTCCAGTTATAGCATTGGAGAGCTCCTAAGAGTGGATTCAGATATTCCAGACTGGAGCACTAACGTCACAGCAGTGAATGGAAGAAACCACACTGGAATTTCATTTTGTGACATTGTGTTCTGTACCATGATTTTCCTTTCTCTCATCACTGGCCTGGTTGGCTTGGTAGGAAATGCCATAGTGCTGCGGTTTCTGGGCTTCCACATGCACAGGAATGCCTTCTCTGTCTACATCCTCAACCTGGCTGGGGCTGACTTCCTCTTCATGTACTTTCAAATTGTACACTCTCTTCTTTTTATCTTGGAAATCTTCTATTACATCCCCACAGGCATCTATACATTTTCTTTTGTTGTGTCAAATTTTGCTTATCTTTGTGGCCTGAACATCCTCAGTGCCATTAGCATTGAAAGGTGCCTGTCTGTCATGTGGCCCATCTGGTATCGCTGCCATCGCCCAAGGCACACATCAGCTGTCATATGTACCCTTGTTTGGTTTTTATCACTGCTGTTGAGTCTCCTGGACTGGACGGCATGTGGTTACCTATCTGGCAGTCTTGGCTTTGGTTGGTGTCAGACACTTCATTACATCACTACTGCATGGTTAATTGTTTTGTTTGTGGTTCTCTTGGGGTCCAGTCTGGCCTTAATGGTTACTATCTTTTGTGGCTCACGCAGGATTCCTGTGACTAGGCTGTATGTGACCATTGTGTGCACAGTGCTGGTCTTCCTGTTCTTTGGACTGCCCTTTGGGATCTACTATTTCCTCTTATCATGGATTGAGAATTTTGATGATTTTTTGTCTTGTTATTTTCTTCCATTGACAAGAATTCTGTCCTGTTTTAATAGCTGTGCTAATCCCATCATTTACTTCCTTGTTGGCTCTATCAGGCATCGTAGGTTCCAGAGGAACACTCTCAAGCTCCTTCTGCAGAGAGCCATGCAGGACACTCCTGAGGAGGAATAATGTGGAGAGGGGGGTTCTTCAGGAATATCTATCTAGAGAAGTGAAAACAGTTTGGCAGCAACTTGAGAACACCTTTGAACATTCAGAAATAGCTTTGAGAAACAACTTTGTCCTTATTAGTTTGTGGCATTTTCATAACAATGACCTGAGGCTAAATCAGTTGGGAAAGTAGTCAATCTTGCAGAAGTTGATTGATACTGGACTTGTTATACAAATACAGACTGCGGTATTTCTGGAGATGTCTTGCTCAGTGTTTCATCAACTTTTTTTGATGGAACCCCTTGGAAGCTCTCTGGGGTCCTGGAGAGCTGCTGATCACTATTGACAAATCCTTCCAGGAGCAACAAGGTCAAGGAAATGGAGTAAAGAGTTGCATTTCTTTTGTCACTAAACTTGACAGTAGTTGAAACCATGTTATATTTTACAAATATTTCCTTTTGTAAAAACAATCTTTTTCTCAATGTTTGAAGTGTCAAATATCATTTATATTTATAATATAATCTTGTTATATTATAAAATCTTATAATTCAGTCCTTATTATTTTTTTGTAGATTTCAGAGATTTTATGGAGGATTGTCTTTCTTATATAAATTTCTAAGTTAACAAATATACATTCTCAAGAGAAGTCAGTGTTAAACCTCTATTCACCAAGTGAAGTTCTTACCTTCAAGTTCACTGTGTCTTCCACTTTCAGCATAGGATGAGTGCAGCCAAGTTTTGTAATGAGATCCGTCAACATCCATGTACACTTGAAGGAGGAGAGAGACTGTCCTTCACTGGTTACTTCCACAATGACTTGCTTAGCATTCCATGGTCAAGATTTTTCTCTTTCCTCTCTTGTCTTTGCCATGATTCCCCCTCTTTCTGCCCATATAATCTCTCATGACAAATTTTCCCTGAGGTTCCTATTAGCATAATGGGGTTTCTTTGAAATCAAACCTGTTTCAGATTTCAGTCATTCCCAAGAGATCACAGTATTTATTACTTGAATTATACTTATTTTAGTAAAATTTTTTTATAAAATTTTATTTTAATTCTAAATATGAAATATGTGATAATTTTAATTGAAATGTATTAAGAGAGCACAATATGCACAGATCAAAGGAATCAAATAAGCTTTTTTTTTCTATTTTTTTCAAGACAAGATTTCTCCATGTAACAGCATTGGCTGTCCTGGAAATCATTTTGTAGACCAGGCTGGCTTTGAACTCACAGAGATCCACAGTCTCTGCCTCTTAATTGCTGGATTAAAAGCATGCACCACCATTGCCTGGCCAACAAACTTTCACAAGTTCTGGTGACTACAGGACCCAGAACCCAATCAAGACACAAAACACTCTTCTAATTTGCACTTTCCCTCCAGTCAAAACTTTTTGCTTCAGAGGTCAGTGCTGTCCATATTTCTGTTCTAAACTAAAACTTAAAGTGCAAATTGAAAGAGTGCAACATAATGCTTGATATACATGTGGTTGTTATAGTTAAACACACTAACACATAATTATCACATTTAAATATTCATTTTTTCCCCTGTGACCAATACTTCATACTTAGAAAAACTCCTGAGTACAGTTTACTGTTATTACAGTGAGATCCCATGCTCTTGTGGTTTGAATGAGAATGGTTGCCATAGGCTCATATATTTGAATGTTTACCACTAATTGGTGGGAATATTTGGGCAGGATTAGGAGGTGAGGCTTTGTTAGAGGCATGGCACTAGGGGTTGTCTTTAGGATTTCAAATACCTGGCCCATTTCCAGCTCCACCCCACATATCTTTGGATTAGATGTTGGCTGTCAGCTACTGCTCCAAAGCTATGCCTACTTTTATGCTGCCATGCTTCCTGCCATAGTGGTCATGCTCTCCAACCCTCTGGAACTGTGATCTCCCAAATTAAATTCTTCCTTTTATAAATTGCCTTGGTCGTTGTTTCTCATTACAGCAATAGAAATGTAACTAAAACAGAAGTTGGTACCAATGAGTGTGCTATTGCTGTAAAAGAACTGCCCATGCTGCTTTTTCAAGGAATGCTGAGGTCTATGTATGGGTCTTTGAACTAGGGAAGCAGTTGAATGTTGTAAGTGAGGTTTAACAGACCATTCTAGTAGGAACTTGGGCGATAGTAATGCTGAGAGCATTGTAGACTGTGGTGGTCCAGCTCAACAGGGGAACACTATCAGCATCTATGCTAGAGACCATTCTTGTGATACTTTGCAAAGAATGTGGTTGCTATTTCCTCTTGTCATGAGTATCTGCCTGAGGCTAAATGGAAGAGTTCGGTACTACTTTTGTTGGCAAAGGACATTAGGTTTACAATGAAAAAGAGAAAGCAGGGCAAAAAAAGAAATTTAAAATGTACAATTGAAGAAAAAAAGATATCAGGGAATTAAATGTTGGAACTAAGTCTTTTGCTCAGAGAGATAGTAGTTTAAAGAAAGGCCTGATGTGCAATGGAATAAAGGGAGTGCTGCTCTCAGCGTAGGAACTAATCCAGCTAAAATTCCTACTAGAAAAAAGCAAGTGCCTAAAGACTTTCCTAAAAGAAAGGAAAACTTATTAATCAAAAGAGAGCAACAAATTTAAGGTTATGTAAATGTCATTGAAGGAAAAGTTCAAGTTTCATTCTAAGCAGAATATAGAACTTGGTAGCATCAGCCATGTGGTTCTGGTCTTTGAGTCAAGAAGGATTCAGGAGTAAAGTGGTCATGGAATTTTTTTTCATGGTTAAGGAAAGCCACTGAGACCATGTATGTGGCAGGGGAATCTCTGCATGGAGGCCTGGAGAGGACATTGTGTGAAGCTGTGAAAGTGAAGCCTAGATTTAGCTGGAGATGTCTGAGCTGCCAGAACTTTGGGGTACCTGCCAAGGAGAGCTGCATAGAGTGAGTGGAACCAGTCCAAGAGAGAGATGTGTACTGCAGTCATCAAAGCTGAAAGGACAGCGCCATCTCAGTCTTCTGACATCAAGATGTGGAGCTACAGGATTTGTAGTTTACCCTGCTGAATTTTGATTTTGCTTTTGCCCAGTATTTCTTGCCTATGCTCCCATATCTCCCTTCTGTATAATAATATATGCTCTCTGCCTTGTATGTTGGAATATATAATAGATTTTTGATTTGACAAAGGGTATATATACAATAAAGAAATTGCCTTGAGTCTCAGAAGAGATTTTGGACTTGTAAACAGTGTTGGGATTGTGAAAGACTACAAGGACTTTTCAAGTTAAGCTTAATGCATTTTCCAAATAAGTAAATAATGAATCTCAAGGAGCTAAAAAAAAAGATAGAAAACCAACATCAAAACTACTAGAAAAGAATAAGTTATAAAGATCAGAGAAGACATCAATGAAGTAAAGATTCAAACAAAATAGTGACAAATAAAACAAAGAACTACATCTTTAAAAAAGAACTAGTGACCTTGTGGCATATGGTAGCTTATCTGACTCTATATTAAAAAGGGAAACTGAATTGAAAGGCTTTCATCTAGACTAACTTACAAAAAGAGATGTAACACTCAAATGCATAGTATCATTTGTGAAATAGACTTCAGGGGTGATATTACTGAAATGGAAAGGAGTATTAGAAATTCTTATGAGCATATAGATAATAAAAGCTTGATAGCACAATAGAAATGGACAGACCTGGAGATGTATACATCACTGCTCACCATGATAAATTCATGAAGACACAAATTAGTGATGAGACTGGAGATGTGACTCAGCATTAAAATCATACACTACTCTTGCAGAGGACTAGAGTAGGTTTCAGCATCCATGCCAGGTATCTCACAGTCACCTTTAACTCCAGTTCTGGAAGGATCCCAAGCTTCTGGCTTCCATGAATGTGGGAGCCCGTTCTCAGGTTCCTCGTGGCTTTACCCAGCAGGTCCGCATAGAGGATGATTAGGACCACGGGCCTGAGTGCAGGTGTCTGAGATGGTCTGCACTTGGCTGTGCTGGGGGAGGAGGTCTTTTGCTCCACCCCTTGGCGTCTCTATAAAAACCCTGGGGCAGAGACAGTCGGGGCCCGTTGGAATAGGTTCCAGGTCCTCTCGAGGCTATCCTTTATTTTCTGTTTTTTTTTTTTTTTTTTTTTTTTTTTTTTTTTTTTTTTTCCGAGACAGGGTTTCTCTGTGTAGCTTTGCGCCTTTTCCTGGAACTCACTTGGTAGCCCAGGCTGGCCTCGAACTCACAGAGATCCGCCTGGCTCTGCCTCCCGAGTGCTGGGATTAAAGGCGTGCGCCACCACCGCCCGGCCAATCCTTTATTTTCTATCTGTTTATCTCCGAGATATTCTCCGCAATAAATCCTTCTATCTAATATTTCCTGCTGCTCACACTCAAGAAAATTCTGGGGAACTGTGGGGGTGGTTGGGTAAACGCCCCACAGAATGGCGCCCGAACAGGGACTAAAGAAAAAAGAAAAAAAAAGGGGACTAAAGAAAAAAAAAAGGGGACTAAAGACAAATGAACAGGGACTAAAGACAAAGTAATAGGGACTAAAGATAAAGGAAAATAATAGTTTTATTACAGAGTTTTTGGCGAAAGTGCTGAGTTCAGCCCTGCCAGTGGAAAGGCATGCCGGTGTTATGGAAAATATATATTTTATATATATATATATATATTATTGAGAGGCAGGGGTTTTATCCTCGAGAGAAAAATGCTGCAGCGAAATTCTCTTCTGTCAAAATTTTCTATCTTCTATCCCTTTCTCAATTTCTATCTGTGAAAAATAAGTATAAGGCATAGGGTAGTAATATAGTATAGGAAAAACTTAGAAGTGTAAGATTGTGTAGAAAAAAAGGCAACTAGACAGAAAAACTCTTCAATTTTCTAAATTTGGGGGCTGTGAATGCAAACTGGGGGAAAACTTTCTTTGGGCTTTACGGGTAGTATAAAAGCTCTTCTCTGAGCTTATGGGGAAGAAAAAGTTTCCTATGGAAGCTTTTGACCTGGGGACAGCTGAAATGATAAGTCCAAGCGGCAGGAGAACGTGATTTCTCCCTGAGGCAAAAATGGGGGTGTAAAAAGCCAAAAAGTTTAAAGTTGGGAAGTTTTGGGAAAAGTTGGTCTTTCTCTTGGGGGAAAAAATCTTTTAAACTAAAAGCTTTTCTTGGAAAATTTGGGGGAAAAATCTCTCTAAAAAGCCTTAATCTTAAACTAAAAGCTCTCAAAAACTAAAGCCTTTAACTTTCTCTCTCAGAAGGACAAAAATTAGAATCACCTGAAGATATTAGTATGCGGACCACCTGTGATTAGCTCTAAGGGAAAACAACAAACCTCTTAAGACAGCAAAACCTCCAAGTTCTTTCAAGCTTTAAAAATCCACCCTGCAATGCAGGAGGCAGGGACAAGTTCCTAAAAACCTCTCTTCTAAGCTGTCTCTTCAAGCTGGTAAAAGACAGTGGGTCAGAGTACCCTGAGGGAAACGCTTGGGAGAGTGTGGGTAAAGAGCTACAGAGAGCCCAAAAGGGCAGGAAACTACCTGAGAAAAGCAAAAAAGCCAAACTTTTCAGTTGCAGCCAAGCTGAGGCATCAAGGGCTTTGTTTCTGAGTGAGCTATGACAAGGTGCTCCTAATCATCCTAATGCAAAGATCCCCTGAAGCATGCAAACTGTTAGCATTGTATCCCCGCTTCTGACCAAAAACCCAGAGGTGACTGGCCAGCGTCTCTGAGTTGGGGTGCATTTCAGGGATACTAGAGTTCCTGCAGTTGCAAACTTCCTGGAGCACAGAGCTGAGGCAGGAAGGTGCAGGGACCCAGGGGAAGATTGGTAATGAACAAACAAAACTAAAGCCGGTGGGAACAGCACAGTTATCCACTTTCCTACAAGTCCCGGGTTGATAGGTCCACAACTGCAAAAAGAAATCTGAGAAAAAGCTTTTCTATCAAAGTAAGGACCTTTCTGGGAAAACAGTAAAGCTGAACTGTGTCTGAAGCAGTTATGCTGCTGAGTCAGAATGCTGTCTGGGGAAAGAGCCCAGCCAGGGCAGAACAGAACTATCCAGGAGTAAAGCTTTCTTTTCTGTCAGAGAAAGCACCTCTTTGAGAAAAGCTTTGTTTCAACTGACTCCCTGAGATGAGGGAGTGTAGCCCTGAGGGGTGATTGCCTCTGGCATAAGCTCTGTCCTTAAGCACCCAGACAAGCAAACCCAACCCACTGGGGGACTGGGCCAGGTGAAAGCCTGATGAGGCAAAACACCTGTCCTAATGGGAGTTTAGAGATGGCAAAAAACCTCCCTTGTTAGATTTTCAGTCTGTACGCAAACCACACAGACCCTGAAAACAGAAACGGACAAAAAACCCATACCTTCAGTAGCAGGGAAAGCCGCCACTGTAGTGTCGGAAACTGTTTCTGGGGTAGAGGGGATAAACTGAGACCAAACTGGCAACTTTGGAGTGTGGCGTCACCCTGGGAAGGTTATAGTCCCCTAACAACAAGTATCACAACTCTATAACAACAACACTCACTAAATCCCAATGCTTTATAACAAAGCTGACTATAAACTCTAAACTTTAGAAATGATATATGTACTTCCTGTCTAGTTAAGAGAATCTTTCTAATATAGTGATAATAATTAAGAGTAAGAAATAGAAAAAGATGAAAATAAGATATGTGAGTTTGTAGAAATTATTCTCTTGTTATATCTCTGTGTTAAGAAATCTTTAGGTGTTTGCTAAGTTAAATATATGCTAATGGTAGCCCTATATAAGTTTGTAAAATAGATCTATAGAGTTCCTTTAAGAATATAAGCTTGCCAGACCCCATCCCTGGGCACCAGCCACTCCAGGGAAGACCTGCCCAACTCGGCCCCAGGTTCTGGCCACCGGGCAGGTTCCCTGCTAGCCCCACTGGGAAGGATCCCCTTCTCCAAGACCCCTGGCAGACCCTGCAGTCTCCACGCCCTGCCCACACGCCCATCCGCCTGAGCCCCAAGCCTCTTCCTGAGACTCAGAGGCCGGCCCCCAGCTCCCATCTTGCTCCGGACTTCCCTTTTGGAATACTGGTGAGTACCCTTCCTTGCCCCAGACCCCATCCCTGGGCACCAGCCACTCCAGGGAAGACCTGCCCAACTCGGCCCCAGGTTCTGGCCACCGGGCAGGTTCCCTGCTAGCCCCACCAGGAAGGATCCCCTTCTCCAAGACCCCTGGCAGACCCTGCAGTCTCAACGCCCTGCCCCCACGCCCATCCGCCTGAGCCCCAAGCCTCTTCCTGAGACTCAGAGGCCGGCCCCCAGCTCCCATCTTGCTCCGGACTTCCCTTTTGGAACACTGGTGAGTACCCTTCCTTGCCCCAGACCCCATCCCTGGGCACCAGCCACTCCAGGGAAGACCTGCCCAACTTGGCCCCAGGTTCTGGCCACCGGGCAGGTTCCCTGCTAGCCCCACCGGGAAGGATCCCCTTCTCCAAGACCCCTGGCAGACCCTGCAGTCTCCACGCCCTGCCCCCACGCCCATCCGCCTGAGCCCCAAGCCTCTTCCTGAGACTTAGAGGCCGGCCCCCAGCTCCCATCTTGCTCCAGACTTCCCTGCTGGAACACTGACTTCCCTTTTGGAACACTGGTCTGTCTGAACCAAGTGTGTGGATAAGGCCAAGAACGAACCACAAGGAGATGGGCAGACGTCAAGGCAGAAACATATACAACAAAATGAATAGCAATACAGCATCACCAGGCCCTAGCCCTCCTCCAACACCTAGACCTGAACATCAGAAATTGGAAGAAGCAGAAGAAAACAGCCTTATGAATGACATCATGAAGAAGCTAGAGGCTTGTGTAGAGGAAAAGACAAAAAAATGTGAAGAACGCTGTAAACAACTAGAGGAAAGGGCAAACAAATTAGAAGAAATCAATAAAGTCCTGGAAGAAAACAATAAAATACTGAGAGAAAATCAAGAAAAATCAATGAAACAAATGAAGGAAACAGTCCAAGACCTGAAAAGGGAAATAGAAAAAATGAAGAAGACACAAACAGAGGGAATGCTGGAAATAGAAAATCTGAGAAAACGATTGGGAACTTCAGATGCAAGTATAATCAACAGAATGCAAGAGATGGAAGAGAGGATCTCTAGCGTTGAAGATACAGTAGAAGAAATACATTCATCAGTCAAAGAAAACACTAAAGCCAACAAAGTCATGAACCAAAATGTCCAAGAAATTTGGGACACCATGAAAAGACCAAACCTAAGAATAATAGGGGTCGAAGAAGGAGAAGAATACCAACTCAAGGGCACAGAAAATATATTCAACAAGATCATAGAAGAAAACTTTCCCAACTTAAAGAAGGAAATGCCTATGAAGATACAAGAAGCTTATAGAACACCAAACAGACTAGACCCCCCAAAAAAGTCCCCTCGCCACATAATAGTTAAACAACTAAACGTACAGAATAAAGAAAGAATATTAAGAGCAGCAAAGGAAAAAGGCCAAGTGACATATAAAGGCAAACCCATCAGAATAACACCCGATTTCTCAATGGAGACTTTGAAAGCCAGAAGAACCTGGACAGATGTAATGCAGACACTAAGAGACCATGGATGCCAGCCTAGACTAATATACCCAGCAAAACTTTCAATCACCATAGATGGAGTGAACAAGACATTCCATGACAAAGTCAGATTTAAACAATACTTATCCACAAACCCAGCCCTACAGAAAGCACTAGAAGGAAAATTCCAATCTAAGGAAGTCAGATACACCCTCAAAAACACAGGCAACAGATAAAGCCACAGCAGTAAACCCCAACGTATAGAAGTACCCACACATCACCACCAAAAAATAACAGGAATGAACAATCACTGGTCATTAATTTCCCTCAATATCAATGGACTTAATTCACCTATAAAAAGACATAGGCTTACAGAATGGATACGAAAGCAGGACCCATCTTTCTGCTGCATACAAGAAACACATCTCAAATTCAAAGATAGACACTACCTAAAAATAAAAGGCTGGGAAAAGACTTTCCAATCAAACGGTCTTAAGAAACAAGCGGGTGTAGCCATCCTGATATCCAGCAAAATAGACTTCAAACTAAAATCAATCAAAAGAGATCAAGAAGGGCATTACATACTCATCACAGGAAAGATCCACCAAGATGAAGTCTCAATTCTGAATATTTATGCCCCAAACACAAGGGCACCCACATATGTAAAAGAAACATTACTAAAGCTTAAATCACATATAAAACCCCACACATTAATAGTGGGAGACCTCAACACCCCACTTTCACCACTGGACAGATCTCCCAAATTGAAACTTAACAGAGAAATAAAGGACTTAACTGATGTCATGACTCAAATGGACTTAATCGATATCTACAGAACATTCCATCCTAACAAAAAAGAATATACCTTCTTCTCAGCACCCCATGGAACCTTCTCTAAAATTGACCACATACTTGGCCACAAAACAAATCTAAACAGATACAAAAGAATTGGAATAACCTCCTGTGTTCTATCAGACCACCATGGTCTAAAGTTGGATTTCAACAACAACAAAAACTACAGAAAACCTGCAATCTCATGGAAACTGAATAATACCCAACTGAATCACCAATGGGTTAAGGAAGAAATAAAGAAAGAAATTAAAGACTTCCTAGAGATCAATGAAAATGAAGACACCACATATCCAAATTTATGGGACACTATGAAAGCAGTACTAAGAGGGAAATTCATAGCACTAAATGCCCACATAAATAAGTTGGAGAAATCTCACACTAGAGACTTAACAGCATACCTGAAAGCTCTAGAACAAGAAGAAGCACAGTCTCCCAGGAAAAATAGACGCCAGGAAATTATCAAAGTGAGAGCTGAAATCAATAAAATAGAAACAAAGAGAACAATACAAAAAATTAATGAAACAAAGAGTTGGTTCTTTGAGAAAATCAACAAGATAGACAAGCCCTTATCCAAACTAACCAAAAGACAGAGAGAGAGCATCCAAATCAACAAAATCAGAAATGAAAAGGGGGACATAACAACAGACATTGAGGAAATCCAGAGAATCATCAGGTCATACTTCAAAAACCTCTATTCGACAAAACTGGAAAACCTAAAAGAAATGGATAACTTTCTGGATAGGTACCACATACCTAAGTTAAATCAAGACCAGATAAACTATTTAAATAGTCCAATAACCCCTAACGAAATAGAAACAGTCATTAAAAGTCTCCCAACCAAAAAAAGCCCAGGACCAGATGGTTTCAGCGCAGAATTCTACCAGATCTTCAAAGAAGAGTTAATACCAATACTCTCTAAATTGTTCCACACAATAGAAACAGAAGGAACATTACCAAACTCCTTCTACGAGGCTACAATTACCCTAATTCCTAAACCAAACAAGGATACAACAAAGAAAGAGAACTACAGACCGATCTCCCTCATGAACATTGATGCAAAAAATACTCAATAAAATACTGGCAAACAGACTCCAAGAACACATCAAAACAATTATCCACCATGATCAAGTAGGATTCATTCCAGGGATGCAAGGGTGGTTCAACATACGAAAGTCCGTCAATGTAATACACCATATAAACAAACTCAAAGAAAAAAACCATATGATCATCTCACTGGATGCAGAAAAGGCATTTGACAAAATCCAGCACCCCTTCATGATAAAGGTATTGGAGCGATCAGGAATACAGGGAACATACCTAAACATAATAAAGGCAATTTACAGCAAGCCAACAGCCAACATCAAATTAAATGGAGAGAAACTCAAAGCAATTCCACTAAAATCAGGAACGAGGCAAGGCTGTCCACTCTCCCCATACTTATTCAATATAGTACTTGAAGTTCTAGCCAGAGCAATAAGACAACATAAGGAGATTAAGGGGATACAAATTGGAAAGGAAGAAGTCAAGCTTTCCCTATTTGCAGATGACATGATAGTATACTTGAGCGACCCCAAAGATTCCACCAAGGAACTGATACAGCTTATAAACACCTTCAGCAACATAGCAGGATACAAGATCAACTCAAAAAAATCAGTAGCCCTCCTATATACAATGGACAAAGAAGCGGAGAAGGAAATCAGAGATACATCACCCTTTGCTATAGCCACAAATGACATAAAATACCTTGGGGTAACACTAACCAAGCAAGTGAAGGACCTATATGACAAGAACTTTAAGTCCCTGAAAAAAGAAATTGAAGAAGATGTCAGAAAATGGAAAGATCTCCCATGCTCATGGATAGGCAGGACTAACATAGTAAAAATGGCAATCTTACCAAAAGCAATCTACAGATTCAATGCAATCCCCATCAAAATACCATCACAATTCTTCACAGACCTGGAAAAAATAATACTCAATTTCATATGGAAAAACAAAAAACCCAGGATAGCCAAAGGAATCCTGTACAATAACACAACTTCTGGAGGCATCACGATCCCTGACTTCAAGCTCTACTATAGAGCTACAGTAATAAAAACAGCTTGGTACTGGCATAAAAACCGACATGTGGACCAATGGAATCGAATTGAAGACCCTGACATTAATCCGCACACCTATGAACATATAATTTTTGACAAAGAAGCCAAAAGTGCACAATGGAAAAAAGAAAGCATCTTCAACAAATGGTGCTGGCAAAACTGGATATCAACATGTAGAAGGCTGCAAATAGATCCATATCTATCACCGTGCACAAAACTTAAGTCCAAGTGGATCAAGGACCTCAACATAAATCCAGCTACTCTGAACCTGCTAGAAGAGAAAGTAGGAAGTAGTCTTGAACGCATTGGCATAGGAGACTACTTCCTAAATAGAACACCAGTAGCACAGACTCTGAGACAAACAATCAATCAATGGGACCTCTTGAAACTGAGAAGCTTTTGTAGAGCAAAGGATACGGTCAACAAGGCAAAGCGACAGCCTACAGAATGGGAAAAGATCTTCACCAACCCCACATCTGACAGAGGACTGATATCCAGAATATATAAGGAATTCAAGAAATTATACATCAAAATGCCCAACAGTCCAATTAAGAAATGGGCTATAGAACTAAACAGAGAATTCTCAACAGAGGAAACTCAAATGGCCGAAAGACATTTAAGGAACTGCTCAACATCCCTAATCATCAGGGAAATGCAAATCAAAACAACTCTGAGATACCACCTTACGCCTGTCAGAATGGCTAAGATCAAAAACACTGAAGACACCTTATGCTGGAGAGGATGTGGAGCTAGGGGAACTCTCCTCCACTGCTGGTGGGAATGCAAGCTTGTACAACCACTTTGGAAATCAATATGGCGCTTTCTTAGAAAATTGGGAATCAATCTCCCCCAAGATCCAGCTATACCACTCTTGGGCATATACCCAAGAAATGTTCAACCACACCATAAGAGCACTTGTTCAGTTATGTTCATATCAGCATTGTTTGTAATAGCCAGAACATGGAAACAACCCAGATGCCCTTCAACTGAAGAATGGATAAACAAAATGTGGTACATATACACAATGGAATACTACTCAGCAGAGAAAAACAATGGCATCATGAGGTTTGCAGACAAATGGATGGATCTAGAAAAAATCATCCTGAGTGAGGTAACCCAGACTCAGAAAGACAAACATGGTATGTACTCACTCATAGCAGGATACTAGACATGAAACAAGGATGACTTGTCTGCTACTCACATCACCAGGGAGGCTACCTGGAAAACAGGACCCCAAGAAAGACACAGGGATCACCCAATGACAGAGAAATGGAATGAGATGTACATGAACAGCCTGGACATGAGTGGGGGTAATGAAAGGCGAGGGTTGAAGGAAGGAGAGCTTGGGGGAGCGGGAGATCCCAGCTGGATCAACAACAGAGAGGGAGAACAAGGAATAGGAGACCATGGTAAATAAAGACCACATGAGAATAGGAAGAAGCAAAGTGCTAGAGAGGCCCATAGAAATCCACAAAGATACCCACACAACAGACTGCTGGCAGTGGTCGAGAGACAGCCCGAACTGACCTACTCTGGTGATGGGATGGCCAAACACCCTAATTGTTGTGCTAGAAACCTCATCCAACTACTGAGGGATCTGGATGCAGAGATCCATGACTAGGCCCCCGGGTGGATCTCTGGGAGTCCAATTAGCGAGAATGAGGAGGGTTTATATGAGCGAGAATTGTTGAGACCAAGGTTGGATAAAGCACAGGGACAAAAAGCCAAATGAATGGAAACACATGAACTATGAACCAATGGCTGAGGGGTCCCCACTGGATCAGGCCCTCTGAATGGGTGAGACAGTTGATTGGCTTGATCTGTTTGGGAGGCATCCAGGCAGTGGGACCAGATCTTGTGCTCATTGCATGAGTTGGCTGTTTGAAACCTGGGGCCTATGCAGGATTGTTTGGCTCGGCCTGGGAGGAGGGGACTAGACCTACCTGGACTGAGTCTACCAGGTTGACCTCAGTCTGTGGGGAAGGCTTTGCCCTGGAGGAGATGGGAATGGGGGGGGGGGTTGGGGGGAAGGTGAGGGGGACGGGAGGGGGGAGAACAAGGGAATCCGTGGCTGATATGTAGAACTGAATTGTATTGCAAAATAAATTAATAAAAAAAAAGAAAAAAAAAAGAATATAAGCTTGCAAGAAATATCTAAGGTAGTCTTAAGACATGTAGTAATAAGCTTGTAAGAAGTAAAGATGCTAGTTGTAAGTGTAGGTTTAAATAAGAATAAGATGGAATGAATAAATAATAAGAAATATATTTGCTAAGGTAGTTCTATAGTTTCCTTAAGGAGTATAAATAAGTAGATGTTAATATGTTATATGTGAGTTTGTACAATGTAAATGTTGAATGTGAGTCTAAATGCTTTGCAAGGCAAAAAATGTTAAGAGTGAGTCTATTTTTAATGTATATGGTGAAAGAACCCGAGACACAGAAGATTAGTGTCCCAGTAGACTGCAAAGTAGGCAGTCTAAATGGTTTCAAAAGCTCCAGAAGCCGCTAAGAAGCTAAGAATGGTGGACATGAGAACCAGCACAAGGCATCCGCAGCTGAAATCTGTGGAAAATCCACTGAACACAGAAAAACCTGAGCTAACATCAAAAAACGGTGTGGTTTAGAATACTACTGTACCTAAAAAGGTCTCTGGCTTGAGAATAAAAGTTCAGAGACGCTTGTTTGAACAAAAATTGTTAACTGCGAAAAGTTTTGGTTGAAAAACGTCTCTTCATATTTTGAAGTGAAAGCCTAATACCAGAATTTGTTTGAACTTTTTGAACTTAAAATGAGATAAAACTACAAAAAGATTTTGGTTATGGATTTCTTCATATTTGGAAGGCTAGTACCAGAATTTATCATTTGAATTTTGGGACTTAAGAAATGAAATGAACAGTAGAGATTTCATTGCAATGGGACAATTTTGAGTTTACTTATAGTAATGACCTAGGAACTGTTTTCTGGAATTGGGTTAAAAATGGAACTGTTTAAATGAAGAAATTTATTATTTCTACCTAGAATCAAGATGCAGTTTTGTATATGCATATATGCTTTATTAATTTGTGATTCATGAATTGTTTTGTGGAACTGTTAATGTGAAAATGGAATTACTTACAGAACTGGTTTTGTGTTACAAATGGAACTGTTTAAATGGAAAAGTTTGGGTTTTCTAACTAGGCTTGAGATTTTGCTTAAATTATAAAGAAAAGGGGGAGAGTTAATATTCCTTAGTCTAATTTCAAAAGTTGTTTGGTGGATTAATGTCATGTTTTGTTAGTAAGAAATGCAAATGGGGTATACTAAGAGACTACTTTTAAAGTGTGTAAAGAGTTTTATTAAGAAACTGCTTTTGAATGTTTTGCTAAAAGTTTTCAAAGTGTTCATGGTTAGATTGAAAATTATTGCTTTTCAATATGGGTTTGTAGGAATTGTATGAGTTTGGGGTCTTCTAACTAGGTTTGAGATTTTGTTTAAAAAATTATAAAGAAAAGGAGTTATGAGGTTGAATTATGTTTGCAGAAATTATGTTTAACCTATTGATATTGATGCACCCTGGTTTTGTGGAGTTAAGGAAATATTTAAGTTGTGAATACATCCAAGTTTTTTTTTTTTTTTTTTGGTTTTTCGAGACAGGGTTTCTCTGTGTAGCTTTGCGCCTTTTCCTGGAACTCACTTGGTAGCCCAGGCTGGCCTCGAACTCACAGAGATCCGCCTGGCTCTGCCTCCCGAGTGCTGGGATTAAAGGCGTGCGCCACCACTGCCCGGCTACATCCAAGTTTTTCCTATGTTCTGTTAGCAAGAAAATTCAAATGATTGAGTTAAAGTTGTAAGATGGAGAAAATTGTTAACTATATTTAGCACCATATATGCTAATTCAAATGGTTCTGTTAAGAGTTTGCTTTGTGGTGTAAGATTGAGAAAATTGTGAATATGTATAGCAATATTTATGTTAACCTGTTAATGGTAATGATGAAGCTAAAAGATTCTTTAAGTTTGTAGTCGCCTTAAGAGTTTTTGATTTAGAAAGGGCTTGAGGCAGCTAAGACTGCTGTAGTCACCTTGGACCTAATTCAAAAGAGAAATGCCATCTTTATCATCCTCTACTCCCATACTGGGAGGTGTAACAGCTATGAAGATTGCTGTAAGCCACTAATAGTTATTTTTTTTATATATTAAGAAAGGGGGACCTGTGGGAGCCCGTTCTTGGGTTCCTCGTGGCTTTACCCAGCAGGTCCGCATAGAGGATGATTAGGACCACGGGCCTGAGTGCAGGTGTCTGAGATGGTCTGCTCTTGGCTGTGCTGGGGGAGGAGGTCTTTTGCTCCACCCCTTGGCGTCTCTATAAAAACCCTGGGGCAGAGACAGTCGGGGCCCGTTGCAATAGGTTCCAGGCCCTCTCGAGGCTATCCTTTATTTTCTATCTGTTTATCTCCGCGATATTCTCCGCAATAAATCCTTCTATCTAATATTTCCTGCTGCTCGCACTCAAGAAAACTCTGGGGAACTGTGGGGGTGGTTGGGTAAACGCCCCACACATGAAGTCCAGAAATACTCCCCACCACACACATATACAGTTACACAGACATACGTAGAGACGCAGACACACAGGCACACACACACACACACTCACAGAATTATATATACATAAAATGAAATCTTAAAATAAAGAAACAACAAAAAATGATTCTGAATCCACAATTAAAAGCCTTAGTCCAAGAAAATCTCAGAATCACAAAGATCACTGGTGAGTTCTAGTTAATAATTAGTGAGGAACAGACAAGAATTCCATGAAGTACTACAGACCAATATCTTTGAAGACAACACTTGCAAAAATCTTCAAGAAAATAACAGTAAAGCAAATCCAATGGTAAGAGGCTGTGGGTAGAGACTCTTCAAACTCCATGGCCGTCAGACTGTCAAACCAGGTGAGGCAAGTAGGAAATTCGGTTTAACATGACTCAGTACATGTTGGTACAAACTGTGATAGTCTGACACAGGGAAGCCTATTTTAGGCACATTTAAACATGGAACAATTTGGGAAAAAAGTTCCCTGGTGATAATTCAATCCAATCTTTGCAATAAAGCTTAAGATGTGACTACATAGAATGTGTTTTTACAGAACCTGTGACATCTTCCATACAGATGGGTTCTATAGATGGACTAACAAAAAAACAAGCTCATGATAAGGACATAGTCTTTGTCCTACAGAAAGCACAAAAGTCACCAGGCTACTAATAATATCCTCTCCCAGCTTTCTGGGTAGATAACACATTACTCTTTTCTCCCTTTAGAAAGAAAATCCTATGTGTTTAATACTCCTGGTTTTGCTGGTGCTTCTCTGTGGGCACAAGAACATCTGTTCTCTTAAATGGTAGGCGAGAACGATTATTCATAACAATGATTGCAGTTCATTCCAGTGCCAAGGTACTTCAGCCTATGCTGAGCGGTAAATGTACCAGATTAGTTTTGCTGAGCTGTGATGAAATATTTCACAGAATAACTAGAGAGGAATGGTTTACTTATATTTATGCTGTGAGGGTTTGTCCCATGCACATGAGCAGAATATAATGGAAGTGAGAGCACAGAGCAGAAGATGAAGGTCTCACTCTGGAAGACAGGATGCAGACTGTGACAGGAAGGACAGGTCATTCCTCCCAGTGACTTACTTCTTTAGTACATTCTGGCTTCTAAAGTTCCCGCAGTCTCCCCAAGTAGCTCCAGCACCTGGAGAGGAAGCATTTAAAGCATCTAAATCTATAGAATGTTTTCCATTCTCAAACCTTAACATTCTAGAGGGTCATGTGCATTTCAGAATGTCAGATGCATTTAGTTATGTTCACAGCAGGGCCCATGTACCCTCCTCTCAAATTCCTCTTTGATTCTCTTGGCCATGGTTGGACACCAAGCAGTTGTGTGACATTTCAGAGGAAATGTGAATAAACGTCTACTTACCCAAGAAACCTGTGAAGAGCAAAGAAAGAATTCTATCGAAGTTCAGTTTGGTGAACCAACTAGTTTATTGGAGTGAATTATACTATTAGGAGTGAAGGATTAGTAATAGTAGAGTGTGGAAGAAGGGCCTCACAGGAGCATGGATAACACAGGGACATCTGCACCTTAAAAAGGCCACCCCAGCATGGATGACAACTCACAAAACCTACAGTCTTGGAGCTCCCTGCTGAACTGAAGGCAGTAGGACATGTTCGTTCTGAGTCTTCCCCAGGCTGCCTCAGCTGGTGACAGAGCTTCAGGAGTCTCCTTCCTTCCTCTAGGAGGGATGCTTCAGTTAGCAGGAACTTGCTTCACAGCAGCTGCTCTGAGATGCCTAAAAGGAGGAGGCCATTGCTTGACCCTAAAATGGATTTCTAGTCGTCAGTTTGGGGACAACCCTACAGAACAATGTATCTTGTCTGATGTTCTTAGTCATCTTAGAAACCATGTGCTATCCTCTGGTAGGAAAAGGCTCCACATTCAGTAAAACCAAATGACAACATGATGTCTCATGGAGGAATAGGCCCCTTAATTCAGAGATAGTGAACCCCATGTGCTCATGACATGGTTTCTTTTTTATCTCCCGCCCTCCTCCAGTTAGATAAATTTTCCTCTAGAATTTTGTCTACAATACAACCTCAGGGAATATTATGTAAATTGGGCAGAAAGATTTCAAGATCCAGAGGACCAGGAAAACTGCTGCTAGATAATGTCTTCTAGATATGAAAGGGAGGCTACATCCATACAGTGTCAACACCAGTAGATCGGCCAATGTGAGTAGGAGAAATCCCACAGAGTTTCACTCCTAGATGAAGAGCTATGAGCAATGAATGGCTGCTGAGAGAGGGAGAATCAGTCTTCTTCAGGGATGATTCCCTGACAGGTTATTAAACCCAAGCTAGTCAGCCTTAAAAACATGTACGTAGGAACAGCACTAAAAATCTCAGTAGGTTGTATACATACATAGAGATATACATATCAATTTATGTGTTTATCCTAATAATTAACAAAAAGTCTCTTGAATTTGAAAGAGAGTAGGGGGGCACACAACAAGTTGTGGTAGAAAAGGTATGGAAATATGTAAATTCAGTACTCATGTATGACATATTCAAAAAAAAAATTTGTATTCCATCATGGAGTTAAGAGGGACTCCCAAGGAACCATTCTATCCGAGGAATTCTTGGTAGTAGATGGTTGCTGGGGAAGGAGACTGAATTTTCACTGGGGGTATGGCCACTGGCAGCAGGTAGGTTTTCTGTATCCAAAGAACGACCCAAAACCTGTGAACAAGTCATAAGCATCAACAGGACTCATTTGGAGTCTCTTGCTACTGTGCCTGAACACCTGAGTCCCATTTCTTAGATTCACACAGTGTAAGGTCAGAACTGCCTCCTCAAATTTGTTCTCTGACCACTGCAGATGCACTGTTGTTGATGTGCGCAGCATCCCCTCACCTACACAAGTATGTAAATAATGAAGAAAACATCTGGACATCTCAGGGATATAGAAAACAAGAAAGAAAGCTAAAATCACAATTAGTAGAAGGGAATAAGTAATAAAGATCAGAGAAGACACAAATGAAGATTCAGACACAACAGTGATGAACAATACAAAAAAAACTGCTTCTGAGAAAAGAGACATTGAATTGAAAAGCTTCCATCTATACTAACTTAGAAAGAGAGATATAGGACAGAAATAAACAATATCATTGGTGAAAGACTTTAGCACTGATGTCGTGGAACTGCAAAAGATCATTGGAGATTGTTATGAGAATATAGATGTGTAAAGGTGATAGCTTAATAAAAATGGACACACATGGAGACATACACATCAACCCTCACCAAGAAACATTCATGAAACACAAAAATGAAGAAGATGGAGATGTGACTCAGCAGTTAAAAGCACACACTGTTTTTGCAGAGTGAGGAGTTTGGTTCCAGCATCCACACCAGGCCCCCCCTCATGACCATCTGTAACTACAGCTAGAGTGATCCAATGACTCTGGTCTCCTTTTTTTTTTTTTTTTTTTGAATTTATTTTAATTTATTTTGCAATACAATTCAGTTCTACATATCGGTCACGGATTCCCTTGTTCTCCCCCCTCCCGTCCCCCTCACCTTCCCCCCAATGCCCCCCCCCCCCCCATTCCCATCTCCTCCAGGGCAAAGCCTTCCCCACAGACTGAGGTCAACCTGGTAGACTCAGTCCAGGTAGGTCTAGTCCCCTCCTCCCAGGCCGAGCCAAATAATCCTGCATAGGCCCCAGGTTTCAAACAGCCAACTCATGCAATGAGCACAAGATCTGGTCCCACTGCCTGGATGCCTCCCAAACAGATCAAGCCAATCAACTGTCTCACCCATTCGGAGGGCCTGATCCAGTGGGGACCCCTCAGCCATTGGTTCATAGTTCATGTGTTTCCATTCATTTGGCTATTTGTCCCTGTGCTTTATCCAACCTTGGTCTCAACAATTCTCGCTCATATAAACCCTCCTCATTCTCGTTAATTGGACTCCCAGAGATCCACCCAGGGCCTAGTCATGGATCTCTGCATCCAGATCCCTCAGTAGTTGGATGAGGTTTCTAGCACAACAATTAGGGTGTTTGGCCATCCCATCACCAGAGTAGGTCAGTTCGGGCTGTCTCTCGACCATTGCCGGCAGTCTGTTGTGTGGGTATCTTTGTGGATTTCTGTGGGCCTCTCTAGCACTTTGCTTCTTCCTGTTCTCATGTGGTCTTCATTTACCATGGTCTCCTATTCCTTGTTCTCCCTCTCTGTTGTTGATCCAGCTGGGATCTCCCGCTCCCCCAAGCTCTCTTTCCCTCGACCCTCGCCTTTCATTACCCCCACTCATGTCCAGGCTGTTCATGTACATCTCATTCCATTTCTCTGTCATTGGGCGATCCCTGTGTCTTTCTTGGGGTCCTGTTTTCCGGGTAGCCTCCCTGGTGATGTGAGTAGCAGACAATTCATCGTTGTTTCATGTCTAGTATCCTGCTATGAGTGAGTACATACCATGTTTGTCTTTCTGAGTCTGGGTTACCTCACTCAGGATGATTTTTTCTAGATCCATCCATTTGTCTACAAACCTCATGATGCCATTGTTTTTTTCTGCTGAGTAGTATTCCATTGTGTATATGTACCACATTTTGTTTATCCATTCTTCAGTTGAAGGGCATCTGGGTTGTTTCCATGTTCTGGCTATTACAAACAATGCTGATATGAACATAGCTGAACAAGTACTCTTATGGTGTGGTTGAGCATTTCTTGGGTATATGCCCAAGAGTGGTATAGCTGGATCTTGGGGGAGATTGATTCCCAATTTTCTAAGAAAGCGCCATATTGATTTCCAAAGTGGTTGTACAAGCTTGCATTCCCACCAGCAGTGGAGGAGAGTTCCCCTATCTCCACATCCTCTCCAGCATAAGGTGTCTTCAGTGTTTTTGATCTTAGCCATTCTGACAGGCATAAGGTGGTATCTCAGAGTTGTTTTGATTTGCATTTCCCTGATGATTAGGGATGATGAGCAATTCCTTAAATGTCTTTCGGCCATTTGAGTTTCCTCTGTTGAGAATTCTCTGTTTAGTTCTATAGCCCATTTCTTAATTGGACTGTTGGACATTTTGATGTCTAATTTCTTGAGTTCCTTATATATTCTGGATATCAGTCCTCTGTCAGATGTGGGGTTGGTGAAGATCTTTTCCCATTCTGTAGGCTGTCGCTTTGCCTTGTTGACCGTATCCTTTGCTCTACAAAAGCTTCTCAGTTTCAAAAGGTCCCATTGATTGATTGTTTCTCTCAGAGTCTGTGCTACTGGTGTTCTATTTAGGAAGTAGTCTCCAATGCCAATGCGTTCAAGACTACTTCCTACTTTCTCTTCTAGCAGGTTCAGAGTAGCTGGATTTATGTGGAGGTCCTTGATCCACTTGGACTTAAGTTTTGTGCACGGTGATAGATATGGATCTATTTGCAGCCTTCTACATGTTGATATCCAGTTTTGCCAGCACCATTTGTTGAAGATGGTTTCTTTTTTCCATTGTGCACTTTTGGCTTCTTTGTCAAAAATTATATGTTCATAGGTGTGCGGATTAATGTCAGGGTCTTCAATTCGATTCCATTGGTCCACATGTCGGTTTCTATGCCAGTACCAAGCTGTTTTTATTACTGTAGCTCTATAGTAGAGCTTGAAGTCAGGGATCGTGATGCCTCCAGAAGTTGTGTTATTGTACAGGATTCCTTTGGCTATCCTGGGTTTTTTGTTTTTCCATATGAATTTGAGTATTATTCTTTCCAGGTCTGTGAAGAATTGTGTTGGTATTTTGATGGGGATTGCATTGAATCTGTAGATTGCTTTTGGTAAGATTGCCATTTTTACTATGTTAGTCCTGCCTATCCATGAGCATGGGAGATCTTTCCATTTTCTGACATCTTCTTCAATTTCTTTTTTCAGGGACTTAAAGTTCTTGTCATATAGGTCCTTCACTTGCTTGGTTAGTGTTACCCCAAGGTATTTTATGTCATTTGTGGCTATAGTAAAGGGTGATGTATCTCTGATTTCCTTCTCCACTTCTTTGTCCATTGTATATAGGAGGGCTACTGATTTTTTTGAGTTGATCTTGTATCCTGCTATGTTGCTGAAGGTGTTTATAAGCTGTATCAGTTCCTTGGTGGAATCTTTGGGGTTGCTCAAGTATACTATCATGTCATCTGCAAATAGGGAAAGCTTGACTTCTTCCTTTCCAATTTGTATCCCCTTAATCTCCTTATGTTGTCTTATTGCTCTGGCTAGAACTTCAAGTACTATATTGAATAAGTATGGGGAGAGTGGACAGCCTTGCCTCGTTCCTGATTTTAGTGGAATTGCTTTGAGTTTCTCTCCATTTAATTTGATGTTGGCTGTTGGCTTGCTGTAAATTGCCTTTATTATGTTTAGGTATGTTCCCTGTATTCCTGATCGCTCTAATACCTTTATCATGAAGGGGTGTTGGATTTTGTCAAATGCCTTTTCTGCATCCAGTGAGATGATCATATGGTTTTTTTCTTTGAGTTTGTTTATATGGTGTATTATATTGACGGACTTTCGTATGTTGAACCACCCTTGCATCCCTGGAATGAATCCTACTTGATCATGGTGGATAATTGTTTTGATGTGTTCTTGGAGTCTGTTTGCCAGTATTTTATTGAGTATTTTTGCATCAATGTTCATGAGGGAGATCGGTCTGTAGTTCTCTTTCTTTGTTGTATCCTTGTTTGGTTTAGGAATTAGGGTAATTGTAGCCTCGTAGAAGGAGTTTGGTAATGTTCCTTCTGTTTCTATTGTGTGGAACAATTTAGAGAGTATTGGTATTAACTCTTCTTTGAAGATCTGGTAGAATTCTGCGCTGAAACCATCTGGTCCTGGGCTTTTTTTGGTTGGGAGACTTTTAATGACTGTTTCTATTTCGTTAGGGGTTATTGGGCTATTTAAATAGTTTATCTGGTCTTGATTTAACTTAGGTATGTGGTACCTATCCAGAAAGTTATCCATTTCTTTTAGGTTTTCCAGTTTTGTCGAATAGAGGTTTTTGAAGTATGACCTGATGATTCTCTGGATTTCCTCATTGTTGTTATGTCCCCCTTTTCATTTCTGATTTTGTTGATTTGGATGCTCTCTCTCTGTCTTTTGGTTAGTTTGGATAAGGGCTTGTCTATCTTGTTGATTTTCTCAAAGAACCAACTCTTTGTTTCATTAATTTTTTGTATTGTTCTCTTTGTTTCTATTTTATTGATTTCAGCTCTCACTTTGATAATTTCTTGGCGTCTATTTTTCCTGGGAGACTGTGCTTCTTCTTGTTCTAGAGCTTTCATGTATGCTGTTAAGTCTCTAGTGTGAGATTTCTCCAACTTATTTATGTGGGCATTTAGTGCTATGAATTTCCCTCTTAGTACTGCTTTCATAGTGTCCCATAAATTTGGATATGTGGTGTCTTCATTTTCATTGATCTCTAGGAAGTCTTTAATTTCTTTCTTTATTTCTTCCTTAACCCATTGGTGATTCAGTTGGGTATTATTCAGTTTCCATGAGATTGCAGGTTTTCTGTAGTTTTTGTTGTTGTTGAAATCCAACTTTAGACCATGGTGGTCTGATAGAACACAGGAGGTTATTCCAATTGTTTTGTATCTGTTTAGATTTGTTTTGTGGCCAAGTATGTGGTCAATTTTAGAGAAGGTTCCATGGGGTGCTGAGAAGAAGGTATATTCTTTTTTGTTAGGATGGAATGTTCTGTAGATATCGATTAAGTCCATTTGAGTCATGACATCAGTTAAGTCCTTTATTTCTCTGTTAAGTTTCAATTTGGGAGATCTGTCCAGTGGTGAAAGTGGGGTGTTGAGGTCTCCCACTATTAATGTGTGGGGTTTTATATGTGATTTAAGCTTTAGTAATGTTTCTTTTACATATGTGGGTGCCCTTGTGTTTGGGGCATAAATATTCAGAATTGAGACTTCATCTTGGTGGATCTTTCCTGTGATGAGTATGTAATGCCCTTCTTGATCTCTTTTGATTGATTTTAGTTTGAAGTCTATTTTGCTGGATATCAGGATGGCTACACCCGCTTGTTTCTTAAGACCGTTTGATTGGAAAGTCTTTTCCCAGCCTTTTATTTTTAGGTAGTGTCTATCTTTGAATTTGAGATGTGTTTCTTGTATGCAGCAGAAAGATGGGTCCTGCTTTCGTATCCATTCTGTAAGCCTATGTCTTTTTATAGGTGAGTTAAGTCCATTGATATTGAGGGAAATTAATGACCAGTGATTGTTCATTCCTGTTATTTTTTGGTGGTGATGTGTGGGTACTTCTATACGTTGGGGTTTACTGCTGTGGCTTTATCTGTTGCCTGTGTTTTCGAGGGTGTATCTGACTTCCTTAGGTTGGAATTTTCCTTCTAGTGCTTTCTGTAGGGCTGGGTTTGTGGATAAGTATTGTTTAAATCTGGCTTTGTCATGGAATGTCTTGTTCACTCCATCTATGGTGATTGAAAGTTTTGCTGGGTATATTAGTCTAGGCTGACATCCATGGTCTCTTAGTGTCTGCATTACATCTGTCCAGGTTCTTCTGGCTTTCAAAGTCTCCATTGAGAAATCGGGTGTTATTCTGATGGGTTTGCCTTTATATGTCACTTGGCCTTTTTCCTTTGCTGCTCTTAATATTCTTTCTTTATTCTGTACGTTTAGTTGTTTAACTATTATGTGGCGAGGGAACTTTTTTTGGGGGTCTAGTCTGTTTGGTGTTCTATAAGCTTCTTGTATCTTCATAGGCATTTCCTTCTTTAAGTTGGGAAAGTTTTCTTCTATGATCTTGTTGAATATATTTTCTGTGCCCTTGAGTTGGTATTCTTCTCCTTCTTCGACCCCTATTATTCTTAGGTTTGGTCTTTTCATGGTGTCCCAAATTTCTTGGACATTTTGGTTCATGACTTTGTTGGCTTTAGTGTTTTCTTTGACTGATGAATGTATTTCTTCTACTGTATCTTCAACGCTAGAGATCCTCTCTTCCATCTCTTGCATTCTGTTGATTATACTTGCATCTGAAGTTCCCAATCGTTTTCTCAGATTTTCTATTTCCAGCATTCCCTCTGTTTGTGTCTTCTTCATTTTTTCTATTTCCCTTTTCAGGTCTTGGACTGTTTCCTTCATTTGTTTCATTGATTTTTCTTGATTTTCTCTCAGTATTTTATTGTTTTCTTCCAGGACTTTATTGATTTCTTCTAATTTGTTTGCCCTTTCCTCTAGTTGTTTACAGCGTTCTTCACATTTTTTTGTCTTTTCCTCTACACAAGCCTCTAGCTTCTTCATGATGTCATTCATAAGGCTGTTTTCTTCTGCTTCTTCCAATTTCTGATGTTCAGGTCTAGGTGTTGGAGGAGGGCTAGGGCCTGGTGATGCTGTATTGCTATTCATTTTGTTGTATATGTTTCTGCCTTGACGTCTGCCCATCTCCTTGTGGTTCGTTCTTGGCCTTATCCGCACACTTGGTTCAGACAGACCAGTGTTCCAAAAGGGAAGTCCGGAGCAAGATGGGAGCTGGGGGCCGGCCTCTAAGTCTCAGGAAGAGGCTTGGGGCTCAGGCGGATGGGCGTGGGGGCAGGGCGTGGAGACTGCAGGGCCTGCCAGGGGTCTTGGAGAAGGGGATCCTTCCCGGTGGGGCTAGCAGGGAACCTGCCCGGTGGCCAGAACCTAGGGCCAAGTTGGGCAGGTCTTCCCTGGAGTGGCTGGTGCCCAGGGATGGGGTCTGGGGCAAGGAAGGGTACTCACCAGTTTTCCAAAAGGGAAGTCCGGAGCAACATGGGAGCTGGGGGCCGGCCTCTAAGTCTTAGGAAGAGGCTTGGGGCTCAGGCGGATGGGCGTGGGGGCAGGGCTTGGAGACTGCAGGGCCTGCCAGGGGTCTTGGAGAAGGGGATCCTTCCCGGTGGGGCTAGCAGGGAACCTGCCCGGTGGCCAGAACCTGGGGCCAAGTTGGGCAGGTCTTCCCTGGAGTGGCTGGTGCCCAGGGATGGGGTCCGGGGCAAGGAAGGGCACTCACCAGTTTTCCAAAAGGGAAGTCCGGAGCAAGATGGGAGCTGGGGGCCGGCCTCTAAGTCTCAGGAAGAGGCTTGGGGCTCAGGGGGATGGGAGTGGGGGCAGGGCGTGGAGACTGCAGGGTCTGCCAGGGGTCTTGGAGAAGGGGATCCTTCCTGGTGGGGCTAGCAGGGAACCTGCCCGGTGGCCAGAACCTGGGGCCAAGTTGGGCAGGTCTTCCCTGGAGTGGCTGGTGCCCAGGGATGGGGTCTGGGGCAAGGAAGGGTACTCACCAGTTTTCCAAAAGGGAAGTCCGGAGCAAGATGGGAGCTGGGGGCCGGCCTCTAAGTCTCAGGAAGAGGCTTGGGGCTCAGGCGGATGGGCATGGGGGCAGGGCGTGGAGACTGCAGGGCCTGCCAGGGGTCTTGGAGAAGGGGATCCTTCCCGGTGGGGCTAGCAGGGATCCTGCCCGGTGGCCAGAACCTGGGGTCAAGTTGGGCAGGTCTTCCCTGGAGTGGCTGGTGCCCAGGGATGGGGTCCGGGGCAAGGAAGGGCACTCACCAGTTTTCCAAAAGGGAAGTCCGGAGCAAGATGGGAGCTGGGGGCCGGCCTCTAAGTCTCAGGAAGAGGCTTGGGGCTCAGGGGGATGGGAGTGGGGGCAGGGCGTGGAGACTGCAGGGTCTGCCAGGGGTCTTGGAGAAGGGGATCCTTCCCGGTGGGGCTAGCAGGGAACCTGCCCGGTGGCCAGAACCTGGGGCCAAGTTGGGCAGGTCTTCCCTGGAGTGGCTGGTGCCCAGGGATGGGGTCTGGGGCAAGGAAGGACTCTGGTCTCCTTAAGCACATGCTTTACCACCACACAGATACTGATATAGGGATACACACACACACACACACACACACACACACACACACACACACACACACACAGAATTATACCTGAAATGAAATCTTAGTAAAAACAGTGATACTGAGTCTATAATTTAATTATCAGTGTAAGAAAAACTCTGAAGTACACAGTTCACTTGTCAGTTCCATCTAACATTTAAAGAGGACAGACGTGTGTCCCATGAAATACCATAGACTAATATCTTTGAAAAAAAAGCACTTGCCAAAACATTAACAAAAATAACAGTAAAGCAAATCCAACAATTCCTTAGAGAGATTATTCACCACAATATTTGCAGCTCATTGCATTACAAAGGTGCTTCAGCACAGGCTGGGCAGAAACTGTGCAGGGTTAGTTTTTGCTTCACTGTGACCAAATACTTTAGAGAATAATTAGAGAGGAATGGTTTACTTATATTTATGCTGTGAGGGTTTGGCCCATGCACATGAGCAGAATATAATGGAAGTGAGAGCACAGAGCAGAAGATGAAGGTCTCACTCTGGAAGACAGGATGCAGACTGTGACAGGAAGGACAGGTCATTCCTCCCAGTGACTTACTTATTTAGTACATTCTGGCTTCTAAAGTTCCTGTGATCTCCCCAAGTAGCTCCAGCATCTGGAGAGGAAGCATTTAAAGCATGTAAACCTATAGAGTGTCTTCCATACTCAAACCTTAACATTCTGCTTTTGACCCTCGAGGGTCATGTGCATTTCAGAATGTCAGATGTGTTCAGTTATGTTCACAGCAGGGCCCATGCATAGCAGGCCCTTCTCTCAAACTCCTCTTTGATTAGTTGGTCATGTTTGGACACCAAGCAGCTTTGTCACATTTCAGAGGAAATGAGATTAAACACCTACTTACCCAAGAAACCTGTGAAGAGCAAAGAAAGAATTCTACCAAAGTTCAGTTTGGTGAGCCAACTAGTTTATTGGAGTGAAGGATTAGTAATAGTAGAGTGTGGAAGAAGGGCCTCACAGGAGCATGGGTGACAGAGGGACATCTGCACCTTAAAAAGGCCATCCCAGCATGGATGACAACTCATGAAAGGTGCAGTCTTGGAGCTCCCTGCTGAACTGAAGGCCGAAGGACATGTTCATTCTGAGTCTTCTCCAGACAGCATCAGCTGGTGACAGAGTCTCAGGAGCCTCCTCCTTCCTCTAGGAGGGATGCTTCAGTTAGCAGGAACTTGCTTCACAGGAGCAGCTCTGAGCTGCCTGGAAATAGGAGCCATTACTTGATCCTAAAATAGACTTCTATCTTCTTAGTGAGGACAGCCCTAAGGAAGACACTGTGTTATCTGGTGTCCTCAGGCACCACAGAAGCTCATGTACTGTCCTGTTTATGAAGGGTTCCATACTCAGTAAGAGCCTGATGCCCTGGGCATCTTATTAAGAGATAGTGCAGCTCATGTGCTCATGACATGGTTTCTTTTTTTATCTCCTGCTTCTCTAGTCTCCACATATGCCTCTTCTCTTCTTCTGTGAAGCTGTGACTCTTCTTCGCCTTCAGCTAGGAAGCTTAAACAAATTGCTCCATTTCCTCCAGCTGCATGAGACTGTGCACAGTTAATCTGGCCATGCCTGGTTTTAGGAGGAGATGAGGTCACAGAAGTTAAACTTCTACTGCTGTAATGTCCTTAGGCTTCTTTGATTTTCTTGTTATTCACTGCTATTTTCCATGATATGCATCATATCTGTAATCTCCTCCAGAAAGAGAAGGCAGGAAATAAAAGGGTAACTGAGATATCTTCAATGCAGTCTCTTTACCAAGATGTAGGGAGACCTGACAGAAACAGGTGGCATATTTTAGCAGAGAAGCATTACTATTACCAGAACCTAAGGAATGGAGAGAAGCTATAAGAATTCAGAATTGCTTGTAGGCACCCATGGTTCTGGGATCAGGCCATTGGGAAGATAGTGCTGCTTTACTAAGGCAGGGTTTACATGGCACTGTCAATTCACAGCCTAACAGACAGATGGACAGACAGACAGACAGACAGACAGACACACACACACACACACACACACACACACACACACACACACACACACACAGAGAGAGAGAGAGAGAGAGAGAGAGAGAGAGAGAGAGAGAGAGCAGACAGGTGGACATAATCAGACAGAGACAGAGTGAGATTGAGAGAAAAAGAGAGAGAATTAAAAGTAAAGCAAATAAAACAATATATACAACACCAAGCTGCTCTCTGACTACTGTCAATGTGTGGCTTTATCCATGTCAAACGAGAATTCAGACTGACTGAGAATCCACTGACAAGGCATAGTGATAACTTCTGCCAGGATGTAGATGAGTGTGAAGAGAAAATGTAAGATACTAATAGAAAATGAAATATTTTATGTCTTTCTGGAGCCTTGACAAAGTGTGTATTTACAAAAACTTTCTCTACCACAGTTGACAAACTTGCTTTTCCTATTATCTTCTACCAGTTTGCTGTGTCTTCTTATGAATTGTCACTTTTGTGGAATGATCTTACTGCCACCATAGCTACCTTGAGAATGGAAGGAAGTGAATAAGATGGGAGTACATAGGTATTTGTGTTTTGAATTAATTACACCATGAGGTATGTTTCTGTATATATGAATAGGGACTAAAAGGAGAGAAGAAGTTTGTTAGGCCTTGACACATCTGGCGAGAACTTCTCTCATCTCCTTGGCTCCACCTGACTCTGAAATGGATCAGCATTCTGGTTTGAGAAAGAGGAATCTGTGATCCTCACACAGTGACCAGCACCCAGGGGATATTTGAAAAAAAACCTCTATCCACCTCTATTTCAGCATCAAGTCAAATGCTGTCATTCAGTTTGAAGAGAGGGTGAGAACTGTGACCATTTACAGAGTGTAACCTTTAAGAATCATTATGTTGCAGTAGAAGGCAGATGTTGATGGGAAATTGAGAGTGTCTATAACCACTTGATTGACAGTGACCTTCTACACACATGTGAAAGTTCTTCTCAGGAACACAGCAAGGTAACATTTCTCATAGCTCTATAATGGATAAATTTGGAACATGGATCCAGGTGACTGAAGCTGTTAATGAACCTGATCTAGACTTTGTGATCTCAGCAACATTACTGTACGTTAAGCCTGGGATTCTCTAATGCACAAGTGCTAGAGGGTTTTGTTACAGCCACAAACACCAGAGAAGTCTAGAGTTTATAGTGCATTGAGTTTAATAAAAGAGGCAGGAACAAAACCACATTCATCAATAGAAATGCACAGTGCATTCACTGCAGAGAATAAAAAGACAAAGATGACCCAAGAGAGAAAAAGAGATCTTGTTGTTTTTCTTCAACTCATTAAGCAGCAACAGTGCAGGACTGGAGGAGCATGTGATGAATGCCTCAGTCCGATGCTATTCCCATCTCTGATAGAGTATGCCACTTCTCTCCACTTAGATTCTGCTTGCCAGGTCAGTCCTCAGCAGTGTGGAAGAGTGAAAATTGTCTTTTCTGAAGCAAGGAAGAGCTCATGCATTCAGCTGCCTGCTGCAGGCCACAGGAATATAACATAAGAACTCAGCTGGTTATGGCAAAGTCACGACCTGGAAGGATCAAGGAATTCCTCCAGAGGAAGCCAAATTCCAAGGAGATTTTGGTGTTATTTGGCTTGTTATATATCAGCTGTATTCTGTTATGAAAATCGTGTGTGTCTTCATAGTTTTCCCAATAGACTTTTCCCTAAGAAGGGCTAACAGTGTGGACTGATCACTCTCTGGACATACACATTCCAGGTATTTGGAAAACAGCCTCAGGAAAGGCTTTCTCTGGAATCAGATATCTCCCTTAGATACTTTCAAGGACTACAGGAAACACCGCCCAGGTGGGTGCCCAACTTCCGAGGATAACAGTGATAACAGCCCACGTGCAAGTCTCCTGACTTAAGGTAAATTCCACAAGGAGACACCACCCAGGTGGGTGCCCAACTTCTGAGGATAACAGTGATAACAGCCCACGTGCAAGTCTCCTGACTTAAGGTAAATTCCACAAGGAGACACTGCCTAGGTCAGGAGGACGTTAAGTAATAGCTTTACACAACTTGGCTCAGACCCTCCCTTTATATACCGGGACTTCCAGGTCATGAGAGAGAGAGAAGAGAAAAGAGAATGGAAGAACTAGATGGGTAAGAACTTGAGAGGAACAAACTGAGATGGTGAAGATCTAGATTGAAGGGCTAGAAGAGAGTACTAGAGGAACGAGATGGAAGATGAGGAAGAGTCAGATGTGTAAGTACTAACTGGGTAAGAACAAGATGAAAAGGACCTAGACGAGGAAGAGTTAAGATGAGAGAATTAAGACAGAACTTAGAGGGAGCAGTAGATAAATATAGAGAGAAATCAGACAAGAAAGGAGCTAGGCACGAGAACAGAACTGAAGCTGTGTATAAAGGATGTTATGCCAGAGGAATTAAAGCAAGTTGATTATAGAGCTCCATGTGCTGAGATTCTATTTCCCAAAAATAGTTCTCACCATTAGTAGTTCTCTCTCCTGAGCCTCTGGGATATATAATATTGAGGCTGGTCCCTCAAATATTATACAAGAGCTGCCTATATCAGTTGGCTCCATTTGCATTTCCTCCACTGATTTGATTGCATCCTCTTCCTTGATTTCAGAAATTGGCAGAAAAAAATCATGTTTTGGATTTGACTTGGTCATTTCTTCTTGATGTCTCCCCCTCCATGTGCAGTTGGCCAAGATACCTGGATTTTGGATCTGCAGGGCTAACAAAGTGACATAGCTCCACGAACACGTGTTTATGGAAGGTGTCTTCAACCGTTTCTCCTTACCAGTAAAATGAGAATATGAGCAGTAGTCACCTCATGGGCTTTCAGAAACACTAACTTAGCTTCCAATACACACATTTAAGGGACTCTTTACACTTAACAGGCTGAAACTATTGTTTCTTATGAATGTTTATCTTGTCTCTAAGAGTATTTCTCAGCATACCAATGGGCCCATTTTTTATTTCCCCTAATTTCTGTAATGAATTCTCCTCCCCAATATTTAAATTGGGAGTAAAATCCCACTCAGTTCACCTAGGGAAAGTAAAGGCTGGTTTATAATAAGACCTTATAGAAATAAGTAAATAATTACCCCTGACATGGCTTGCCTCACCTTCATAGATCAACTTATACACATTTGCTTAAAATACCTCAATAGTGGCAGAATCACAGTTAATTACTGAACATATTCATAAACTATGACCTTAGATTCTCAGAGCACCATCTACTGCATCTCACTGCTTGGTAGCCATGCTCATGACCAATATTAGCCACATCTGCAAACAGGAAGAACTCTGTACACAGAACAAGAACTCTGCACTGAAGGAATCATGAGGAGTGGCTTAATTACTCAGTTATAAATTCTATGAAATATAATCCCACACTGCCAGGCAAGATGTGCCTGTTTATGCAATAATGGTATGACTGTTTTCTGAGTAACCAACTGCTCCCTGGTTGGATTTGAGGTCTTTCCAAAATAGAGATCCAGACACAGTCCTGTGAATCAGCACAAGAATCCATGATGGAGGAGGTCTTGATCTCTTGGTGTGAACCAACTACTCTTTCTTATCTCCTTTGACATAGTATCAAAACACTTTCAAATATTGATGTTTATCAATTCAGACAAATGCTACTCCCAGTCTTAATCTGAGAAGCAGCTCCAAGTTATTCAGAATAAAGAATGATGTAGGGCTCAGTCCTAAACAAGGCATTTTACTACCCCCATAGGCTCAGAGAATGTCACAAAGAGAAAGCTGAAATAATATAAGAACAGAAGATAGAGAGAAGGGCTGTGCTTACATGACATCCTATAAGCCTGACAAGGAGATGTAAGTCATAAACTCTTGCCATTTGTGTCTACTGGCACTGTACCTCCACAAGTTGGGACCACTGAACAGTCAGCTTTGGATAGAGAAGGGGCTTACATGGCCCGGTCACTTGCTGCTGAACTATTGCAGACATCAGATTCTGAAGCAGGGAAATTATTGTATCTAGTTGTCTATCTCCTTGGAGCCAACTAGGCTGACATGACTAGTTTCAAACAAGTGGTCACACAAATTATCCTAGTTTAACTCTGAAACATGAAACAAAACAAAAAGTCATGAATATGAAAAAGAAGTCTGTGAGGAAGAAGTGAGACTGGCAAGTATGAGAGGGAAGAAATAGAGGGTTGGAAAGGACCATAACAAGAATGGTCATCTGTGTATGACCTTCTCTGCTGTGGAATAATTCTTTTGTACACTGTAAAGATTTGTCACTCAAATTGGTTTAATAAAAATCTGACTGGCTGGTAGCCAGGCAGGAAATATTAGTGGGACAACCGAACTAAGAATGCTGAGATAAAGAAGGGCAGAGTCAGGGGAGATGCCAGCAGACATCAAAGAAGCTGAACATGTACAAGATGAGGTAACAAGCCATGAGCCATGTGGTAGAACTTAAATAAGAAATATGGATTGATTTAAGTTGTAAGAGCTAGTTAGTAATAAGTCTGAGGTATTGGTCATGCACTTATAATTAATATAAACCTCAGTGTGTTTATTTGGGTGCTGCTAGTAGTTCACAAACTTAACACTTCTCAAAGAACTAAATTTATTAACAAAATATTTCTATGATATTGTTTCAGATTTTCAACTGCAATAAGACTCCATCTTGTTCCTTCACACCCTCCTTTCTTCCTTTCTTCCTTCCTTCCCTCCTTCTGCAATTCTATTATTCAGGTCTTCCCTTCTTCCATTATTCATTTTTTGAGTTTATATTTCATGACTATTCACTCTAACATGTACATAGAAATAGGCTCTTGTAGTACACAATATGTAAAACATCTTCCTGTATGCATAGCCATTCCACGCTCATGAAGTATGGCTATCTCTCCCTCTGTCTTAGCAAGAGGTGCTATTACCTTTATGAATCTCAATCATGATTTCCTTATTGCATCTTAGATGGACCTTCCTGGTCAGAGTGGCCATTAATCATTACTGAGAGTTTCAGTTTTTCTGCCCCTGTTCCATGACAGTAGCATAGATGAGGCCAGAGTTGTATCCCTCCTGCATTCAGCATGCTCAGAATTTTGTCCTGCTTTCAAGACATAATGTGGCTTAGGATATGTGGATAGAGTATTGGGACTACTGAACTGTAGTGGGTAGCCATTCCAGCTTTGATCTGTAAGTTCCAACCCCCATTGAGACTTCGGCAACTGTCATGCCTACAAGGCGGGGCGAAAGGAGGCGCCTGGGGACCCGAGATCTGGATCGGCTGGCGCTCTCTCTGTTGCGGGACCCTGGACTAGAGAGGTGTACCAAGCAGAGCTCCAGAGAACACCGCTGGACTGCGATACACCTTCCCCAGACTCCGCGACCTACCTATCCCTTAATTTGTAAGTTACGCCATTAAATAAATCTCCTTTTATCTACGTGGAGTGGCCTTAATAATTTCACCAATACTGAACATTCTATTGTCATTAGAAGATTTTTGTCAAAGTATAGGGAGTCCAGGATAAGGAAATTGTAATTATTGTCTTGATGATAATGGAATACCGTGGTGGGGCTGGGAGGAAATAGACTGTTCTCTGCTACTGAGATTCTGCATAGGCAAGGGTGTCTTCTATGTCTAAAAATGATCAATGGCTGACTTCCACCTCATGTGGTCTCATTATATAAATTTGCCACCACCGTGTCTTCATCTCTAGATTCATTTCCTGTGTGTCTCTCCCTATACTGCAGGCCTGAGTATGCTCAGTGTCATTATCTCTGAGCATTGCCTGTCCATCTTTTATCCCATCCATCTTTTATCCCCTCTTGGATTACCAATTCTATCTAAAACACTGGTCAGGTAGCATTTACTCTGCTCTGCATTATAGCTCTACTTTTTAGCATCCTGTAAGAGCCTGATATGGCTGGCTGCTTAAAACACTTGGCTATGAATTGCATCTGTCTAATTATTTCATCACAAACCTGTGGCTGATTATTTTATTAGTTCTTGGGTTTTGGCAGCCTCTGCTGATCAGGACCATTGATGTTACAGGTAGAAATGCATGACAGGATTTATG
The DNA here is from genome assembly GCF_007827085.1 of Peromyscus californicus insignis. Taxonomy (NCBI): domain Eukaryota; kingdom Metazoa; phylum Chordata; class Mammalia; order Rodentia; family Cricetidae; genus Peromyscus; species Peromyscus californicus. Next base: position 153,492,319 of record NW_026294562.1, read on the forward strand.
TGACCCTCATGCTCAGGATGCTGCTCTTCCTCATCTGCAGAGGGCTCTCATGCATCTGTTGTGCCCCAGTCTTCTAGGTTGAGTCTGATTTGGTCAAATTCTTTGGTTGTTCATCATGTCCATTCTATTTTCTGTCAACAGATGTGCCAACAGCATCAGTTATTTCTGTGTTGGTTCTTAACTCTATGTCATCACCTCATCAGTGACAGACCTAGTTGATTCTCCAGAGGCCTTTGTAGGACACTCCTATAGAGTGTGAATGTAGAGATGGTCTTCTTAGGGAACCCTGAAGCGCATGGAAGCAGTGGAGTGGTGGTAAAGTCTCTGCTTTTGGTAGACAGATATGCTTTGAGAGACAATGCCCTCATCAATTTGGAGGATTTTCTTACTTTCTCTCCTCCTTGCTCCCTGATCTCATATAAGAGATGAGATAAAACATATTAGCTTTAAAGAAGACAAGGATTGTTGATTAAATGTGACTCCAGTGTCCCTAGAATCATCTTATTATGGCTTCACATCAATCCTGTGTGAGCATCACCAACTCTTGTGTCTTCCACTGTCCCTACTATTGGACAATTTCCTCTCCTGGAGAATCCTGAAAGCAGTGCAGAAAATGCCAGTTTCCTTAGGGCACAGCACTTTATAGACACAGAACAACTGCCCTGTTTCTAATGAGCTTCTTTTAATTTATTCTAATTTCTGTCTCATTAAAATTAATGATTTCATTGTGTATGTCTCCACAAAGGGTGTAGGCAGCCCTTGCAGCACACCTCCAGTGAATAAATGTTACTTGAATAAGTGAAGTAAGTAATTTAAAGAACACTGATGCATTTTTTTCATGACTGCAATTTGATAGATATATGCAGAGACCTGTCAATTAATTCAGCACCAAAAATCTAAAGAGCCATCTCCTATAATTCTTGTCAAGTTACCTCAGGAATTTTTCACTTTCACATTCAGAGGAGATTTTCCTTAAGTGCCATTACTTCCAAGTACTGACACAATTTTACATAAGTCTCACCAATTCACAGTTTTCTATCATATATAACACATACTCACATTTTCTTTCATATCCCTTTAACAAAATCAGGAAAATGTGATACCACAACCAAAGGCATAAAGTTCACATAGTTCTGACAGAGCAAAGATCAAGCAGTGACTGTACTTAGGAAGCAAATCTACTAAAATGTCACATGGGGATAGAAATAATTTAAAGTATTTTAGACATGGTAAATGTAGTGCTTGAATTTCAGTTTAACCTTAGTGTGCATTGATTTTGTTGAATGAGAAATTTAACCTGTTTACCCTATGAAATGTAAAGCTGAAACAGGAGATAATGAAATTCTCCTTTAATTCATGTCCTGCTGTTTCCTGGTTATCAAGGAAGACAACCAACCAGCCAATCATCCTAGCACACTAACATGCAAACTCAGGGAATAATCTTTTTCCTTAAAAAATCTTTCATATTAAAAAGATGGAGGAACTGAATTGGATTTCCTCCTTTATAAAAATATTCTTAGATAGTCCTGGAGTTGGCTCAGTGAGTACAGAACTTGCCCTGAAATTGTGATGACCTGAGCTCAAGTCACTATTACCCACATTGATGCTGGTTATGGCCTGCCTGTAGCCCCAGCCCTTGGGAGTCCCTGGGGAAAGATGAATACCTAGAATACCTTAATAGCGAGGCTCTTGTTTCAACTGAAACTAACAGTGTAGGGGGGTCACAGTGGTTGGCATAACCAGAGAATGATAGATAGGAGCTAGGCCAACTGCCCAGAACAGCCTCGTGAAGAGCATGACTCAAAGGGGTGATGCTCATATGCCAGCAGATCCAAGCACGGGAAACCACAGATCTCTCTGCCATCTAGATTACCCTTCATCAGGCACCAGGCTCACAGCATTCTCCAGAGGACACAGCAAGCTGTTCATGTGACAGATTGCTCAGGGGTTCCTTCACTTTGTCACAGACCAGTTTACTATTTCCCATAAGAAAATGGAGGAAAGGTAAGAGGCTTTTGGAAACCCTTTCCCCCAAATTTTTATCTGTTTTTCTTTGTCTGTGACCATATAGCTACACCTTGAGGTGGAGAAGCCAAGGAGTCTCAGGTGTTCCTAAAGACACAGGAAGTACACATGCCATTCTTTAGCAGTCTCAACAGGCAGACTTGATTTTGGGAGATTAGAATCCTGTAAATCAAGGCAGTGCCCACTTCTTGTAAATTCTCCTTATTCTGCTTTCATCTCAACCATGCAAGTGTTCTGTCATTGTGAGAATCCTGCCACTTTCCTTGACATGGCATGCATATGGGCACAGGCTCTGTCTCTAAAGAATAGTTTTGTCAGAACCTCAGGCACCTGTGTTTCTTGCAATGGATTGCTTTCATCCTTTTTTATTTCTCTCAGTAGGAAAATGATGGTCTGAAAAATGAGCAACTGAGAAGAACAGAGTTAAGTATAATTTATCAGTAATGTACATATTTAGGGAATGTTACCCAAGATGTTAACCCAACTCTAATGCAAGAAGAGCACATAGAGGGTGGAGATGTATCAACAGTAATATTCATTTGAAACAAGTGCTGCATATTACTTTGTATGCAGGTGTAGTTGTGCTGCCCGAGACATACAACTAATTTTATTCATTTATTAATTTTGTTATTTGATAATTTGATTTCTGTATTCAATGTATGGTGATTACCCTCCCCTCCCCTCTCTTGCATCCATCTCATCCTCTTCAACTTCAACTCCTCCATCCCTACTAGATCCTTTCCCAGTTCATCATTTTTTGGTTTTGTTTGTAATATAGCAACAGATAAGAGAAAAGTTCCTAATGTTTCATCCCAAGAAGGGGGGGCAGCTTGATTGGCAGTTGTTTCTTCTCAGGATGTGGAACACACCTTTCCACGGTCTCCCAGCTTTGGAAATCTGTTGTTTTTCTGAAAGGTTTCATTTTGCAAGTAAAGTGCCCCATGCCACTTCAAAAGTCAATACCAGCATACTTCATTGGTCATCTATTCCTGACACTTGTCAGGACAGTTTGTTGTGTATGGGTTCATTTCTTGTCATGTCCATTTGGAACACCTCCTCGGTTTGAATAACCATATCTTCCTTTAGATCAAGGAAAACCCATGTTCTAGTTCATGGAATTTCTTTTATGTGATTTAGTCTGCATCTCATTCCTATCATTTGAACATAGCATTCATAGGTTAGGTCTCCAAATTGAGTCTCACATTTATTATATTTTTCTCTTTTTTCATGCTTCCTTTTCTCACAACTCAAGCTTTTTTGGACTTACTAAGTAGCTCAGACTATTTTTAATTCATGGAATTCTTTCTGTCTTAGCCTCTAGAGTGCTGATATTCTACAAGATAAGCCAACATGGCTGGTAGTGGAGTTTCTATTACCCTCCTAGAGACCGTTTTTGTCTTCAAGCCCTGTAGATGATTCTGTGTCACAATACTCTCTACTTAGCACCGTTTCTACTTCTTTTCTTCTCTCTATGTTACTCCCTGTTAAATTTTTAACTTGTGAGGCATGCTATACATTCAATTCATCTCATAATCCTATGCCTAATTCTTCAAGGTCAGAGGTTCTCAGCCTTCCTAATGCTGCTGCCCTTTAACATAATTCCTCATGCTGTAGTCCCTCCCCTATGATAAAATTATCTTTGTTGCTACTTTATAACTGTAAGCTTGCTATTGTCATGAAATGTAATGTAAATATCTGATATGCAGGATATGTTTTCATTGTTACAAATTTACCCCAAAGGGTCACAACCCACAGGTTGAAAACCACTGTTGTGGGTTCTCATTACAACTAATAATTTGACATTCCCATGTTGGAGAATGACAAAGGTCATTGTTAGCCATCTCTGCACCATGTGCCATTCTTCCAAGTACACTAGAGACAGATTCCCACTGACAGATTCATCAGCAATGACACTTTCTGTGCATTTTTTGGTACTAAACTTGCTCTAAAATATTTAAGTCATTGTTTGGTTTATGACTCATTTATTCAATTGTTTAGTGAAAATTCCCACCTAGTCACTGAGCCCCTGTGGAGAGATAGACACTTGTGATATAGCAACAGACAACAGAAAAGTGCTTAATGGCCTCAAAGGCTTTCCTGCTTTCTAGTTTCAAATCTGAAATTGTGACTGAGTCAAATTAGCCTTTAGGTTAGGGTCTTTTCATACTAGTGTTAGTAGGACTTGGCCTTCTCTCCATGACTCTCATTCACAATTTCTATATTTTCCCAGTTTATAGACTTCCCCTGCCAGAACTAAGAGCAGCTGTCGGTCAGGCTTCTGGCTTCCAGGTTCCTTCAAAGGAGAGGAACCAGCCTAATGACAGAAAGAAAGTTGCCTTCAGAGTTCTATTTCTTTCTGACACAGACCAAGACACTGAGTGTCTATATTGGGGCCACCAACTAGTCTCATATCAGTACAGAACATGGTTTGTAGATAGCTGAAAAAAATACAAACTGAACTTAAATTAATGCTCCATATATGTTAGTTTTGATAAATTACTCAGTCTCTACAATTCTGTTTCTTCTCCTAATGAGCAAGGTCAGTCATTCAACAGAGCAGGATGTCATGAGATTCAAAGAATATACAGCATGTGCTCATATCTTCTTTTTCTTTCCATTTACAGGACTGAAGAGCTCCTAAGAGTTAGTGATTTAAACTTCCCAGACTTGCAGATTAACTTCACGACACTGAATGGAAGCAACCACACTGGAATTTCATTTTGTGACATCTTATCCTGCACCATGACTTCTCTTTCCCTCATCATTGGCCTAGTTGGGCTGGTTGGAAATACAATAGTGCTGTGGTTTTTGGGATTCCACATGCACAGGAATGCCTTCTCTGTCTACATCCTCAACCTGGCTGTGGCTGACTTTCTTTTCATATGCTTTCAAATTGTACTTTGTCTTCATATTATTTTGAACATCTTCTACTCCAAGACCATTGACATGCCTCCTTTTGGTTTTGTTGTGTTAAACTTTGCTTATCTTTGTGGCCTGAGCATCCTCAGTGCCATTAGCTTTGAACGAAGCCTGTCTGTCATGTGGCCTATCTGGTATCGTTGCTATCGCCCAAGGCACACATCAGCTGTCATATGTACCCTGCTTTGGTTTCTGTCCCTGTTGTTGAGCGTCCTGGAAGGGAAGGAATGTGGCTTCCTATTTAATAGTCTTGGCCCTAGTTGGTGTCAAGCATTTGATTTCATCACTGCTGCATGGCTAATTGTTTTATTTGTGGTTCTCGTGGGGTCCAGTCTGGCCTTAATGGTTACTATCTTCTGTGGCTCACAGAGGATTCCTGTGACTAGGCTGTATGTGACCATTGTGTGCACAGTGCTGGTCTTCCTGCTTTTTGGTTTGCCCTATGGGATCTACTGGTTCCTCTTAGCATGGATTGACAATTTTCAATCTGTAGTGCTTTGTAATTTGTATCCAGTGTCAATATGTCTGTCCTGTTTTAACAGCTGTGCCAATCCCATCATTTACTTCCTTGTTGGCTCTATCAGGCATCGTAGGTTCCAGAGAAACACTCTCAAGCTCCTTCTGCAGAGAGCCATGCAGGACACTCCTGTGGAGGAAGAAAGTGGAAAAGGGGATTCTTCAGGAAGATCTAGGGAAATGAAACCAGTCTTGCAGTGACTACAAGCTGCTCTGATCAATCAGAAGTAGCATTGAGAAACAACTTTGTCCTTATCACCTCATGGCATTTTTATAATTTTGTTTAGTGATGATCTGAGGTTAAATCATTTGGGGAAGTAGTCAATCTTGTGGAAGTTGATTGATACTGGACTTGTTATACAAATACAGACTGCAGTATTTCTGGAGCTGTCTTGCTCAGGGCTTCATCATCTCCTTTTGATGGGACTCCTTGGAGCCTTCTGGGGTCCTGGAGAGCTGTTGACCACTACTGACAAATCCCTCCATCTGCAGAAGGGTCAAGGAAATGGAGTAAAGAGTTGCATTTTTTTGGTCACTGAACTTGACAGTACTTAAATCCATGCTATATTTTGCAAATATTTCCTGTTTTAAAGAACTTTTTTCCTCAATGTTTGAAGTGTCAAATATTGAATATATTTATAATATGACCTAATTATATTATAAAATCTAATAACTGCCGGGCGGTGGTGGCGCACGCCTTTAATCCCAGCACTCGGGAGGCAGAGGCAGGCGGATCTCTGTGAGTTCGAGGCCAGCCTGGTCTACAGAGCGAGATCCCGGAAAGGCGCAAAGCTACACAGAGAAACCCTGTCTCGAAAAACCAAAAAAAAAAAAAAATCTAATAACCAAAATGCTTATTAATTTTTATAGATTTTAGAGAATTTATGGAGAAATGTCTTTCTTATATAAATTTATAAGTAAACAAATATACATTCTCAAGAGAAGTCTGTGTTAAATCTCTATTCACTCAATGAAGTCCTTACCTTCAAGTTCACTGTGTCTTCCACTTTTCGCATAGGATGAGTGCAGTCAGGATTTGTAATGAGGTCCATTAACATCCATGTACAACTGAAGGGGGAGAGAGACTGTCCTCCACTGGGTCCTTCCACAATTCCTTGCTTAGAATTCCATGATAAGTCTTCTCTCTTTCCTCTCTTGTTTTTGCCATGATTTGCCCTCTCTCTGCCTTATAATCTCTCATGACAAATTTCCAATGAGGTTCCAACGAGTATAACTAGGTTCCCTTGAAATCAAACCTATTTTAAATTTATGCCATTCCCAAGAGGCCACAGCATTTACTACTTGAATTATGCTTATTTTGGTAACACTTTTATAGAATATTATTTCAATTCTAAAGATGACATATGTGATAATTTCAGTTGAAGTGCAGTTAAGAGAGCACAATATGCACAGATCAAAGGAAACACATCAACCAACTTTCTTAAGTTCCTATGAATACAGGACTCAGAATCCAATCAAGACACAAAACACTCTCTTACCTCTCCTAATCAGCATCTGTGTTAGTGACTAATCTTGTGATATTTTGCAAAGAATATCGCTGCTTTTTGTTCTTGTCCTAAGTATCTGCCTGAGTCTAAATGAAAGATTTAGGGACCACTTTTGTTGGCAAAGGATGTTAGGTGTACAATGAAAAAGATTAAGCAGGACAAAAAGAAATACAAAAAGGAAAATGAAAAAAAAAAGATAACCAGGAAATTTAATGTTGGAAACAAGTCTTGTGCTCAAAGAGATAGTAGTTGAAAGAAAGGCCTGATGTGCCATGGAATAAAGGGAGTGCTGCTCTCAGAGCAAGAATGTATTCAGCTAAACTTCTAACTGGCAAAAAATCCAGTGTCTAAAGTCTCTCCTAAAACAAAAGAAAAGATATTCAACAAATGAAAGCAACAAATTAAAGCTTATGTAAATGTAATTCAAGGAAGAGATCAGGTTCCATTCTAAGCAGAATACAAAACTTAGCAGATTCAGCCATGTGGTTCTGGCCTTTGAATCAAGAAGGAATCAGGAGTAAAGTGGTCATGGAATCTTCTTTCATGGTTAAGGAGAGCCACTGAAGCCATGCATGTGGCAGGGGATCCCCTGCATTGAGTCCTGGAGAGGACATTGTGTGAAGCTGTGAAAGTGAACCCTAGATTTAGCTGGAGACCCCAAGATGTTGGAGCTGCCAGAACTGTGGGATACCTGTCAAGAGGAGCTACATAGAGTGAGGGAAACCAGTCCTAGAGAGAGAAGAGTGCTGCAGTCATCAAAGCTGAAAGGGCAGAGCCATCTCAGCCTTCTGACATCAAGATGTGGAGCTACAGGATTTGGAGTTTTCCCTGCTGAATTTTAATTTTTCTTTTTCCCAGTATTTTATGCTCCCATATCTCCTATCTGTAATGATAATGAATGCTATCTGACTTTGCATGTTGGAATATATAATTTGCATTTTGATTTGATGAAAGGTTTACAATTAGGAGATTGCCTAGAGTCTCAGAAGAGATTTTGGACTTTTAAACTGTGTTGGAACTATTAAAGACTATGAGGACTTTTCAAGTAGGACTTAATGTATTTTCTAATTAAGCATGTAATGAAAAATTATTTGAACTTCTCAAGGAGCTAGGAAACATGATAGAAAACCTAAATAAATATTAGTAGAAGAGAATAAGTAATAAATATTGGAGAAGACATGAGTGAAGTAAAGATCCAAACAAAACAATGATGAACAAAACAAAGAACTGCTTCTTAAAAATAAGAACTAGTGGCCATGTGGCACATGGTAGCTTGCGTGATGCCAGATTAAAAAGAGAAACTCTATTGAAAAGCTTTCACTTAGACTAACTTAGAAAAAGTTGTGTAGGACTCAAATACATATTGTCATTGGTGAAAAAGTCTTCAGGGCTGATACCAGTGAAATGCAAAAGGATACTTGAGATTCTTACAAGCATATAGATGATAAAAGATTGGTAGCCTAGTAGAAATGGACAGACCTGGAGATGTATACGTCACCACTCACCATGATATGTTCATGGAGACATATATTAGTGATGAGGCTGGAGATGTGACTCAGAAGTTAAAATCACACGCTACTCTTGCTGAGGACTAGGGTAGGTTCCAGCATCCATACCAGGTAGCTCACAGCCACCTGTCACTCCGGTTCCAAAAGAATATCATGCCTATGGCTTCCATGAGGGCCAGATACCACCCCCTAAACAGTTATACAGATACACAGACACACACATAAAATGAAATATTAAAACAAAAATTACAACAAAATGATCCTGAATCCAAAATTAAAAGTCTTAGTCCCAGAAAAACTAAGAATCACACAGATCACTGTCAGTTCCATCTAATAATTAGGGAGGACCAGACATGAATTCCATGAAGAACTACAGATCAATATCTTTGAAGAAAACACTTGCAAAAATCTTCAAGAAAATAACAGTAAAGCAAATCCAATGGTTAGTGACTGTGGGTGGGGGCTCTTCAAACATCATGGCCATCAGATTGTCAAACTAGGGGAGGCAAGTAGGAATTTCAGTTTAACATGACTCAGTAGCACAAACTGTGATAGTCTGACACTGGGTAGTTTATTTTAGGCACATTTAAACATGAAACAATTTGGGAAAGAAGTTCCCTGGTGGTAATTAATTCAATTCTATCTTCACAATAAAGCTTAAGACGTGACTACATAGAAAGTCTTTTGACAGAACCTGTGACATCTTTCATACAGATGGGTTCTATAGATTGACTAAGGAAAAACCAAGCTCATGCTAAGGGTGTAGTGGAGGCTCCTGTGTAGACTTTGTCTTACAGAAAGCACAAAAGTCACCAGGCTACTAACCACATCCTCTGCCAGCCTTCTGGTAGATAACACATTGCTGTTTTTTTCCCTTTAAGAAGAAAATCATATGTGTTTAATATTCCTGTTTTTTTCATTTATTTATTTTTTATTTTTTTTCAGCCATGGATTCCCCTGTCCTCCCCACCTGCCATTCCCATCTCCTCCAGGGCATGGACTCACCTGGGGATTCAGCTCAGCCTCATAGATTCAGTCAAGGCAGGTCCAGTCCCCTCCTCCCTTCACCCAGGCTGAGCAAAGTGTCCCAGCATAGGCCCCAGGCTCCAAAAGCCAGCTCATGCACTAAGGGCCTCCCAAACAGTTCAAGCTAATCGACTATCTCACTTCTAAGTAAAAGCCTTGCAGCTAAATAAAAATTGATACTTTCATAAATAACAAATGACACTGGGTCAGATCAATCTATTTTTTTAAAATTTCTTTTATTTTTACTTTTTAAGTTTTTTAAATTTTATTTATTTATTTTTTATAATTTGATTTAATATTACATATCAGCCATGGATTCCCCTGTCCTACCTCCTCTCGCCATCCCCCCCCTCCCCCCAATCCACCCCCTATTCTCATCTCCTCCAGGGCAAGGACTCCCCTGGGGATTCAGCTCCACATGGTAGATTCAGTCCAGGCAGGTCCAGTCCCCTCCTCCCAGGCTGAGCAAAGTGTCCCAGCATAGGCCCCAGGTTCCAAACAGCCAGCTCATGCACTAAGGACAGGTCCTGGTCCCACTGCCTGGGTGCCTCCCAAACAGTTCAAGCTAATCAACTGTCTCAGTTATCCAGAGGGCCTGATCCAGTTGGGGGCTCCTCAGCTATTGGTTCATAGTTCATGTGTTTCCACTAGTTTGGCTATTTGTCCCTGTGTTTTTTCCAATCTTGGTCTCAACAATTCTCGCTCATACAATTCCTCCTCTTTCTCACCGATTGGACTCCTGGAGCTCCACCTGGGGCCTGGCAGTGGATCTCTGCATCTACTTCCATCAGTCATTGGTTGAGATTTCTAGCATGACAGTTAGGGTGTTTGGCCATCCTGTCACCAGAGTAGGTCAGTTCGGGATTTCTCTCAACCATTGCCAGCAGTCTATTGTGGAGGTATCTTTATGGATTTCTGGGGACCTCTCTAACACTTTCCTTCTTCCTATTCTCATGGAGTCTTCATTTATCATGGTCTTTTTTCCTTGTTCTCCCTCTCTGTTCTTGATCCAGATGGGGTCTCCCTCTCCCCTAAGCTCTCTTTCCCTCAACCCTTGCCCTTCATTACCCCCCCCCCCCACATCTGGTTTGGTCATGTAGATCTCATTCATTTCTCTGTCATTGGGAGATCCCTCTGTCTTTCTTAGGGTCCTGTTTTCTAGGTAGCCTCCCTGTCCCTGGAGTTGTGAGTAGGAGTCTAGTCATCCTTTGTTTTATATTTAGTATCCTCCTATGAGTGAGTACATACCATGTTTGTCTTTCTGAGTCTGAATTACCTCACTCAGGATGATTTTTTTCTAGATCCATCCATTTGCCTGCAAACCTCATGATGTCATTGTTTTCCTTTGCTGAGTAGTACTCCATTGTGTATATGTATCACATTTTATTTATCCATTCTTCAGTTGAAGGGCATCAGGTTCTGGCTATTACAAACAATGCTGCTATGAACATAGCTGAGCATGTGCCCTTGTGGTATGATTGAGCATTCCTTGGGGATATGCCCAAGAGTGGTGTAGCTGGGTCTTGGGGAAGATTGATTCCCAATTTTCTAAGAAAGCACCATATTGATTTCCAAAGTGGTTGTACAAGCTTGCATTCCCACCAACAGTGGAGGAGTGTTCCCCTTGCTCCACATCCTCTCCAGCATAAGCTGTCTTCAGTGTTTTTGATCTTAGCCATTCTGACGGGTGTAAGGTGATATCTCAGAGTCATTTTGATTTGCATTTCCCTGATGATTAGGGATGTTGAGCAATTCCTTAAATGTCTTTCAGCCATTTGAGCTTCCTCTGTTGAGAATTCTCTGTTTAGCTCTATAACCCATTTCTTAATTGGACTGTTGGGTATTTTGATGTCTAGTTTCTAGAGTTCTTTATATATTCAGGATATCAGCCCTCTGTTAGATGTGGGGTTGGTGAAGATCCTTTCCCATTCTGTAGGCTGTCATTTTGTCTTGTTGACCGTGTACTTTGCTCTACAAAAGCTTCTCCGTTTCAAGAGGTCCCATTGATTGATTGTTTCTTTCAGTGCCTATGCTACTGGTGTTTTTACAATCCAAAGCTTTGTATCAGTCAAACTCAAGGACACTTGGCAATTGCCCTTGAGTTACTCATATGTGAACCAGACAGATCAATGCTCTGTTTCTGAAACTGGCCCTAGCAAGCCCTCGGTATCATCAACTAAATTCATTGTTATTGTTGTTCTCTGACCTCCTCTGCATTTAAATAACCTCCAATAAATAACCACATATTCATAAACTCTAAAAGCAAAATATACACTCATCCTAGAACAAAGCGATAATGATAAGATGAGCAACAGAACTAGGGGATATTCGTTTTCATGTTAAGTAAATAATTCTTCATTTCTTTCTTTCAAAGATCTCCAGTGCAATCAGAAACATTTCTTTCAAATAAACAGAAATGGAAAAGTGAAAAAGAAATATTCCTGGTTTTATCTGTGATCACAAGAACCTTTGTGTCTCCTACAAATGTTGTCCTAGAAAGATTATTCACTACAATAATCGTAGGTATTTGTAGAACAAAGGTACTTCAGCATATGCTGAGGAGTAAATAAATGTGCTGGATCAATTTTTGCTTCACTATGATCAATATTTTACAGAATAACTAGAGAGGAATGTATAGTGATAGTTTATTTGTATTAAAATGTTACTTGTATGTTAATAAATAAAGTTGCCTGGGGGTCAGAGCTATTAGCAAGCCATAGGAAAGCAGGGCAGTGGTGGCGTACGCTTGTAATCCCAGCACTTGGTAGGCAGAGCTGGGTAAGTTTCTGTGTGTTCAGGGATACAGCCATTATTGGATACACATGCCTTTAATCTCAATACCAATCATGGAAAACCTGGAGGCCTATACAGACAGGCCGTGACGAGGCAGTCATGTGGTTGGGTTTACAACCAATGAGAAGGCAGAACAGGAACTCTATATAAAGACTTTAACACAGGGGTAGCTCTGGTTTGGAGAGGTAGGACCACTGCAGGAGGAAGGGTAAGGTTTTAGCTCTTAGCTCTGACCTCTTGGCTTTCTTCTTTGCATTGGTTCTGTGTTTCTTATTTAATAAGAAGGTTGGTTACATCTACAGGAATGGTTTACTCATATTATGTTATGAGGTTTTGGTCCATGCACATGAGCAGAATATATTGGAAATGACAGCACAGAGCAGAAGATGAAGGTCACACTCTGGAAGACAGGATGCAGACTGTAACAGGAAGGACAAGTCATTCTTCCCAGTGACTTACGTTTTTAGTATATTCTGGCTTCTAAAGTTCCTGTGATCTCCCCAACTAGCTCCTGCCTTTGGAGAGGAAGCATTTAAAGCATGTAAACCTATAGAGTGTTTTCCATACTCAAACCTTAACATTCTGCTCTTGACACTAGAGGGTCATGTGCTTTTCAGAATGCCAGATGTGTTCATTTATGTTCATAGCAGGGCCCATGCACCCTCTTCTCAAATCCCTCTTTGATTTTCTTGGCCACGCTTGGACACCAAATAACTGATTTTTCAGGGGTGATGTGGATAAAGATCTACTTACCCAGGAAACCCATGAAGAGCAAAGTAAGAATTCTACCAAAGTTCTGTGTGGTGAAACAATTGCTTCACTGGAGTGACTTTACAGCAGTATGGGTGAGAGATTACTAGCAGAGTGTGGATGAAGGGCCTTATAGGAGCATGGATAACACAGGGACATGTGCACCTTAAAAAGGCCACCCCAGCATGGATGACAACTCATGAAAGCTGAAGTCTCGGTGTTCTCTGCAGGACCTGAAAGTAGTAAGACTTGTTAATTTGGAGAGTCTTCTCCAGGCAGCGTCAGAAGGTCAGAAAGCCTCAGGAGCCTCCTTCCTTCCTACAAGAGGGACTGCTTCAGTTAGAAGGATCTTGCTTCACAACCCAGAGCTGCTTGAAAATAGGAGCCATTACTTGACCCTAAAATGAACTTCTGTCTTCTGAGTTTGGACAACCCTAAGAAAGACGCTGTCTTATCTGGTGTCCTCAGGCACAACAGAAGACCATGTGCTGTTCTGTTTGTGAAGGGTTTCTTACTCAGTAAGAGCCTGATGCCCATGTGATGCCCTGGGCATCTTATTAAGAGATAGTGTTCCCATGTGCTCATGACATGGTTTCTTTTTTTATCTCCTGCTTCTCTAGTCTCCACATCTGCCTGTTCTCTCCTTCTGTGAAGCTGTTGCTTTTCTTCACCTCCAGCTAGGAAGCTTAAACAAATCGCTCCATTTCCTCCAGCTACATGAGACTGTCCACAGTTAATCCAGCCATGTCTGGTTTTAAGAGGAGATGAGGTCACAGAAGTCAAACTTCTACTTTTGTAATGACCTTAGGCTTCTTTGATTTTCTTGTTATTAACTGCTATTTACCATGACATGCCTCATATCTGTAATCACTTCCAGAAAGAGAAGGCAGGAAACAAAAGGGTAACTGAGATGTCTTCAATGCAGTCTCTTTACTATGATACAGGGAGGCCTGAGAGAAACAGGTAGCATATTTTAGCAGAGAAGCATTACTATTACCAGGACTGAAGGAATGGAGAGAAGCTATAAGAATTCAGAATTGTTTGTAGATACCCGTGGTTGTGGGATCAGGCCATTGGGAAGGCAGTGTTGCTTTACTCAGGCAGGGTTTCTATGGCTCTGTCAATTCACAGCCTAACAAACACACACACACACACACACACACACACACACACACACACGAGAGAGAGAGAGAGAGAGAGAGAGAGAGAGAGAGAGAGAGAGACAGAGAGAGAGACAGAGAGAGAGACAGAGAGACAGAGAGAGAGACAGAGAGACAGAGAGAGAGACAGAGAGAGAGACGGAGAGAGAGACAGAGAGAGAGAGAGACAGAGAGAGAGAGAGGGACAGAGAGAGAGAGGAGAAAAAGAGAGACAGTCAGATAGACAAAATCAGACAGAGTGAAACTGAGACAAAAAGAGAATTAATAGTAAAGCAAAGAAAACAGTATATGCAACACCAAGCTGCTCTCTTCCTGACTACTGTCAATGTGTGCCTGTACCTATGTAAAGTGAGAATTCAACCTTGACTGTGACAAGGCCCAGTGATAACTTTTCTCAGGATGCTGAAGAGTGTGAAGAGAAAATGTAAGATACTAATAGAAAATGAAATATTTTATGTCTTTCTGGAGCCTTGATAAAGTGTGTATTTACAAGAACTTTCTCTACCACAGTTGACAAACTTGCTTTTCCTATTATCTTCTACAAGATAGCATGTGCTTCTTACAAATTGCCACTTCTGTGGAATGATCTTACTGCCACCATAGCTACCTTGAGAATGGAAGGAAGTGAATAAGATGGGAGTACATAGGTATTTGTGTTTTGAATTAATTACACCATGAGGTATGTTTCTGTATATATGAATAGGGACTAAAAGGAGAGAAGAAGTTTGTTAGGCCTTGACACATCTGGCGAGAACTTCTCTCATCTCCCTGGCTCCACCTGACTCTGAAATGGATCAGCATTCTGGTTTGAGAAAGAGGAATCTGTGATCCTCACACAGTGACCAGCACCCAGGGGATATTTGAAAAAAAACCTCTATCCACCTCTATTTCAGCATCAAGTCAAATGCTGTCATTCAGTTTGAAGAGAGGGTGAGAACTGTGACCATTTACAGAGTGTAACCTTTAAAAATCATCATGTTGCAGTAGAAGACAGATGTTGATGGGATATTGAGAGTGTCTATAACCACCTGATTGACAGTGACCTTCTACACACATGTGAAAGTTCTTCTCAGGAACACAGCAAGGTAACATTTCTCATAGCTCTCTAATGGGTAAATTTAGAACAGGGATCCTGTTTACTGAAGCTGTTTTTGAACCTGCTCTAGACCTTGTGATCTCAGCAACATTACTGTACATCAAGCCTGGGATTCTCTAATGCACAAGTACTAGAGGGTTTTGTTACAGCCACAAACACCAGAGAAGTCTAGAGTTTATAGTGCATTGAGTTTAAAGAAAGGGGCAGGAACAAAACCACATTAATAAATAGAAATGCAAAGTGCATTCACTGCAGACAATAAAAAGACAAAGATGACCTGAGAAAGAAAAAGAGATCTTGTGGTTTTCCTTCAACTCATTAAGCAGCCACAGTGCAGGATTGGAGGAGCATGTGATGAATGCCTCAGTCTGATGCTATTCTCCTCTCTAATAGCATATGCCACCTCTCTCCACTTAGACTCTGCCTGCCGGGTGAGTCCTTAGCAATGTGGATGACTGAAGACTGCCTTTTCTGAAGCAAGGAAGAGCTCATGCATTCAGCTTCCTACATCAGTTGGCTCCATTTGCATTTCCTCCACTCATTTAATTGCATCCTCATCCTTGATTTCAGACATCTGTTGAAAAACACATGTGTTGGATTTGACTGGCTCATTCGTTCTTGCTGTCTGCCTCTCTGTGTGTAGTTGGCCAAGATACTGAGTTATTGGATCTACAGGACTAACAAAGTGACCCAGCCCCATGGACACAAGTTTATGGAACATGTCTTCAAGCTTTTCTCCTTACCTTCTTACCAGTAAAATGAGAATAAGACCAGTAGTCAGCTCATGGGCTTTGGGAAACACTCATTTAGCTTCCAATACACATATTGACTCATCACTCTTTTTCTTTTTTTAATTATTAAGAAATTTCTGCTTATATTACATACCAACCACAGATGCCCCTCTCCTCCCTCCTCCTACCTCCCAATTTTTCTCCCCAACCCAACCCCCATTCCAATCTCCTCCAAGTCAATGCCTTCCATGGGGAGTCAGCAGAGCCTGGTACATTCACTTGAGGAAGGTCCAAGCCCTTCCTCCTGAACCAAGGCTGTGTAAGGTGTCCCACCATAGGCACTGGGTTCCAAAAAGACCACTCATGCAGCAGGGATGAATCCTGGTCCCACTTCTAGGGGCCTCTTAAGCAGGTCAAGCTAAACAACTGCCTAACCTATGCAGAGGGCCTAGTCCGGTCCCATGGAGGCTCCATAGCTATTGGTCCACAGTTCATGAGTTCCCACTCATTTGATTTGATTGTCTCTGTATGATTCCCCATCATGATCTTGATGTCCCTTGCTCATAGAATCCCTCTTCCCTCTCTTCAACTGGGCTGCTCAAACTTGGCCTGGTTTTGGCTGTGGATCTCTGCTTCCATCAGTTACTGGATGGAGGCACTGTGATGACAGTTAGGGTATTCACCAATCTGATTACTGGAGTAGGTCAGTTCAGGTACCCTCTCCACTATTGCTAGTAGTCTAAGGTGGGGTCATCCTTGTGGATTCTTGGGAACTTCCCTAGCACTCTGTTTCTCCCTGTTCCCATGATGTCTCCCTTTATCAAGGCATCTCTTTCCTTGCTCTCCCACTCTGTCCCTGTTCCAGCTTGACAGTCCTGTTTCCTTATGTTCTCATCCTCCATCTACCCTTCATTGCCTCCCACCACCCCCAGTTTGCTCATGAAGATCTGATATATTTCCCCTTCCTAGGCAATCCATGCATCCCTTTTAGGGTTCTCCTTGTTACCTAGCTTCTTTGGAGTGGTGGGTTGTAGTCTGGTTATTTTTCACGTTACATCTATTATCCACTTATGAGTGAGTACATACCATGTTTGTTCTTCTGAGTCTGGGTTACCTTACTCAGAATCATATTTTCTAGTTCCATCCATTTGCCTGTGAATTTCATGATGTCATTTATTTTACTGCTGAGTAGTAGTCCATTGTGTATATGTGCCACATTTTCTTCATCCGTTTTTCAGTTGAGGGGTATCTAGGTTGTTTCCAGGTTCTGGCTATTATGGAAGTGGTTGCAGAGAGCCATGGCCAGGCCCCAGGTGGAGCTCCAGGAATCCAATCAGTGAGAAAGAGGAGGAATTGTATGAGCGAGAATTGTTGAGACCAAGATTGGAAAAAACACAGGGACAAATAGCCAAACTAGTGGAAACACATGAACTATGAACCAATAGCTGAGGAGCCCCCAACTGGATCAGGCCCTCTGGATAACTGAGACAGTTGATTAGCTTGAACTGTTTGGGAGGCACCCAGGCAGTGGGACCAGGACCTGTCCTTAGTGCATGAGCTGGCTGTTTGGAACCTGGGGCCTATGCTGGGACACTTTGCTCAGCCTGGGAGGAGGGGACTGGACCTGCCTAGACTGAATCTACCATGTGGAGCTGAATCCCCAGGGGAGTCCTTGCCCTGGAGGAGAAGGGAATGGGGCATGGGCTGGGGGGAGGGGAGGACAGGGGAATCCATGGCTGATATGTAAAACTGGCTATTATGAATAATGCTGCTATGAACGTAGTAGAACATGTGTCCTTGTGGTATGGTTGAGCATTCCTTGGGTATATGCCCAAGAGTGTTATAGCTGGGTCTTGAGGAAGATTGATACCCTATTTTCTAAGAAAATGCCATACTGATTTCCAAAGTTTCTGTATAAGTTTTCACACCCACCAACAGTGGAGGAGTGGTCGCTTTGCTCCACATCTTCTCCAACATAAGCTGTTATAAGTGTTTTTGATCTTAGCCATTCTGACACATGTAAGAGAAGAAGAAGTTAAACTTTTAGTATTTGGAGATGATATGATAATATACATGTTACTGCAAAAATTCTACCAGGGAAACTCCTACAGCTGATAAACACCTTCAGTAGTATGGCAGGATACAAGATTAACTAAAAAGAAATCATTAGCCCTCCCAAATACAAAAGATTAATGGGCTGAGAAAGGAAGTAAAGAAACACCCACTTTACAATAGCCACAAATAATATAAAATACCTTGGAGTAACTTTAACTAAGCAAGTGAAAAAAATTGTATGACAAGAATTTTAAGTCTCTGAAGAAAGAAATTGAAGAAACTATCAGAAAATGAGAAGATCTCCCATACTCATGGATACATAGGATTAACATTGTAAAAATGGTAATTTTACAAAAAGCAATCTACAGATTCAATGCAATCCCAAGACAAAATCCCAACACAATTCTTCATGGAATTGGAAAGAACAATACCTACCTACATATGTAAAAACAAAAAACTCAGATAGCTAAAAACAATCCTGTACAATAAGGCCACCTCTGAATACATCTCCAACACTGACCTCAAGCTCTACTATAAAGCTATAGTAATAAAAACAACTTGGTATTGACATAAAATCAGCATGTGGACCAATGGAATCAAATTGAAGACCTTGATATTAACCATACACCTATGAACACCTGATTTTTGATGAAGAAGCCAAAACTATACAATGAAAAAAAGAAAGCATCTTCAACAAGTGGTGCTGGCATAACTGGATGTCAAAACATGTAGAGGATTGCAAATATATCTATATCTATCTCCATGCACAAAACTCAAGTGCAAGTGGATCAAAGACCTCAACATAAATCCAATTACACTGAACTTGATAGAAGAGAAAGTAGGAAGTAGTCTTGAACACATTAGCACAGGAGACCAGTTCCTAAATATAATACCCATAGCACAGACACTGAGAACAACAATTAAGAAATGGGATCTCTTGAAACTGAGAAGCTTTTGTGGGACAAAGGACACGGTCAAAAAGACAAAACAATGGCATACAGAATGGGAAAAGATCTTCAGCAACCACACATCTGACAGAGGGCTGATCTCCAAAATATATAAAGAATTCAAGATACTAGACATTAAAATATTGAACAATCCAGTTAAAAAATGGTCCACAGAGCTAAACAGAGAATTCTCAACAGAAGAATCTCAAATGGCCAAAAGACATTTAAGGAATTGCTCAACATCGGTAGTCATCAGGGAAATGCAAATCAAAAGTCTCATTACTCTTACCAGTCTGAAACTCTTGTTTCTTGTGAATGCTTATCTTGTCTCTAATAGTATTTCTCAGCTTACCAATAGGCCTATTTTTCATTCCCAGTAGTTTCCTTAATGAATTCTCCTTCCCAATATTTAAATTAGGAATAAAACCTCACTACATTTACCTAGAGAAAGTAATGGCTGGTTTATAATAAGACCTTATAGAAATCAGTAAATAATTACCCTGACACTACCTTGCCTCACCTTCATAGGCCAGCTTCTCCACATTTACTTTAAATACCTCAATAGTGGCAGAAACACAGTTAATTATTGAACACATTAATAAACTATTACCTTAGATTCTCTCTAGCACATTCTACTGCATCTCCCCACTTGGTAGACCTGCCCATAACCAATATTAGCCAGATCTGTATAGCAGTAATCCTGAGCTAATGGCTGATTAGTTTTAATTAATATAAGCCTCTGTGTGTTTACTTGGGTCTGAGTGGCTGTGGACCAGGCAGGACACAGGTAAACTATCAGCTACAGATCTGTAAACAGGAGGAACTCTGTACACAGAACAAGAACTCTGCACTGAAGGAATCATGAGGAGTGGTTTATTTACCCAGTTAAAAATTGCATGAAAAATAATCTCAAACTGCCAGGCAAGATGTGTCTATTGGTGCAATTGTGGCATGACTGTTATGTGAGTAACTAACTGCTCCCTGGTTGGAATTGAGGCCTTTCTAAAATAGAGATCCATGCACAGGGCAAGAATCAATTATGGAGGAGATCTTGATCCCTTGATAGGAACCAACTACTCTTTTCTATCTCCTTTAACATAGTATCAAAACATCTTCAAATATTTATAGTCACCAACTAAGAAAAATGCTACTCTCAGCATTAATCTTAGAAATTTCTCCAAGTTATTTAGAAAAAGTATGATGCAGGACTTAGTCCTAAACAAGACATTTTATTACCTTTATAAGGCTCAGGGAATGTCATAAAGAGGAGGTTGAAATAATATAGGAACTGTAGAGAGAAGGGCTATGGAATGCCATCCTGTAAGCATGACATGTAGATGTAAATCATAAACTCACAGAATTTGGGTCTACTGACACTGTACCTCCACAAGTTGAGGCCTCTGAACAGTCAGCTTTGGATAGAGAAGTGGCTTACATGGCCCTCCCACTTGCCGCTGAACTATTGCAGACATCAGATTTTGAAGAAGGGAAATTATTGTATCTAGTTGTCTAGCTGAGATGGCTAGTTGCAAACTCTGAAACATAAAACAAAACAAATCATGAATATGAAAAAGAAGTCTGTGAGGAAGAAGTGAGACTGGCAAGGATGAGAGGGAAGATATAGAGGGTTGGAAAGGACCATAACAAGAATGGTCATCTGCGTATGACCTTCTCTGCTGTGAAATAATTCTTTTGTACACTGTAAAGATTTGTCACTCAAATTGGTTTAATAAAAATCTGACTGGCTGGTAGCCAGGCAGGAAGTATTAGTGGGACAACCAAACTAAGGATGCTGAGATGAAGAAGGTCAGAGTCAGGGGAGATGCCAGCAGACATCAAAGAAGCTGAACATGTACAAGATGAGGTAACAAGCCATGAGCCATGTGATAGAACTTAAATAAGAAATATGGGTTGATTTAAGTTGTAAGAGCTAGTTAGTAATAAGCCTGAGCTACTGGCAGAGCATTTCTAATTAATATAAGCCTCAGTGTGTTTATTTGGGAGCTGCTGTGGGACAGAAACTTTTGACAACACTTCTCAAAGAACTAAATGTATTAATGAAAATATTTCTGTGATGTTGCCTCAAATTCTCAACTGCAATAAGACTTCATCTTAATTCCTCCTTCCCACTTCCCTCTTTCCTTCCTTCCTTCCTTCCTTCCTTCCTTCCTTCCTTCCTTTATGAATTCTATCCTTCCTTCCTTCCTTTCCTTCTTCCATTATTTATTTGTTGAGTCTATATTTCATGACTATTCACTCTAACGTGTACATAGAAATAGGCTCTTGTAGTACACAATATGTAAAACATCTTCCTGTATGCATAGCCATTCCACACTCATGAAGTATGGCTATCTCTCCCTCTGTCTTAGCAAGAGGTGCTATTACCTTCATTAATCTCAATCATGATTTCCTTATTATATCTTAGATGGACCTTCTCAGTCAGAGTGGCCATTAATCATTACTGAGAGTTTCAGTTTTTCTGCCCCTGTTCCATGACAGTAGCATAGATGAGGCCAGAGTTATATCCCTGCTGCATTCAGCATGCTCAGAATTTTGTCCTGCTTTCAAGACATAATGTGGCTTAGGATATGTGGTTAGAATATTGGGACTATTGAACATTCTATTGTCATTAGAAGATTTTTGTCAAAGTATAGGGGAGTCCAGGATAAGGAAATTGTATTTATTGTCTTGATGATAATGGAATACCGTGGTGGGGCTGGGAGGAAATAGACTGTTCTCTGCTACTGAGATTCTGCATAGGCAAGGGTGTCTTCTATGTCTAAAAATGATCAATGGCTGACTTCTACCTCATGTGGTCTCATTATATAAATTTGCCATCACCTTGTCTTCATCTCTAGATTCACTTCCTGTGTGTCTCTCCCTATACTCTAGGCCTGAGTATGCTCAGTGTCATTATCTCTGAGCATTGCCTGTATTGGGTGCCATTCCAACCTTGATCTGGAAGTTCCAACCCCCATTGAGGCTTTGGTAACTGTCACACCTGCAAGGTGGGGCCAAGAGATGACCCTGAAGACCTGAGATCTGGATGCGCCGGCTCTCTTGGTTCCTGGGCCCTGGACGCTGGAGGTAGACCGAGCAGAGTTCTCCAGAGAACAATGCTGGACTGTGACACACCTTTCCCAGACCCTGCAACCTACCTATCCCTTCACTTGTAAGTTATGCCACTAAATAAACCTCCCTTTTAACTATGTGGAGTGGCCTTAATAATTTCACCAATAATTGCCTGTCCGTCTTTTATCCCCTCTTGGATTACTAATTCTATCTAAAACACTGGTCAGGTAGTATTTACTCTGTTTTGCATTATAGCTCTACTTTTTAGCATCCTGTAAGAGCCTGATATGGCTGGCTACTTAAAACACTTGGCTATGAATCACATCTGTCTAATTATTTCATCACAACCCTGTGGCTGATTATTTTATTAGTTCTCTGGGTTTTGGCAGCCTTTGCCAGTCAGGACCATTGAGGTTCAA
This sequence comes from Peromyscus californicus insignis, assembly GCF_007827085.1. Taxonomy (NCBI): domain Eukaryota; kingdom Metazoa; phylum Chordata; class Mammalia; order Rodentia; family Cricetidae; genus Peromyscus; species Peromyscus californicus. The sequence goes on from NW_026294562.1 coordinate 153,514,844, forward strand.
GGTAGAAATGCATGACAGGCTTTATGTGACCCTCATGCTCAAGATGCTGCTCTTTCTCTTCTACAGAGGCCTCTCAGCATTTCTTGTGCCCTACTCTTCTAGGTTCAGTATAATTTGAGCAAATGCTTTGGTTGTACTTCATGTCTATTTTATTTTCTGTCAACAGATGTGCCAACAGCATCAGTTATTTCTGTGTTGACTCTTAACTCTATGTCATCACCTCATCAGTGACAGACCTAGCTGAGATCTTTTCTCCAGAGGCCTTTGTAGGACACTCCTATAGAGTGTGAATGTGGAGATGTTCTTCTTAAGGAACCCTGGAGAGGTATGGAAGCAGTGGAGTGGTCTCTGCTTTTGGTAGACAGATATGCTTTGAGAGACAATGCCCTCATCAATTTGGAGGATTTTCTTACTTTCTCTCCTCCTTGCTCCCTGATCTCATATAAGAGATGAAATAAAACATATGAGTTTTAAAGAAGACAAGGATTGTTGATTGATTAAATGTGACTTCAGTGTCCCTAGAATCATCTTATTATGGCTTCACCTCAATCCTATGTGAGCATCACCAACTCTTGTGTCTTCCACTGTCCCTACTATTGGACAATTTCCTCTCCTGGAGAATCCTGAAAGCAGTGCAGAAAATGCCCAGTTTCCTTAGGGCACAGCACTTAATAGACACAGAACAACTGTCCTATTTCTAATGAGCTTCTTTTAATTTATTCTAATTTCTGTCTCATTAAAACTAATGATTTCATTTTGAATGTCTCCACAAAGGGTGTAGGCAGCCCTTGCAGCACACCTCCAGCTAATAAATGTTACTTCAATAAGTGATGTAAGTAATTTAAAGAGCACTGATATATTTTTTTCATGACTGCAATTTGATAGATATATGCGGAGACCTGTTAATTAATTCAGCACCAAAAATCTAAAGAGCCATCTCCTATAATTCTTGTCAAGTTACCTCAGGAATTTTTCACTTTCACATTCAGAGGAGATTTTCCTTAAGTGCCATTACTTCCAAGTACTGACACAATTTTACATAAGTCTCACCAATTCACAGTTTTCTATCATATATAACACATACTCACATTTTCTTTCATATCCCTTTAACAAAATCAGGAAAACGTGATACCACAACCAAAGGCATAAAGTTCACATAGTTCTGACAGAGCAAAGATCAAGCAGTGACTGTACTTAGGAAGCAAATCTACTAAAATGTCACATGGGGATAGAAATAATTTAAAGTATTTTAGACATGGTAAATGTAGTGCTTGAATTTCAGTTTAACCTCAGTGTGCATTGATTTGTTGAATGAGAAATTTAACCTGTTTACCCTATGAAATGTAAAGCTGAAGCAGGAGATAATGAAATTCTCCTTTAATTCGTGTTCTGCTGTTTCCTGGTTATCAAGGAAGACAACCAACCAGCCAATCATCCTAGCACACTAACATGCAAACTCAGGGAATAATCTTTTTCCTTAAAAAATCTTTCATATTAAAAAGATGGAGGAGCTGAATTGGATTTCCTCCTTTACAAAAATATTCTTAGATAGTCCTGGAGTTGGCTCAGTGAGTACAGAACTTGCCCTGAAATTGTAATGACCTGAGCTCAAGTTACTACTACCCACATTGATGCTGGTTATGGCCTGCCTGTAGCCCCAGCCCTTGGGAGTCCCTGGGGAAAGATGGATACCTAGACTACCTTAATAGCAAGGCTCTTGTTTCAACAGAAACTAACAGGGTAGGGGGGTCACAGTGGTTGGCATAACCAGAGAATGATAGATAGGAGCCAGGCCAACTGCCCAGAACAGCCTCGTGAAGAGCATGATTCAAAGGGGTGATGCTCATATGCCAGCAGATCCAAGCACGGGAAACCACAGATCTCTCTGCCATCTAGATCACCCTTCCTCAAGCACCAGGCTCACAGCACTCTCTGGGTGACAGAAGTGTTTCATGTTGACAGCTTACTCAGGGGACCCTTCAGTTTGCCACCGACCAGCTCACCATTTCCCATAAGAAAATGGAGGAAAGGTAAGAGGCTTTTGGAAACCCTTTCCCCCAAATTTTTATCTATTTTTCTTCGTCTGTGACCGTATAGCTACACCTTGAGGTGGAGAAGCCAAGGAGTCTCAGGTGTTCCTAAAGACATAGGAAGTACAAAAGTCATTCTTTGGCAGTGTGGACAGGCAGACTTGATTTTGGGAGATTAGAATCCTGTAAATCAAGGCAGTGCCCACTTCTTGTAAAGTCTCCTTTTCTGCTCTCATCTCAACTATGCAAATGTTCTGTTATTGTGAGAATTCCGCTGCTTTCCTTGACATGGATTTGTACAGGTACAGGTTTTGTCTCTAAAAGTACAGTTCTGTCATAAACTTAGTCATCTGTGTTTCCTGCAATGGAAAGTTTCCATCCCTTTGTATTTCTCTCAGTAGAAAAATGATGATCTAAAAAATGAGCAACTGAGAAGAGCAGAGTTAAGTATAATTTATCAGTAATGTACATATTTAGGGAATATTACAGAAAATGTTAAACACAACTCAAATCTTAGAAGACCACATGGAGCGTATCAACAGTAATAGTCATCTGAACCATGAGCTTGGTGTTACTGTGGATGTAGGTGTAGTTGTGCTTCCCTAGATATACAAACTAATTTTATTCATTTATTAATTTTGTTATTTGATAATTTGATTTCTGTATTCAATGTACTCTGATTCCCCTCCCCTCCCTGCTCTTACATCCATTTCATCCTTTTCAATATCTTCCTTCATCTGTACTAGACCCTTTTCCAGATTCATTACTTTTGGTTTTGTTTATAGTGTAACAACAAACAAGAGAAAAGTGCTAGATGTTTCATTCCAGGAAGGCTGTGCAGCTTGATTGGCAGTCATTTGCTCTCAGGACGTGGAGACCATGGTCTCTCAGCTTCAGACATCTACTGTTTTTCACAGGTTTCATTTTGCAAGTAAAGTGCCACATGACCCTTCAGTCTTTTACACCAGCATTCTTCATGTACCATCTGCCCTTGACATTCATCACTATAGCTTGCTGTGTATGGGCTCATTTCTTGTCATGTCCATTTGGAACACCTCCTCGGTTTGAATAACCATATCCTACTTTAGATCAAGGAAAACCCATGTTCTAGTTCATGGAATTTCTTTTACGTGCTTTAGTCTGGGTCTCATTCCTATCCTTTGAACATAGGATTTGTAGGTTAGGTCTCCAAATTGAGTCTCACATTATATTTTTCTCGCATGCTTTTTCTCACAGCTCAGACTTTTTTGACTCACTATGTAGCTCATACTGTTTTTGAATTCATGGAATTCTTGCTGCCTTAGCCACTAGAGTGTTGATATTCCACAAGTAAGCTAACATGGCTGGTAGGGGAGTTTCTATCCCCCTCCTAGCGATTTTTTCTGTTTTCAAGCCCTGCAGATGATTCTGTGTTACAATACCATCTACTTAGTACAGTTTCCACTTCTTTTCTTCTCTCTCTGTTTCCCCATATTAAATTTTTACCTCCTGAAGAGTGCTATAAATTCAGTTCATCTCAGAATCCTATGCCTAATTCTTCAAGGTCAGAGGTTCTCATCCTTCCTAATGCTCCTTCTCTTTAATACAGTTCCTCAGGTTATAGTGACCCCCCAATCATAAAATTATTTTTGTTGCTACTTCATAATTGTAAATTTGCTACTCTTATGAAATGTAATATAAATATCCAATATGCAGGATATCTTTTTGTTGTTACAATTTTACCCCAAAGTGTCACAACCCACAATTTGAGAACTGCTGTTCTAGGTTCTCCTCATTACAGCTAATAATTGGACATTCCCAGATTGGAAAATGACAAAGGCCATTGTTAGCCATCTCTGCACCATATGCCATTCTTCCAAGTACACTAGAGACTGAGTCCCACTCACAGACTCATCAGCAATGATATTTTCTTCATTTTCTATGCATTTTTTTGGTACTAAACTTGCTCTAAAATATGTCCATCTACTGTTGGGTTTACGATTCATGTATTCAATTGTTTAGTGAAAATTCTCACCTACTCAGTGTGCTCCTACAAAGAGATGGACACTTATGATAAAGCAACAGACAACAGAAAAGTTTCTAATGTCCTCAAAGGCTTTCCTGCTTTCTAGTTTCAAATCTGAAATGAAGACTGACTTCAGTCTGCAGTTATGGTTCTTGTCATACTGGTCTTGGTAAGATTTGTCATTCCCTTTGTGACTCTCATTCAGGTGTTAATTTTTTCCAAGTTGATAGCCTTCCCCTGCCAGGACTAAGAGCAGCTGTTGGTCAGGCTTCTGGCTTCCAAGTTTCTGCAGCAGAGAACCAGCCTAACAACAGAAAAAAAATTGGGTTCAGAGTTCTATTTCTTTCTGACACAGCCCAAGACACTGAGTTTCTGTATTAGGGCCACAAATTACTCTCATATCCATATAGTACCTGGTTTGTAGGTAGCTGAAAGAAATACAAACTGGATTTAAATTAAGGCTCCATATTTATTGGTTTTGATAAATTACTCAGTCTCTACAATTCTGTTTCCTTCTCTTTATGAGCCAGGTCAGTCATTCACACAGAGCAAGATATCCTGACCATCAAAGATTATAAGCAGGTGCTCATATCTTCTTTTTCTTTCTAGTTACAGCATTGAAGATCTCCTAAGTGTGAATTCAAACACCCCAGACTGGGGCACTAACGTCACAGCAGTGAATGGAAGCAACTACACTGGACTTTCATTTTGTGAAATCTTGTCCTGTACCATGCTTTTCCTTTCCCTCATCATTGCCCTGGTTGGGCTGGTTGGAAATGCCATAGTGCTGTGGTTTCTGGGATTCCACATGCACAGGAATGCCTTCTCTGTCTATATCCTCAACCTGGCTGGGGCTGACTTCTTCTTCCTCTGCTTTCAAATTGTATATTGTATTCATATTATTTTGTATTTCTTCAACTCCAAGACCATTGACTTGCCTCTCTTTTCTTTTGTTGTGTCAAACTCTGCTTATCTTTGTGGCCTGAGCATGCTCAGTGTCATTAGCATTGAAAGGTGCCTGTCTGTCATGTGGCCCATCTGGTATCGCTGCCATCGCCCAAGGCACACATCAGCTGTCATATGTACCCTGCTTTGGTTTTTGTCCCTGCTGTTAAACCTCCTGGAAGGGAAAGAATGTGGCTTGTTATTTGATAGTCTTGGCCCTGGTTGGTGTATGACATTTGATTTCATCACTGCTACATGGTTAATTGTTTTATTTGTGGTTCTCTTGGGGTCCAGTCTGGCCTTAATGGTTACTATCTTCTGTGGCTCACAGAGGATTCCTGTGACTAGGCTGTATGTGACCATTGTGTGCACAGTGCTGGTCTTCCTGCTCTTTGGTTTGCCCTATGGGATCTTCTGGTTCCTCTTATCATGGATTGACAATTTTCAATCTGTAATGCTTTGTAATTTTTATCCAGTGACAATATGTCTGTCCTGTTTTAACAGCTGTGCCAATCCCATCATTTACTTCCTTGTTGGCTCTATCAGGCATCGTAGGTTCCGGAGAAACACTATCAAGCTACTTCTGCAGAGAGCCATGCAGGACACTCCTGTGGAGGAAGAAAGTGGAGAGGGGGATTCTTCAGGAAGATCTAGGGAAATGAAAACAGTCTTGCAGTGACTACAAGCTGCTCTGATCATTCAGGAGTAGCATTGAGAAACAACTTTGTCCTTATCACTTCATGGCATTTTTATAACCTTGTTTAGTGGTGATCTGAAGTTAAATCATTTGGGGAAGTAGTCAATCTTGTGGAAGTTGATTGATACTGGACTTGTTATACAAATACAGACTGCAGTATTTCTGGAGCTGTCTTGCTCAGGGCTTCATCATCTCCTTTTGATGGGACTCCTTGGAGCCTTCTGGGGTCCTGGAGAGCTGTTGACCACTACTGACAAATCCCTCCATCTGCAGAAGGGTCAAGGAAATGAAGTAAAGAGTTGCATATTTTTGGTCACTGAACTTGACAGTAGTTAAATCTATCTTATATTTTGCAAATTTTCCTTTTTTAAACCAACCCTTTTCTCAATGTTTGAAGTGTTAAATACTGATTATGTTTATAATATAATACTATATTATTGTAAAATATTATAATCCAAGTCCCTATTATTTTTTGTAGATTTTAGAGAATTTATGGAGAAATGTTTTTCTTATATAAATTTCTAATTAAACAAATATGCATTCTCAAGAGAAGTCTGTGTTAAATCTTTATTCACTCAATGAAGTCCTTACCTTCAAGTTCACTGTGTCTTCCACTTTTAGCGTAGGATGAGTGTGGTCAGGTTTTGTAATGAGGTCCATTAACATCCATGTACAACTGAAGTTTCAGAAGAGATTTTGGACTTTTAAACTGTGTTGGGACTGTGAAAGACTATGAGGACTTTTCAAGTTGGACTTAATGCATTTTTCAAATAAGCAAATAATGAAAAATTATCTGGACATCTCAAGGATGTCCAAAAAAACAAGATAGAAAAACCAAAATCAATATTAGTAGAAGAGAATAAGTACTGAAGATCACAGAAGACATGAGTGAAGTAAAGATTCAAACAAAACGATAAACAAAACAAATTAAAAAAAACAATTAGTGATGTGGTAGCTTGCCTGACTCCAGATTAAAAAGGGAAACTGAATTGAAAAGCTTTTACTTAGACTAACAGAAAAAGTGGTATAGGACTCAAATACATACTATCATTGGTGAAAAGTCTTCAGGGCTGATACCAATGAAATGCAAAAGAATATTAGAGATTTTTTAAAAAAAATTTTATTTTATAATTTAATTTAATTTTACATATCAGTCACGGATTCCCCTCTCCTTCCTCTTCCTGCCCCCTACCTTTCCCCACCCCACACCCCATTCCCATCTCCTCCAGGGCAAGGACTCCCCTGGGGAATCAGCTCAGCCTGGTAGATTCAGTCCAGGCAGGTCCAGTCCCCTCCTCCCTTTACCCAGGCTGAGCAAAGTGTCCCTGTATAGGACCCAGGCTCCAAACAGCCAGCTCATGCACTAAGGACAGGTCCCGCTCCTACCACCTGGGGGCTTCCCAAACAGTTCAAGCTAATCAACTGTCTCACTTATCCAGAGGGCCTGATCCAGAAGGGGGCTCCTCAGCTATTGGTTCATAGTTCATGTGTTTCCACTAGTTTGGCTATTTGTCCCTGTGCTTTTTCCAATCATGGTCTCAACATCTCTCGCTCATACAATCCATCCTCTTTCTCACCGATTGGACTCCCAGAACTCCACCTGGGGCCTGGCCATGGATCTCTGTATCTGCTTCCATCAGTCATTGGATGAGAGTTCTAGAACGACAGGGTGTTTGGCCGTCCGATCACTGGAGTAGGTCAGTTGGGGCTTTCTCTTGACCATTGCCAGTAGTCTATTGTGGAGGTATCTTTGTTTATTTCTGGGGACCTCTCTAGCACTTTCCTTCTTCCTATTCCCATGGGGTCTTCATTTATTGTGGTCTCTTTTTCCTTGGAGTACTACTCAGCAGAGAAAAACAGTGACATCATGAGGTTTGCAGGCAAATGGATGGATCTAGAAAAAAAATCACCCTGAGTGAGTTAACCCAGACTCAGAAAGACAAACATGGTATGTACTCACTCATAGGTGGATACTAGATGTAAAACAAAGGATGACTAGACTCACAACTCCAGGGAGGCTACCTAGAAAAGAGGACCCTAAGAAAGACACAGGGATTGCCCAATGACAGAGAAATGGATGAGATGTACATGAGCAAACTGGATGTGTGGGGGGTAATGAAGGGCAAGGGTTGAGGGAAAGAGAGCTTAGGGGAGTGGGAGATCCCACCTGGATCAATAACAGAGAGGGAGAACAATGCTAGAGATTCTTATGAGCATATAGATGATAAAAGATTGGTAGCCTAGTAGAAATGGACAGACCTGCAGATGTATACATCACCACTCACTATGATACATTCATGAAGACACAAATTAGTGATGAAGCTGAAGATGTGACTCAAAAGTTAAAAGCACACACTCCTCTTGTGGAGGACTAGAGTAGGTTCCAGCATCCATACCATGTAGCTCACAGCTACCCAAAACTTCTGTTCCAAAAGAATATCACGCTTCTGGCTTCCATGAGAGCCAGAAATATCACCCTCCCACGCAATTATACAGACACACACAGATTTATATATAAAATGAAATATTAAAACAAACAATGATCCCCCCCACAAAAATGATCCCAAATCCAAAATTAAAAGTCAGTCCAAGAAAACCTCAGAATCACACAGATCGCTGTTGAGTTTCACCTAACAATTAGTGAGGAACAGACATGAGTTCCATGAAGAACTACAGACCAATATCTTTGAAGAAAACACTTGCAAAAATCTTCAAAAAAATAACAGTAAAGCAAATCCAATGGTTAGAGACTTTGGGTGGGGGCTCTTCAAACACCATGTCCAGCAGATTGTCAAACCAGGGGAGGCATGTAGGAAATTTAGTTTAACATGATTCAGTAGCACATGTTGGTACACACTGTGAGAATCTGACACTGGGTAGTTTATTTTAAGCATATTTAAGCATGGAACACTTTGAGAAAAAAGTTTTCTGGTGATTATTCAATCCAATCTTCACAATAAAGCTTAAGACATGACTACATAGAAAGTCTTTTGACAGAACATGCGACATCTTCCATACAGATGGGTTCTATAGATTGACTGATGAAAAACCAAGCTCATGCTAAGGGTGTAGTGGAGGATCCTGTGTGGTCTTTGTCTTATAGAAAGCACAAAAGTCACCAGGCTACTAACCACATCCTCTCCTTGCCTTCTGGTAGATAACACATTACTGTTTTCTCCCTTTAAAAAGAAAAACATATGTGTTTAATAGTCCTTTTTTGCTGGTGCTTATCTGTGAGCACAAGAACCTCTGTGTCTCCTACAAATGTTACCCTAGAAAGATTATTCACTACAATAATCACAAATTATTGTAGAACAAAGATGCTTCAGCATATGCTGAGGAGTAAATGTGCTTGATTAGTTTTTGCTTCACTATGATCAAATATTTTACAGAATAACTGGAGAAGAAAAGTTTACTTATTTTATGTTACAAGGATTCTGAGCAGAATACAATGGAAATGAGATCACAGAGCAGAAGATGAAGGTCTCACTCTGGAAGACAGGATGCAGACTGTGACAGGAAGGACAAGTCATTCCTCCCAGTGACTTACTTCTTTAGTACATTCTGGCTTCTAAAGTTCCTGCAGTCTCCCCAAGTAGCTCCAGCACCTGGAGAGGAAGCATTTAAAGCATGTAAACCTGTAGAATGTTTTTCCTGCTCAAACCTAATATTCTGCTCTTGAACCTAGATGTTCATGTGCTTTTCAGAATGTCAGATGCATTCAGTTTTGTTCATAGCAAGGCCATTGCACCCTGCTGTCAAACTCTTCTTTGATTCTGATGGACATGTTTGGACACCAAGCAGCTGTGTGACTTTTCAGAGGAGATGTGAATAAAGATCTACTTACCCAGGAAACCCATGAAGAGCAAAGTAAGAATTCTACCAAAGTTCAGTTTAGTGAACCAATTAGTTTACTGGACTGTCTTATAGGATTATGAGTGATGAATTACTTGTGGAGTGTAGATGAAGGGTTCCTTACAGGAGCAAGGATGACAACTCACAAAAGCTGCAGTCTTGGAGCTCCCTGTTGAACTAAAGGCAGTAGGACATGTTCATTCTGAGTCTTCTCCAGGCAGCCTTAGCTGGTGAGAGAGCCCCAGAGCCTCCTTCCTTCCACTAGGAGGGACTGCTTCAGTTAGAAGGAACTTGCTTCAGTTAGATGGAACTTGCTTCACAACATCAGCTCTGAGCTGCCTGGAAGGAGGAGACCATTGCTTGAATCTAAAACGAACTTCTAGCCTCCAGCCTGGGGAAAGCCTTAAAGAGGAGGCTGTCTTGTCTGGTGTTCTTAGTCATCATAGAAGCCATGCGCTGTCCTCTGGTAGGAAAAGGCTCCACATTTCAGTAAAACCAGATGATTACATGATGTCTCATGGATGAATGGGCCCCTTAATTCAGAGACAGTGGACCAATGTGCTCACGATATAGTCTCTTTTTCTTCTGCCCTCCTCCAGTCCTGACATCTGCCTCTTCTCTCTTGTGAAGCTGTGGCTGTTCTTCACCTCCAGCTAGCAATGAATTGCCCATTTCCTCCAGCCACAGTTAAATAGATCATGCCTGGTTTTCTGATCCTGTCTTTGTTTTTATTTTTTGTTGCTTTTTAATAGATTTGTTTTATACAATCCAGTCTTTTTAACCTACTTTTCTTTTATTAAAGGTAGATTTTTCATACAATATATTTTGATCATGGGTCCCTACCCCAGCTTGTTCCAAATTATTTCCACCTCATCTATCCAAGTCTGTATCTTTTCTCTCTCTTAACAGAAAAACAAATAAACAGCAAAAACAAATAAACAAACAAACCATAGTAGGACAAAACAAACAAACAGAAAGAGCCAAAGAAAAAGCTCAAGAATGCCTACAGTTGTGTGCAGAGATACACACATTGACACACACAGGAATTCCAATAAAAATGTAAAATCAGAAGCCATAATACATAAGAAAAGACTTATAAGGAAAACAGAAAAAAATGTTTCTAGACAAAGCATTATGAGATTTTAGTGGAAATGTTAGGAGTTTCTCTGTGTTCTAGTGGATGTTGACTGTGTGCTTGCTGTAAATTGCCTGTATTATTTAAAGGTATGTCCCTTGTATATCTAGTCTCTCCAAGAGATACAATGAAGGTTACTGGATTTTGTTAAAAAGCCTTTTCTCCTGCTAATGAGATGATTGTGTGTTTTTTCTTTCATCTTTTTTATGATGGATGACATTTATTGATTTTTCATATAATAAGCCATGAATATAATTTCATTTAATATAGAATATAATTTCATTTCATATAATAAGCCCTGAATCTCTGGGATGAAGCCTACTTGATCATGGTAGATGATCTTTTTGATGTTTTCTTGGATTCAGTTTACAAGAAATTTAGTGAATATTTTTGAATCTGTGTTCATATGGGAAATTGGTCTGTAATTGTCTTTGTTGGGTCTTAGTGTTGTTTGGAAAGCAGGAAACTGTGGCCTCATAAAAAGAATTAGACAATGTTCCTTCTGTTTCTACTTTGGGGATAATATGGAGAATATTGCTATTAATTCTTCTTTGAAAATCTTGTAGAGTTCTATATTGTATCCATTTGGTTGTGAAATATTTTTTGTTTGGGAAACTTTTAATTACTGCTGCTATTGCTTTAGGGGCTACAGATCTGTTTAAATTGCTTATCTGATCCTGATTTAACTATGGTAGGGGTATATTAAAAAAAAATCTACCAATTTCTTTTAGGTTTTCTAATTTGGTGGAGTATATATTTTAAAAATATGTCATAATTATTCTCTGGATTTCCTCATATCTGTTGTGATACCCCCACTTTTGTGTCTAGTTTTGTTAATTTGGATCTTCTCTCTTTGCCTTTTAGTTAGTTTGGCTAAGGGTTTACAATCTTACTGAATTTCTTGAAGAACCAACTCTTCATTTCACTGATCCCTTTATTGTTTTATTTCATATTTTATTGATTTCAGTCCTGAGATTGATTAATTTCTTGCCATGTACTACTACAAATAACTAAGTGTTATTTCTTTTTTTTTTTTTTTTTTTTTTTTTTTTTTTTTTTTTTTAAATTTATTTTAATTTATTTTGCAATACAATTCAGTTCTACATATCGGTCACGGGTTCCCTTGTTCTCCCCCTTCCTGTACCCCTCACCTTCCCCCCAACGCCCCCCCCCCACATTCCCATCTCCTCCAGGGCAAAGCCTTCCCCACAGACTGAGGTCAACCTGGTAGACTCAGTCCAGGTAGGTCTAGTCCCCTCCTCCCAGGCCGAGCCAAACAATCCTGCATAGGCCCCAGGTTTCAAACAGCCAACTCATGCAATGAGCACAAGATCTGGTCCCACTGCCTGGATGCCTCCCAAACAGATCAAGCCAATCAACTGTCTCACCCATTCGGAGGGCCTGATCCAGTGTGGACCCCTCAGCCATTGGTTCATAGTTCATGTGTTTCCATTCATTTGGCTATTTGTCCCTGTGCTTTATCCAACCTTGGTCTCAACAATTCTCGCTCATATAAACCCTCCTCATTCTCGTTAATTGGACTCCCAGAGATCCACCCAGGGCCTAGTCATGGATCTCTGCATCCAGATCCCTCAGTAGTTGGATGAGGTTTCTAGCACAACAATTAGGGTGTTTGGCCATCCCATCACCAGAGTAGGTCAGTTCGGGCTGTCTCTCGACCATTGCCAGCAGTCTGTTGTGTGGGTATCTTTGTGGATTTCTGTGGGCCTCTCTAGCACTTTGCTTCTTCCTGTTCTCATGTGGTCTTCATTTACCATGGTCTCCTATTCCTTGTTCATCCTCTCTGTTGTTGATCCAGCTGGGATCTCCCGCTCCCCCAAGCTCTCTTTCCCTCGACCCTCGCCTTTCATTACCCCCACTCATGTCCAGGCTGTTCATGTAGATCTCATTCCATTTCTCTGTCATTGGGCGATCCCTGTGTCTCTCTTGGGGTCCTGTTTTCCGGGTAGCCTCCCTGGTGATGTGAGTAGCAGACAATTCATCCTTGTTTCATGTCTAGTATCCTGCTATGAGTGAGTACATACCATGTTTGTCTTTCTGAGTCTGGGTTACCTCACTCAGGATGATTTTTTCTAGATCCATCCATTTGTCTGCAAACCTCATGATGCCATTGTTTTTTTCTGCTGAGTAGTATTCCATTGTGTATATGTACCACATTTTGTTTATCCATTCTTCAGTTGAAGGGCATCTGGGTTGTTTCCATGTTCTGGCTATTACAAACAATGCTGATATGAACATAGCTGAACAAGTGCTCTTATGGTGTGGTTGAGCATTTCTTGGGTATATGCCCAAGAGTGGTATAGCTGGATCTTGGGGGAGATTGATTCCCAATTTTCTAAGAAAGCGCCATATTGATTTCCAAAGTGGTTGTACAAGCTTGCATTCCCACCAGCAGTGGAGGAGAGTTCCCCTAGCTCCACATCCTCTCCAGCATAAGGTGTCTTCAGTGTTTTTGATCTTAGCCATTCTGACAGGCGTAAGGTGGTATCTCAGAGTTGTTTTGATTTGCATTTCCCTGATGATTAGGGATGTTGAGCAATTCCTTAAATGTCTTTCGGCCATTTGAGTTTCCTCTGTTGAGAATTCTCTGTTTAGTTCTATAGCCCATTTCTTAATTGGACTGTTGGGCATTTTGATGTCTAATTTCTTGAGTTCCTTATATATTCTGGATATCAGTCCTCTGTCAGATGTGGGGTTGGTGAAGATCTTTTCCCATTCTGTAGGCTGTCGCTTTGCCTTGTTGACCGTATCCTTTGCTCTACAAAAGCTTCTCAGTTTCAAAAGGTCCCATTGATTGATTGTTTCTCTCAGAGTCTGTGCTACTGGTGTTCTATTTAGGAAGTAGTCTCCAATGCCAATGCGTTCAAGACTACTTCCTACTTTCTCTTCTAGCAGGTTCAGAGTAGCTGGATTTATGTTGAGGTCCTTGATCCACTTGGACTTAAGTTTTGTGCACGGTGATAGATATGGATCTATTTGCAGCCTTCTACATGTTGATATCCAGTTTTGCCAGCACCATTTGTTGAAGATGCTTTCTTTTTTCCATTGTGCACTTTTGGCTTCTTTGTCAAAAATTATATGTTCATAGGTGTGCGGATTAATGTCAGGGTCTTCAATTCGATTCCATTGGTCCACATGTCGGTTTCTATGCCAGTACCAAGCTGTTTTTATTACTGTAGCTCTATAGTAGAGCTTGAAGTCAGGGATCGTGATGCCTCCAGAAGTTGTGTTATTGTACAGGATTCCTTTGGCTATCCTGGGTTTTTTGTTTTTCCATATGAATTTGAGTATTATTCTTTCCAGGTCTGTGAAGAATTGTGTTGGTATTTTGATGGGGATTGCATTGAATCTGTAGATTGCTTTTGGTAAGATTGCCATTTTTACTATGTTAGTCCTGCCTATCCATGAGCATGGGAGATCTTTCCACTTTCTGACATCTTCTTCAATTTCTTTTTTCAGGGACTTAAAGTTCTTGTCAAATAGGTCCTTCACTTGCTTGGTTAGTGTTACCCCAAGGTATTTTATGCCATTTGTGGCTATAGTAAAGGGAGATGTATCTCTGATTTCCTTCTCCACTTCTTTGTCCATTGTATATAGGAGAGCTACTGATTTTTTTGAGTTGATCTTGTATCCTGCTATGTTGCTGAAGGTGTTTATAAGCTGTATCAGTTCCTTGGTGGAATCTTTGGAGTCGCTCAAGTATACTATCATGTCATCTGCAAATAGGGAAAGCTTGACTTCTTCCTTTCCAATTTGTATCCCCTTAATCTCCTTATGTTGTCTTATTGCTCTGGCTAGAACTTCAAGTACTATATTGAATAAGTATGGGGAGAGTGGACAGCCTTGCCTCGTTCCTGATTTTAGTGGAATTGCTTTGAGTTTCTCTCCATTTAATTTGATGTTGGCTGTTGGCTTGCTGTAAATTGTCTTTATTATGTTTAGGTATGTTCCCTGTATTCCTGATCGCTCTAATACCTTTATCATGAAGGGGTGTTGGATTTTGTCAAATGCCTTTTCTGCATCCAGTGAGATGATCATATGGTTTTTTTCTTTGAGTTTGTTTATATGGTGTATTATATTGACGGACTTTCGTATGTTGAACCACCCTTGCATCCCTGGAATAAATCCTACTTGATCATGGTGGATAATTGTTTTGATGTGTTCTTGGAGTCTGTTTGCCAGTATTTTATTGAGTATTTTTGCATCAATGTTCATGAGGGAGATCGGTCTGTAGTTCTCTTTCTTTGTTGTATCCTTGTTTGGTTTAGGAATTAGGGTAATTGTAGCCTCGTAGAAGGAGTTTGGTAATGTTCCTTCTGTTTCTATTGTGTGGAACAATTTAGAGAGTATTGGTATTAACTCTTCTTTGAAGATCTGGTAGAATTCTGCGCTGAAACCATCTGGTCCTGGGCTTTTTTTGGTTGGGAGACTTTTAATGACTGTTTCTATTTCATTAGGGGTTATTGGACTATTTAAATAGTTTATCTGGTCTTGATTTAACTTAGGTATGTGGTACCTATCCAGAAAGTTATCCATTTCTTTTAGGTTTTCCAGTTTTGTCGAATAGAGGTTTTTGAAGTATGACCTGATGATTCTCTGGATTTCCTCAATGTCTGTTGTTATGTCCCCCTTTTCATTTCTGATTTTGTTGATTTGGATGCTCTCTCTCTGTCTTTTGGTTAGTTTGGATAAGGGCTTGTCTATCTTGTTGATTTTCTCAAAGAACCAACTCTTTGTTTCATTAATTTTTTGTATTGTTCTCTTTGTTTCTATTTTATTGATTTCAGCTCTCACTTTGATAATTTCCTGGCGTCTATTTTTCCTGGGAGACTGTGCTTCTTCTAGTTCTAGAGCTTTCAGGTATGCTGTTAAGTCTCTAGTGTGAGATTTCTCCAACTTATTTATGTGGGCATTTAGTGCTATGAATTTCCCTCTTAGTACTGCTTTCATAGTGTCCCATAAATTTGGATATGTGGTGTCTTCATTTTCATTGATCTCTAGGAAGTCTTTAATTTCTTTCTTTATTTCTTCCTTAACCCATTGGTGATTCAGTTGGGTATTATTCAGTTTCCATGAGATTGCAGGTTTTCTGTAGTTTTTGTTGTTGTTGAAATCCAACTTTAGACCATGGTGGTCTGATAGAACACAGGAGGTTATTCCAATTGTTTTGTATCTGTTTAGATTTGTTTTGTGGCCAAGTATGTGGTCAATTTTAGAGAAGGTTCCATGGGGTGCTGAGAAGAAGGTATATTCTTTTTTGTTAGGATGGAATGTTCTGTAGATATCGATTAAGTCCATTTGAGTCATGACATCAGTTAAGTCCTTTATTTCTCTGTTAAGTTTCAATTTGGGAGATCTGTCCAGTGGTGAAAGTGGGGTGTTGAGGTCTCCCACTATTAATGTGTGGGATTTTATATGTGATTTAAGCTTTAGTAATGTTTCTTTTACATATGTGGGTGCCCTTGTGTTTGGGGCATAAATATTCAGAATTGAGACTTCATCTTGGTGGATCTTTCCTGTGATGAGTATGTAATGCCCTTCTTGATCTCTTTTGATTGATTTTAGTTTGAAGTCTATTTTGCTGGATATCAGGATGGCTACACCCGCTTGTTTCTTAAGACCGTTTGATTGGAAAGTCTTTTCCCAGCCTTTTATTTTTAGGTAGTGTCTATCTTTGAATTTGAGATGTGTTTCTTGTATGCAGCAGAAAGATGGGTCCTGCTTTCGTATCCATTCTGTAAGCCTATGTCTTTTTATAGGTGAATTAAGTCCATTGATATTGAGGGAAATTAATGACCAGTGATTGTTCATTCCTGTTATTTTTTGGTGGTGATGTGTGGGTACTTCTATACGTTGGGGTTTACTGCTGTGGCTTTATCTGTTGCCTGTGTTTTCGAGGGTGTATCTGACTTCCTTAGGTTGGAATTTTCCTTCTAGTGCTTTCTGTAGGGCTGGGTTTGTGGATAAGTATTGTTTAAATCTGGCTTTGTCATGGAATGTCTTGTTCACTCCATCTATGGTGATTGAAAGTTTTGCTGGGTATATTAGTCTAGGCTGACATCCATGGTCTCTTAGTGTCTGCATTACATCTGTCCAGGTTCTTCTGGCTTTCAAAGTCTCCATTGAGAAATCGGGTGTTATTCTGATGGGTTTGCCTTTATATGTCACTTGGCCTTTTTCCTTTGCTGCTCTTAATATTCTTTCTTTATTCTGTACGTTTAGTTGTTTAACTATTATGTGGCGAGGGGACTTTTTTTGGGGGTCTAGTCTGTTTGGTGTTCTATAAGCTTCTTGTATCTTCATAGGCATTTCCTTCTTTAAGTTGGGAAAGTTTTCTTCTATGATCTTGTTGAATATATTTTCTGTGCCCTTGAGTTGGTATTCTTCTCCTTCTTCGACCCCTATTATTCTTAGGTTTGGTCTTTTCATGGTGTCCCAAATTTCTTGGACATTTTGGTTCATGACTTTGTTGGCTTTAGTGTTTTCTTTGACTGATGAATGTATTTCTTCTACTGTATCTTCAACGCTAGAGATCCTCTCTTCCATCTCTTGCATTCTGTTGATTATACTTGCATCTGAAGTTCCCAATCGTTTTCTCAGATTTTCTATTTCCAGCATTCCCTCTGTTTGTGTCTTCTTCATTTTTTCTATTTCCCTTTTCAGGTCTTGGACTGTTTCCTTCATTTGTTTCATTGATTTTTCTTGATTTTCTCTCAGTATTTTATTGTTTTCTTCCAGGACTTTATTGATTTCTTCTAATTTGTTTGCCCTTTCCTCTAGTTGTTTACAGCGTTCTTCACATTTTTTTGTCTTTTCCTCTACACAAGCCTCTAGCTTCTTCATGATGTCATTCATAAGGCTGTTTTCCTCTGCTTCTTCCAATTTCTGATGTTCAGGTCTAGGTGTTGGAGGAGGGCTAGGGCCTGGTGATGCTGTATTGCTATTCATTTTGTTGTATATGTTTCTGCCTTGACGTCTGCCCATCTCCTTGTGCTTCGTTACTGGCCTTATCCGCACACTTGGTTCAGCCAGACCAGTGTTCCAAAAGGGAAGTCCGGAGCAAGATGGGAGCTGGGGGCCGGCCTCTAAGTCTCAGGAAGAGGCTTGGGGCTCAGGCGGATGGGCGTGGGGGCAGGGCGTGGAGACTGCAGGGCCTGCCAGGGGTCTTGGAGAAGGGGATCCTTCCCGGTGGGGCTAGCAGGGAACCTGCCCGGTGGCCAGAACCTGGGGCCAAGTTGGGCAGGTCTTCCCTGGAGTGGCTGGTGCCCAGGGATGGGGTCTGGGGCAAGGAAGGGTACTCACCAGTTTTCCAAAAGGGAAGTCCGGAGCAAGATGGGAGCTGGGGGCCGGCCTCTAAGTCTCAGGAAGAGGCTTGGGGCTCAGGCGGATGGGCGTGGTGGCAGGGCGTGGAGCCTGCAGGGCCTGCCAGGGGTCTTGGAGAAGGGGATCCTTCCTGGTGGGGCTAGCAGGGAACCTGCCCGGTGGCCAGAACCTGGGGCCAAGTTGGGCAGGTCTTCCCTGGAGTGGCTGGTGCCCAGGGATGGGGTCCGGGGCAAGGAAGGGCACTCACCAGTTTTCCAAAAGGGAAGTCCGGAGCAAGATGGGAGCTGGGGGCCGGCCCCTAAGTCTCAGGAAGAGGCTTGGGGTTCAGGC
The DNA here is from genome assembly GCF_007827085.1 of Peromyscus californicus insignis. NCBI lineage: Eukaryota > Metazoa > Chordata > Mammalia > Rodentia > Cricetidae > Peromyscus > Peromyscus californicus. The sequence goes on from NW_026294562.1 coordinate 153,533,185, forward strand.
GGATGGGCGTGGGGGCAGGGCGTGGAGACTGCAGGGCCTGCCAGGGGTCTTGGAGAAGGGGATCCTTCCCGGTGGGGCTAGCAGGGAACCTGCCGGGTGGCCAGAACCTGGGGCCAAGTTGGGTAGGTCTTCCCTGGAGTGGCTGGTGCCCAGGGATGGGGTCTGGGGCAAGGAAGGGTACTCACCAGTTTTCCAAAAGGGAAGTCCGGAGCAAGATGGGAGCTGGGGGCCGGCCTCTAAGTCTCAGGAAGAGGCTTGGGGCTCAGGCGGATGGGCGTGGGGGCAGGGCGTGGAGACTGCAGGGTCTGCCAGGGGTCTTGGAGAAGGGGATCCTTCCCGGTGGGGCTAGCAGGGAACCTGCCCGGTGGCCAGACCCTGGGGCCAAGTTGGGCAGGTCTTCCCTGGAGTGGCTGGTGCCCAGGGATGGGGTCCGGGGCAAGGAAGGGCACTCACCAGTTTTCCAAAAGGGAAGTCCGGAGCAAGATGGGAGCTGGGGGCCGGCCTCTAAGTCTCAGGAAGAGGCTTGGGGCTCAGGGGGATGGGCGTGGGGGCAGGGCGTGGAGACTGCAGGGCCTGCCAGGGGTCTTGGAGAAGGGGATCCTTCCCGGTGGGGCTAGCAGGGAACCTGCCCGGTGGCCAGAACCTGGGGCCAAGTTGGGCAGGTCTTCCCTGGAGTGGCTGGTGCCCAGGGATGGGGTCCGGGGCAAGGAAGGGCACTCACCAGTTTTCCAAAAGGGAAGTCCGGAGCAAGATGGGAGCTGGGGGCCAGCCTCTAAGTCTCAGGAAGAGGCTTGGGGCTCAGGGGGATGGGAGTGGGGGCAGGGCGTGGAGACAGCAGGGTCTGCCAGGGGTCTTGGAGAAGGGGATCCTTCCCGGTGGGGCTAGCAGGGAACCTGCCGGGTGGCCAGAACCTGGGGCCAAGTTGGGCAGGTCTTCCCTGGAGTGGCTGGTGCCCAGGGATGGGGTCTGGGGCAAGGAAGGGTACTCACCAGTTTTCCAAAAGGGAAGTCCGGAGCAAGATGGGAGCTGGGGGCCGGCCTCTAAGTCTCAGGAAGAGGCTTGGGGCTCAGGCGGATGGGCGTGGTGGCAGGGCGTGGAGCCTGCAGGGCCTGCCAGGGGTCTTGGAGAAGGGGATCCTTCCCGGTGGGGCTAGCAGGGAACCTGCCCGGTGGCCAGAACCTGGGGCCAAGTTGGGCAGGTCTTCCCTGGAGTGGCTGGTGCCCAGGGATGGGGTCCGGGGCAAGGAAGGGCACTCACCAGTTTTCCAAAAGGGAAGTCCGGAGCAAGATGGGAGCTGGGGGCCGGCCCCTAAGTCTCAGGAAGAGGCTTGGGGTTCAGGCGGATGGGCATGGGGGCAGGGCGTGGCGACTGCAGGGCCTGCCAGGGGTCTTGGAGAAGGGGATCCTTCCCGGTGGGGCTAGCAGGGAACCTGCCCGGTGGCCAGAACCTGGGGCCAAGTTGGGCAGGTCTTCCCTGGAGTGGCTGGTGCCCAGGGATGGGGTCCGGGGCAAGGAAGGGCACTCACCAGTTTTCCAAAAGGGAAGTCCGGAGCAAGATGGGAGCTGGGGGCCAGCCCCTAAGTCTCAGGAAGAGGCTTGGGGCTCTGGGGGATGGGAGTGGGGGCAGGGCGTGGAGACTGCAGGGTCTGCCAGGGGTCTTGGAGAGGGGGATCCTTCCCGGTGGGGCTAGCAGGGAACCTGCCCGGTGGCCAGAACCTGGGGCCAAGTTGGGCAGGTCTTCCCTGGAGTGGCTGGTGCCCAGGGATGGGGTCCGGGGCAAGGAAGGGTACTCACCAGTTTTCCAAAAGGGAAGTCCGGAGCAAGATGGGAGCTGGGGGCCGGCCTCTAAGTCTCAGGAAGAGGCTTGGGGCTCAGGCGGATGGGCGTGGGGGCAGGGCGTGGAGACTGCAGGGCCTGCCAGGGGTCTTGGAGAAGGGGATCCTTCCCGGTGGGGCTAGCAGGGAACCTGCCGGGTGGCCAGAACCTGGGGCCAAGTTGGGTAGGTCTTCCCTGGAGTGGCTGGTGCCCAGGGATGGGGTCTGGGGCAAGGAAGGGTACTCACCAGTTTTCCAAAAGGGAAGTCCGGAGCAAGATGGGAGCTGGGGGCCGGCCTCTAAGTCTCAGGAAGAGGCTTGGGGCTCAGGCGGATGGGCGTGGTGGCAGGGCGTGGAGACTGCAGGGTCTGCCAGGGGTCTTGGAGAAGGGGATCCTTCTCGGTGGGGCTAGCAGGGAACCTGCCCGGTGGCCAGAACCTGGGGCCAAGTTGGGCAGGTCTTCCCTGGAGTGGCTGGTGCCCAGGGATGGGGTCCGGGGCAAGGAAGGGCACTCACCAGTTTTCCAAAAGGGAAGTCCGGAGCAAGATGGGAGCTGGGGGCCAGCCTCTAAGTCTCAGGAAGAGGCTTGGGGCTCAGGGGGATGGGAGTGGGGGCAGGGCGTGGAGACAGCAGGGTCTGCCAGGGGTCTTGGAGAAGGGGATCCTTCCCGGTGGGGCTAGCAGGGAACCTGCCGGGTGGCCAGAACCTGGGGCCAAGTTGGGCAGGTCTTCCCTGGAGTGGCTGGTGCCCAGGGATGGGGTCTGGGGCAAGGAAGGGTACTCACCAGTTTTCCAAAAGGGAAGTCCGGAGCAAGATGGGAGCTGGGGGCCGGCCTCTAAGTCTCAGGAAGAGGCTTGGGGCTCAGGCGGATGGGCGTGGTGGCAGGGCGTGGAGCCTGCAGGGCCTGCCAGGGGTCTTGGAGAAGGGGATCCTTCCCGGTGGGGCTAGCAGGGAACCTGCCCGGTGGCCAGAACCTGGGGCCAAGTTGGGCAGGTCTTCCCTGGAGTGGCTGGTGCCCAGGGATGGGGTCTGGGGCAAGGAAGGGCACTCACCAGTTTTCCAAAAGGGAAGTCCGGAGCAAGATGGGAGCTGGGGGCCGGCCCCTAAGTCTCAGGAAGAGGCTTGGGGTTCAGGCGGATGGGCGTGGGGGCAGGGCGTGGAGACTGCAGGGCCTGCCAGGGGTCTTGGAGAAGGGGATCCTTCCCGGTGGGGCTAGCAGGGAACCTGCCGGGTGGCCAGAACCTGGGGCCAAGTTGGGTAGGTCTTCCCTGGAGTGGCTGGTGCCCAGGGATGGGGTCTGGGGCAAGGAAGGGTACTCACCAGTTTTCCAAAAGGGAAGTCCGGAGCAAGATGGGAGCTGGGGGCCGGCCTCTAAGTCTCAGGAAGAGGCTTGGGGCTCAGGCGGATGGGCGTGGGGGCAGGGCGTGGAGACTGCAGGGTCTGCCAGGGGTCTTGGAGAAGGGGATCCTTCCCGGTGGGGCTAGCAGGGAACCTGCCTGGTGGCCAGACCCTGGGGCCAAGTTGGGCAGGTCTTCCCTGGAGTGGCTGGTGCCCAGGGATGGGGTCCGGGGCAAGGAAGCTAAGTGTTATTTCTTATTTTTGCTCTAGAGCTTTCAGATAAGTTGCTAATATGAGATCTCTCTGATTTTAATGTAGGCATTTAGTGCAATGGAGTTGCTTCTTAGAAGCACCTTCATAGTGCCCGAAAAGTTTGGGCATATGTGTCTTCCTTTTCAAACAATTCTAGAAAGTTTTCAATTTATTTCTTAATTTCTGTCTTGACCCATATTCATTCTGTAGGGCATTGTTCATATCTCTTTTAATGTCCTTGAATATATTCATGATAGCTATTATGAAGATCTTGTTTTTTATTTCAACTATATTGCATTTAAAATTCTTTTATTCATTTTACATACCAACCACAGATCTCCCTCTCATCCCTCCTCCAGCTCCCCTTGTCTCCCCCAAACACACCCCTCATCCCCTCCTCTAAGAGGGTAAGTTCTCCCACTGGGGACTGCTACATTCAGCCTGGTACATTCAGTTGAGACAGGACCAAGTCCCTCCCCGCTGCATCAAGGGTGAGCAAGGAGTCCCACCATAGGTAATGGGATCCAGAAAGCCAGCTCATGCACCAGGGATAAATCCTGATCACACTGCCAGGGGCCCCTTAAATGGATCCAGCTACACAAATGTCTCCCATATAGAGGGTCTGGTCCCATGCAGGTTCCACAGCTGTTGGTCTAGAGTGTGTGAATTCCTATGAGCTTGGTTCAGTTGTCACTGTAGATTTCCCCATCATGATCTTGATCCCCCTTGCTCTTATAATCCCCCTTCCCTCTCTTCAACTGGACTCCCAGAGCTCAGCCTGGTGCTTGGTTGTGGTTCTCTGCATCTGCTTCCATCAGTTACTAGATGAAGGCTCTATGATGACAGTTATGGTATTCACCAATCTGATTACCAGGGTAGGCCAGTTCAGGCACCCTCACCACTATTGATAGTAGTCTAATCTGGGGTCGTCTTTGTGGATTCCTGGGAATTTTCCTAGAACCAGGTTTCTCCCTTACCCAGTAATGTCTCCCTCAATCAAGACATTTCTTTTATTGCTCTCCCACTCTGTCCCTTCCCCAGCTCAACAATCCCATTCTCTCATATTCTCATCCCCTATCCCCTCCCCTCTATTGCTCCTACTCATCCCCAGTTTACTCATGGAGATTTCCTGTTTCCCCTTCTCAAGGTGATCCATACGTCCTTCTTAGCATCCTCTTTGTTTCCTAGCTTCTCTGGAGCTGTGGGGTTGTAGTCTGATTATCTTTGGCTTTACATCTAGTATCCACTTATAAGTGAGTACATACCATGTTTGTATTTCTGAATCTGGGTTTTATCAATCAGGATGATATTTTCTAGTTCCATCCACTTGCCTGCAAATTTGATGATGTCATTGTTTTTTACAGTTGAGTGATAATCCATTGTGTATTAGTACCACATTTTCTGTATCCATTCTTCAGTTGAGGGGCATCTAGGTTGCTTGTAGGTTCTGGCTATTATGAATAATGCTGCTGTGAACATAGTTGAGCATGTGTCCTTGGGGTATGATTGAGCATTCCTTGGGTATATGCCCAAGAGTGGTATCATTTGGTCCTGATGTAGATTGATTTCCAATTTTCTGAGAAACCACAATATTGATTTCCAGAGTGGCTGCACAAGTTTGCACTCCTAGCAACAGTGAAGGAGTGTCCCCCTTGCTCCACATCCTCTCCAACATAAGCTGTCATCAGTGCTTTTGATCTTAGCCATTCTGACAGGTGTAAGATGGTATCTCTGAGTCATTTTGATTTGCATTTCCCTGATGGCTAAGGATGCTGAGCAATTCCTTAAATTCTTTCAGCCATTTGAGAGTCTTCTGTTGAGAATTCTGTTTAGATCTGTAGCCCATTTTTAATTGGATTGTTTGGCATTTTGATGTCTAATTTATTGGATTCTTTATATATTTTGGAGATCAGCCAGCCCTCTGTCATATGTGGGGTCGGTGAAAATCTTTTCCCATTCTGTCGGCTGTCGTTTTGTCTTATTTACTGTGTCTTTTACCTTATAGAAGCTTTTCAATTTCAGGAGGCCCCATTTATTAATTGATGTTCTCATTGTCTGTGCTACTGGTGTTATATTTAGGATGTGGTCTCCTGTTCCAATGCATTCTAGGCTACTTCCTACTGTCTCTTCTATCAGGTTCAGTGTAGCAGGATTTATGTCTTTAATCCACTTGTATTTGAGTTTTGTGCATGGTGATAGATATGGATCTATTTGCAGTCCTCTACATGTTGACATCCAGTTATGCCAGCACCATTTGTTGAAGATGCTTTGTTTATTCCATTGTACAGTGTTGGCTTCTTTGTCAAAATCAGGTGTTCATAGATATGTGGATTAATGTCAGAATCTTCAATTCAATCCCATTGTTCCACATATCAGTTTTTATGCCAATACCAAGCTGTTTTTATTTTATTTTATTTTTTTAATATAGCTCTGTAGTAGAACTTGAAGTCAAGGACGATGATGATGCCTCCTGAAGTTTCTTTATTGTAAAGGATTGTTTTAGCTATCCTGGGTTTTCTGTTTTTCCATATGAAGTTCAGTATTGTTCTTTTGAGGTCTATGAAGAATTGTGTTGGAATTGTGATGGGAATTACATTGAATCTGTAGATTGTTTTTGGTAAGATTGCCATTTTTATTATGTTAGTTCTACCTATCCCATGAGCATGGGGGATCTTTCTATTTTCTGATATATTTTTCAATTTCTTTCTTCAAGGACTTAAAGTTGACATATAGGTCTTTTACTTGTTTGGTTATAGTTAGCCCAAGGTATTTTTTTAAGGTTTATGATGAATTATACTTCCCTCAAGTATAGAAACCTTTTTTTCTCATTTTTGGAATTGTATTTATGTGTTTAGATTGCCACAGGAAATCTGCACAGTCTGGGTGCTTTACATAGAAATGACACACAGTTCCAGAGCCTAGAAATAGAGCATCAAGGTGTTGGTAAGGTATTTTTCATTCTGAGGCCCCTTCCCTTGGATGATAGGTCCTGTTAGCTCCCTGTGAGTCCATGTGACCTCAAGGCTCAAGCAGAGCTGGGACTGGAGATGTATACTTATAAGGATACTAACACTGTTGGAGCAAGGCCCTACTCTTATGATCTTTAATCTTAACTGCTTTGTCAGGACCATCTTCATATATAGCCACACTAGGGACTAGAACGAACTTCAGCTTATACTTTTGGGGGAAGGGATGCAAACATTCAATCCACAACAAGACTTTAAAAGGCAGTATCTTGCCGTGTAATTAAGCTGGACTTGAACTGACCCTTTTGCTGTCTCTGACTTCCAAAGAGCTAGGACTACAGGCATGCTCCCCCACACCTGGCCCAGGAATGATCAATAGACGATTGTGCCTCCATCTTTACCGTATGCTTTCTGTGGTCTAGCTGTAATGATCTTTTTGTTCCTTAAATTTCTTCACTTGTTTGAGCTGGGCAAGATGTTTGTATGAGCCTCTTGTCCCAGGTCCTTGAATCTCCTGTCTGGTTTTTCAATGGCCAGCTCACTCTCATCTTACCTGATCAAGCTGTCTCAAGTTAGCCCAAGGTATTTTATATTATTTGTGTCTATTGTAAAGGATGATGTTTCTCTGATTTCTTTCTCAGCCCATTTAACATTTGTATATAGGAGGGCTGCTAATTTTTTTTGAGTTAATCTTATATCCCACCATAGTACTGAAGGTATTTATCAGCCGTAGGAGTTCCATGGGAGAATTTTTGGGGTCACATTTGTAATCTATCATATCATCTGCAAATAGTGAAAGTTTGACTTCTTCCTTTCCAATTTGTATCCCCTTGATCTCCTCATGTTGTCTTATTGCTCAAGCTAGAACTTCCAGTACTACATTTAATAGGTATGGGGAGAGTGCACAGCCTTGTCTTGTTCCTGATTTTAGTGGAATCACTTCGAGTTTCTCTCCATTTAATTTGGCTGTTGGCTTGCTGTATATTGCCTTTATTATGATTATATATGTTTCTTGTATTCCTGATCTCTCCAAGACCTTTTCATGAAGGGGTGTTGGATTTTGTCAAAGGCTTTTTCAGCATCTAATGAGATGATCATATGGTTTTTTCTTTTAGTTTTTTTATATGATGGATTACATTGACAGATTTTCATATATTGAACCATCCCTGCATCTCTGGGATGAAGGTTACTTGATCATGGTGGATGATTTTATTGATGTGTTCTTGGATTTGGTTTGCCAGTATTTTATTGAGTATTTTTGCATCAATGTCCATGAGGGAGATTGGTCTGTAATTCTCTGTCTTTGTTGCATCTTTGTGTGGTTTGGGTATCAGGTAAGTGTAGCCTCATAGAAAGATTTTGGTAATGTTCCTTTTGTTTCTATTGTGTGGAACAGTTTGAGGAGTACTGGTGTTAACTCTTCTTTGAAATTCTGGTAGAATTCTTTACTAAACCATCTGGCCCTGGGCTTTTTTTGGTTGGGAGATTTTAATGACTTCTTCTGTGTCCATAGGAATTACAAGTCTATTTAAATTGTTTATCTGGTCTTGATTGAATTTGGGTATATGGTACCTATCCAGAAAATTGTCCATTTATTTTAGATTTTCTAATTTTTGTGGAGTACAGGTTTTTGAAGTATGACCTAATGAGTCTCTGGATTTCCTCATTGTCAGTTCTTATATCTCCCTTTTTGTTTCTGATTTTGTTAATTTGGATATGCTCTCTCCTCTTACTTAGTTTTGGATAATGTTTAGTCTGTCTTGCTGATTTTCTCAAAGAAACAACTTTTTGTTTCATTGATTCTTTGTACTGCCCTCTTTGTTTCTATTCTACTGATTTCAGCCTTCAATTTGATTATTTCCTGGTATCTACTCCTCTTAGGTGAGTTTGCTTCATTTTGTTCTAGAGCTTTCAGGTGTGCTGTTAGGTCACTAGTGTGAGATTTCTCCAAATTCTTTATGTAGGCATTTAGAGCTCTGAACTATAGCCATAAGTTTCTTCAGTCCCACCCGGCCCTGAGGTCCTGTGTTTCTCTGGGTCCACCCAGCCTCGAAGTCTTGCAGCTGCTTATAAAATAATCACTCAGATGCTTAATATTAATTGTAAATTATATGGCATATGACTCAGGCCACTGACTAGCTAGCTCTGATACCTTAACTCAACCCATAACTATGAATCTATGTATTCCACGTGTCCCATGGGTTCCACTGCACCCCATTATGTATTGCTCCTTGGATAGAAGTTTGGTGTCTCCTCCCACTCTTCTTTCTCCTCTCACTATCTCTCTTAGATTTTTCCTGCCTGGTTCCATCCTACCCTGCCAATGCAGTTTTATTTATTAGCCAATGGGAGCAACACAGCATACAGAAAGACATCCCACAGCAATGAACTTTCATTGTACTGCCTTTTTTTTTTTTTTTTTTTTTTGGTTTGTCGAGACAGGGTTTCTCTGTGTAGCTTTGTGCCTTTCCTGGAACTCACTTGGTAGCCCAGGCTGGCCTCGAACTCACAGAGATCTGCCTGCCTCTGCCTCCCGAGTGCTGGGATTAAAGGCGTGCGCCACCACTGCCCGGCTCCTTGTACTGCTTTTATAGTGTCCCTTAAGTTTGAGTATGTCGTACATTTATTTTCATTGAATTCTAGGAAGGCTTTAATTTCTTTCTTTCTTTCTTCCTTGATCCACTGGTGATTCAGTTGAACATTATTCAGTTTCCATGAGTTTATAGGCTTTCTATAATTGGTGTTGTTATGGAATTCTAACTTTAAGCTGTAGTGGTCCCATAAAATATGGGAGATTATTCCAATTTTTTTTTGTATCTGTTGAGATTTGTTTTGTGAATGTGGTCAACTTTAGCGAAGGCTCCATGGGGTGCTGAGAAGAAGGTATATTCTCTTGTGTTTGGGTGGAATGTTCTGTAGATATCTATTAAGTGCATTTGAGTCATAACATCTGTTAGTTCCCTTATTTCTCTGTTAAGTTTCTGTCTGGCAGACCTTTACATTGGTGAGAGTGGAGTGTTGAAGTCTCCCACTATTAGTGTGTGGGGTTTGATATGTGACTTAAGCTTTAGTAATGTTTCTTTATATATGTGGGTGCCCTGTATTTTGGGCATAAATGTTCAGAATTGAGACTTCACCTTGGTGGACTTTTACTGTGATGAATATGTGAAGTCCTTCACAATCTCTTTTGATTAATTTTAGTTTGAAGTCTATTTTACTAGATATTAAGAGAGCTACAGTAGCTTGCTTCTTAAGTCCATTTGACTGAAAAGCCTTTTCCTAGCCCTTTACTCTGAGGTAGTGTCTGTCTTTGTGGTTGAGGTATATTTCTTGTATGCAGCGAAAGGATGGATCGTGTTTTTGTATCCATTCTGTTATTCTGTATTTTTTATAGGTGGATTGAGTCCATTGATATTAATGGATATTAATGACCAGTGACTGTCAATTTCTGTTATTTTTTGGTGGTAGTGTTGTGTGTGTCCCTTCTTTGGGATTTGTTGGTGTGGGATTATCTATTGCCTGTGTTTTCATGGGTGCTTCCTTCAGTTCGATTTTTATTTCTAGTGCTTTCTATAGGGCTGGGTTTGTGGACAGGTACTGTTTAAATCTTGTTTTATCTTGGAATATTTTGTTTACTCTGTCTATGGTAACTGAGAGTTTTGCTGAGTGTAATAGTCTGGGCTGGCATCCATGGTCTCTTAGTGTCTGCCTAACATTTGTCCAGGACCTTCTGGCTTTCAGAGTCTCCATTGAGAATCCAGATGTTATTCTGATAGGTCTGCCTTTATATGTTCCCTGGACTTTTTCCTTTGCAGCTCTTAATATTTTTTTTTTATATTTTTATTTTATGTGCATTGAGTGTTTTGCCTGCGTGTATGTCTGTGTGAGGGTGTCAGGTCCCCTGGAACTGGAGTTACAGACAGCTGTGAGCTGCCATGTGGGTGCTGGGAATTGAACCCAGGTCCTCTGGAAGAACAGTCAATGCTATTAACCACTGAGCCATCTCTCCTTAATATTTTTTTTATTCAACACATTTAGTGGTTTGATTATTATGTGGCGAGGGGACTTTTTGGGGGTCCAGTCTATTTGGTGTTTTATAAGCTTCTTGTATCTTCATAGACATTTCCTTCTTTAGGTTGAGAAAGTTTTCTTCTATGATTTTGTTGAATACATTTTCTGTGTCTTTGAGTTGGTATTCTTCTCCTTCTTCTATCCCTATTATTCTTAGTTTTGGTCTTTTCATGATGTCCCAGATTTCCTGGACATTTTGTGTTATGGCTTTGCTGGCTTTAATTTTTTCTTTGATGAATTTATTTGCTCTATATCTCTTCAATGCCAGAGATCCTTTCTTCCATCTGCTTGCATCTGTAGTTTCTGTTTGTTTACTCAGACTTTCAATTTCCATCATTCTCTCAATTTGTATCTTCTTTGTTACCTTTATTTCAATTTTTAAGTCTTGAGCTGTTTCCTTCACCTGTTTAGTTGCTTTTTCTTTGTTTTCTTAGCTTTCTTCAAGGAATTTATTGATTTCTTCCAATTTTTTGTTTATCTTTTCCTCGATTTCTTTAAGGGATTTTTTTCATTTCCTCTTTAAAGGCCTCTATCATCTTCTTAAAGTCATATTTCTACTGCTTCTTCTGCATTGGGATGTTTAGGTCTTACTGATATAGAACCACTAGGTTCTGGTGGTACCATATTGGTCTTTAAGTTGTTGACTATATTTTTGCACTGGTGTCTACACATCTCTTTCTCCACTCTGTTCCAGCAGTGTTAGTGTCTGAGGGAGCCTCTCTTTGTCTAATCAATACCCTTGGTCCAATTGGAGCTCTTGGTCCAATGGGAGCTCTTGGTCTAATCGGAGCTCTTGGTCCAATTTTGTGCTGATGGACTCTGTGTCTCAGGGAGGAGCTGTGGTCTCAGAGGGTGGGTGGGTTTTGGGGGTACAGTGAAGCTTCTAGGTTACAGGGTCTGGTGGGGGATGGTGGTAGTCCAGCCTGCCTGCAGGAGACCTGCCTGCTGGCCTGAAACTGGGACTGCAATGAGTGGTGGTGTAGGGGCACAGGGTTGTGCCCCTGCGTCCAAAGCCTAGAGGCTGGGGTGATCAGCTATGAGAACAGACTCACCTCTTAGTCCAATTGATACTGGCAGACTGTCTCAGGGAGCAGCTGCAGTTTTAGAGGGTGGGTGGATTTAGTGGGGCTTGTAGGTTACAGGTTCCGATGGGGGAGGGTGGTAGTCTAGCCTGCCTGCAGGAGACCTGCCTGCTGACCTGAAACTGGGATGCTTAGTCCAGTCAGTGCTGGGGGACTCTTCTCTATATCTTTTAATATTTCTCCCAGAAACATACATTAGTTTATGGTTTGTTTCTGAGATTGGAGGAATGTTAATCTGGGTATTCCATTGCTGTAATAAATCATGTCCTCATAAACTCATTGGTATGTTAGCCACATATGGCTTTAATTTTTTTCTCTGTCCTTCTGAAACTATACAGTTGACCCATCTTGTGCTTTGTTTTACCTTAGATAAAATTTCCATCCTTAAAAGTTGAACATTTACCTCCTGAAGAGGCCAATTTGGATGCCAAGATTTGGGTGCAATTATTTTTTTTTTTTTTTTTTTTTGGTTTTTCGAGACAGGGTTTCTCTGTGTAGCTTTGCGCCTTTCCTGGAACTCGCTTTGGAGACCAGGCTGGCCTCGAACTCACAGAGATCCGCCTGCCCCTGTGTCTACCAAACCCTGAATTACAATGCAATTACTCATATTTTAACTTTGATCTTTGATCATTTATAGAAGTTTCCAAAAATGTTTGCTTTATACTTTCTCCTGAAAATTTTGTTTTATCTTCTAAAGCTGTTCTGTCACCTAGGGCAGTATGGTTTTCCATAATAGGCATTAAGTTTTTAACTGCTCTGTGGAGGAGTTTCCCCAATGCTGACAGGGAATGATTGAACCAAATTTGAAAATGGGGCCTGCAAGACTCCCCCTATGGCATTTTCTGATGACAAAGAATTACCTTGCCTGTCCCATGTTAATCTGCGTTCATTAGTCCAATGCTGGCCTTTTCATTCTTCTGCATATTCCAGAAGCATTGGACAAAAATAAACTTTAAGTGCTTTTCAGACAACTAAATATAATTTTAAAAATATATGTTTCCCTATTCGAAGGTGAGACATTTCACTATTTAAAACTCAGAATATTTGGTGACTGTTTATTTTTAATTTTTTATTATTAAGCAATTTTCTGTTCATTTTACATACCAACCACAGGTGCCCTTCTCCTCCCTCCTCTGGCCCCCAGCCTTAGAAAGAATCCAAAGAGATCCGTGCTTTTGATAAAATCATTTTGTATTTTGTAGAATATTAAAATTTCATTAGAGTTTTTTAAAAACATTTCTAGGAATGCCTTGCCTACCATCTCTTTTCAGATGATCTGGTTTATCACAATTAAAATATCTAATCTTTGGATTTTTCTTAAAAATTTTAGAAGTTGCTTCTCCTATCCAAGTATTATCATAAATGTGAGATCCAATAATATCTGTATTTCTAAACCATTCATCTATGGGTGCTGATCCTACCTTTAAAGGCCTAATCACCCCTTTACATACTGAATTAACATTTTCTTTACTTATTTAAAATTTTTTCATTTTACATACCAGTCTCAGTTCCTCTTCCCTTCCCTTCTCCTGCTCCCCTCAGCTTCCCACACCACCCCTATTTATCTCTTAAAGGAGGTAAGGCCTCCCTTGGGGAGTCAACAAAGTCTCGCATACTAAGTTGCAGCAGGAACAAGTCCCTCCCCCATGCATCAAGGCTGAGCAAGGCATCCCACCATAGGGAATGGGGTCCAAAAAGCCAGTTAATGTACCCGGGATAAGTCCTGGTCCCACTGCCAGGGGCCCCACAAACAGATCAAGCCACACAACTGCCATCCACATTCAGAGGGCCTAGTTCAGTCCCATATTGGTTCCCTAGATGTCATTTCAGAGTTCATCAGCTCCCACTAGGTCGGGTCAGCTGTCACTGTGGTTTTCCCCATCATTATCTTGATTCCCCCCCTTGCTCATATGACCTCTCCTTGTTCTCTTCAACTGAACTCAAGGAGCTCAGCCCAATGCTTGGCTGTGGATCTCTGTATCTGCTTCCATCAGTTACTAGATGTAGATTCTATGGTGACAATTAGTGTAGTCTTTAATCTAATGACAGGGGAAGGCCAGTTCAGGCACCTTCTTCATTATTGCTAGGATTCTTAACTGGGGTCATCTTTGTGGATTCCTGGGAATTTCCATAGTACCAGGTTTCTCTCTAACCCCATAATAGCTCCCTCTATCAAGATATGTTTTTCATTGCTCTCCCTCTCTCTCCCTTCTCCAACTCAGCAATCTCAATCCCTCATGTTGCCATCCTCCATCCCCTCCCTTCTACTCCCCTCTTGGTTTACACAGGAGATCTTAACTATTTCCCCTTCCTAGAGCACTCCGTGCATGCCCCTCTTAAGGTCCTCCTTACCTAGTTTTTCAGGGCTTGTGGATTGTAGTCTAGTTATCCTTTGTTTTGTGTCTAATATCCACTTATGCATGAGTAAATACTATGTTTGTTTTTCTGGGTCTGAGTTACCTCACTCAAGATGATTTTTTCTAGTTCTATCCATTTGCCTACAAATTTCATGATGTCATTGTTTTTCACATCTGAGTAATAAACCATTGTGTAAACATACCACTTGTTCTTTATCCGTTCTTTGGTTGAGGGGCATTTAGGTTGTTTCCAGGTCCTGGCTATTATGGATAATGCTGCTGTGAGCAAAACTGAGGAAGTGTCCTTGTGGTATGATTGAGCATCCTTTGGGTATATGCCCAAGAGTGATATTGCTGAGTATTGAGGTAGACTGTTTCCCAGTTTTCTGAGAAACTGCCAAATTGATTTCCAGAGTGGCTGAATAAGTTTGCACTCCCACCAGGTGTGGAGAGCATTCCCATTACTCCACATTCTTTCTGACATAAGCTGTCATCAGTGGTTTTTTTTTTAATTTTTTTTTTTAATTTTAGCCATTCTGACAGGTGTAAGATTACGGTATCACAGAGTCATCTTGATTTACATTTCCCTGATGACTAATGATGTTGAGCAATTCCTTGAATATCTTTCGGCCATTTGAGATTCTTCTATTGAGAAAATCTATAGCCCATTTTAAAAATTGGATTGTTTGGTATTTTGCTGTCTAGTTTCTTGAATTCTTTATGTATTTTGGAGATCAGCCCTCTGTCAGATGTGGGGTTGGTGAAGATCTTTTCCTATTCTGTAGGCTGTCATTTTGTCTTATTTACCATGTCTTTTGCCTTACAGAAGCTTCTCAGTTTCAGGAGATCCCATTTATTAATTGTTATTCTCAGTGTCTGTGCTACTGGTATATTTAGAAAGCGGTCTCCTGTGCTAATGCATTCAAGGCTATTTCCCACTTTCTCTTCTAGCAGGTTCAGTGTAACTGGATTTATGTTGAGGTCTTCGATCCATTTGGACTTGAGGTTTGTGTAGGTTGATAGATGCAGATCTATTTGCATTCTTCCACATGTTGACATCCAGTTATGCCAACACCATTGGTTGAAGGTGCTTTCTTTTTTCCATTGTACAATTTTGACTTCTTTGTCAACAGTCAGGTGTTTATAGGTATATGGATTAATGCCAGGGTTGTCAATTCAATTCCATTGAGCCATGTGTCTGTTTTTATACCAATACCAAGCTGTTTTTATTACTAGTCAGGGATGGTGATGCCTCTGGACATTCCTTTGTTGTACAGGATTGTTTTGGCTATTCTGGGTTTCTTGCTTATCAATACAAAGTTGAGTTTTGTTCTTTGAGGTTTATGAAGAATTGCATTTTGATTTTGATGGGGATTTCACTGAATCTGTAGATTGCTTTTGGTAGGATTGCCATTTTTATTATGTTGGTTCTTGTTGTGACCACCTCGACCAGCAAGGAAGACACAACACTGAGTTCTTCTTTCTGCCGTTTATTCAGGAACCTTGAACAATCTTCTGACCCTGGGGAAAGCCAGTCCACGCCCTTTATAGCTACTGGGCAACCAACCTTGTAGTGCCACGTGGACAATGCCGATAGGGTCAGACATACACAAGCAAGCCAGATTCTACGCCCAAGCCAAATAAGGAGTTGTTTATCCCAGAGAACACCTGCCATCAGGAAGGTGGAAGCCGGACGCCGGCACCATCTTTGAGGCATGGCCGTGCACGGCTCTCTACAGTTCCCCCTTTTTTAAGCAGCAGGCAAGAGCAGAGGTCTAATCTCTGCCAACATACAACTTGGACATTGTACTGGTGTTAGTCCAGGTGTCATCCACCCAGAGAATACTTGACCTGTCCGATACCCTTTTTTGCAGAGGTGGGAATTAGGGTATCAACCCACATGCAATTGGACTTGCTCTTCTTGGGTTTTTCAATACATCTAGACCCAAGTGCAGTGCACTAGCCTCACATCCTGTGTGATCAAGCTTTTAATGTGGCCAGCCAGGCCTGGGGAGACTGTCCAGCCTCTATGGCTGTAAAGGCTTGGATAATCATGGCTGCATTGTGCTGCTGAGAAACCCTTAAACGAACACTGCACCACAGGCACATCAGGGAGACAAGTACCAGTAGGCCTGCCAGGGCACCTAATCCCTCCCACTCCTTTAAAAAAGTGATAGAATTTCGCAGCCAAGACATCATTTCCGCAGCGGAGGCCAGGTGTACACGGGTGGAGTTGATCGCAATGATCTCATTGCGCAGGATCTGGGTCAGGTTATCAAACTCCGCCGACCAGGTCCCTGTCAACATAGCACTCAAAGCTTTAGAATAGTTAGCAGTCCTACTAAAATTTTCATATTGAACAGCTGTCAGGCAAATGCCACTCATGGGTACCTAGCAAGCTGCGGTAACCACTTGTTGTAGAATATCCATCTGCTCCTGCAGCAAGTCAACTCGTTGGTTGACCAAAATTATGCCCCAATGTAAGTGGCCATTAATGGCTGCTTGAGCGCTAAGAGCCTGAGCTGTAGCCCCCGACTGGTCATTCAATGCCTTGGCGATGGGGACAGCAGTAGCAAGAGAGGCAGCAGCCACACCCACAGCGGTGGCGGATAGGGCAATGGCTGTCACAATGGCTGTGGTAATGCCAAAATCCCTTTTTTGTCTACTCAATAAAATAGGCAAACTATCTTCCCTGACTTGTACTGGCATAGGTAAAAAGGTCGGAATCTGCAATATCACCGCAGAATCATGCTGTGGATATCCATTTTGTTGATTGGCAAATTGGCCTTGTCCCAGAAGCATGTCTACATCCCAAGCTGCTTGACCTCTACCTGCAGCCCTGTTCATCGCAGCTTGTTCACTGGCAAATTCTATCAAAAATGCCTTCCAGTCTAAATACTGCCCTGCGCTGAGACATGCTCGAGCAAGATTCATCCAATCGGATGGAGTCATGCAAAATCTGTGCAGAGCCTCCACTTGAGCAACAGTATATGAGGCTGTGATGCCATAAGTCCGGACAGATTCCGCTAGAGACTTGATGACCTTAAAATCCAAAGGTTCATGGTATCTCTGTTGAGTCTGGGCATTGAGAAACACTGGGCAAGCTAGCTGCATTTCAGTTCTAACCTGTCTCCAAATCTCCGGGTTAAAAGAATTCCCCATAGAGACAACTCTAGACATGGAGGCAGATTCCAGATATGGTGGAGGAGCTGAGGGAGTGGCTCCACACTCAGACTCACATCCTTTAATTCTTTCTCTTTCTCCTTTATTTCTACCCCTTTTCTTTCTTATTCTCATGCTCTGCAAGGTTTCACATAATGACTCTACATCATCAGAATCAGGGGAAGAGATAGGGGACTCTGAACGCTCTAGGTCCGAAAGGTCAGGATATAACCTTGTTTTTTCTTCCCCCTTTTTTGTTTTACTTCTGGTAGATGCTGCTTTAGCAGACATGGCCTTTTCTGATCTTTCCTCCTGCAACATTTCTAAGGCTGCCTGCCCATTCTCTACCACATCGCTGCAGCGCTGGTCTTTGAGACACCCTCTCACTTATTTCCAAACTGGTCTAACCCCATGTTTAAGTGTCCCTTGTTCTGCAGCGAAGTCTAGATCATGGCCCAACTTTTCCCAGGAAGCTACTGTGAGGCTTCGGGAAACTGCGAACCAGGGTGCCACAACATCACATTCCTTTAGAAATCTTTCTAAAGTACTCTTCTTAATCTTTAATTTCTTTGAAATGAGCAACTCGTTAAGAGCCAGAAAAATTGGGTGCAAAGAAGTTGCGCCCATGATACTAGCAGCACTTTTGCCTTCACTTGCTTTCACTTTCTTTAATTTTCCCGTCTGCTTTTGTTGCGGATCTACGTTTTCCCACTCTCTCTTTATCTACAGATGAGAGCAAAATCCGCTTTTATCATGGTTCCCCAAATTATCTGAGGACTTACTGGTATACGACCCTGACAGCAAAAAGTTCTGAGCTCCACGAAGAGGCTGAGGTTCCCCGTACGGGCCACCACTTGTTGCGACCACCTCGACCAGCAAGGAAGACACAACACCAAGCTCTTCTTTCTGCCATTTATTCAGGAACCTTGAACAATCTTCTGACCCTGGGGAAAGCCAGCCCACGCCCTTTATAGCCACTGGGCAACCAAACCCATAGTGCCACGTGGACAATGCCGATAGGGTCAGACATACGCAAGCAAGCAAGCCAGGTTCTATGCCCAAGCCAAATAAGGAGTTGTTTATCCCAGAGAACACCCGCCATCAGGAAGGTGGAAGCTGGACGCTGGCGCCATCTTTGAGGCGCAGCCATGCACGGCTCTCTACAGGTTCTACCTATCCAAGAGCATGGGAGATTTTTTCCATTTTCTTATATCTTCTTCAATTTCTTTCTCCAAGGACTTAAAGTTCTCAACACGGGTCTTTTGCTTGTTTGGTTAGAGTTATCCCAAGATATTTTATGTTTTTTTTTTTTTTGTGGCTATTGTAAAGGGTGATTTTTCTATGATTTTTTTCTTAGTTCATTTATCATTTGTATATATGATTATTCTTGAGTTAATCTCATATCCTGCTACATTACTGAAGGTCTTTATCAGCTGTAGGAGTTCCATGGGAGAATTTTGGGGCTCACATATGTAGACTATCAGATCATCTGCAAATAGTGAAAGTTTGATTTCTTCTTTTACAATTTGTATCTACTTGGTCTCTTTTTCTTGTCTTACTGCTCTAGCTAGAACTTCAAGTACTATATTGAATAGATAGGGCGAGAGCAGACAACCTTGTCTTGTTCCTGATTTCAGTGGATTGCTTTGAGTTTCTCTCTATTTAGCTTGATGTTAGCTGTTGACTTCCTGTAAATTGCCTTTATTATTTTTAGGTATGTTCCTTGTATTCCTGATATTTCCAAGACCTTTGTCATGAAGGGGTGTTGGATTTTGTCAAAGGCTTTTTCAGTATCTAATGAGATGATCATGTGGTTTTTCCTTTTAGTTTGTTTATATGGTGTATTACATTGACAGATTTTCATATGTTGAACTATCCTTGCATCTCTGGAATGAAGCCTACTTGGTCATGGTAGATAATTTTTTTGGTTTGTTCTTGGATTTTGTTTGCCAGTATTTTATTGAGTATTTTTGCATCAATGTCCATGAGGGAGATTGGTCTGTAATTCTCTCTTT
Source organism: Peromyscus californicus insignis (assembly GCF_007827085.1). Lineage (NCBI taxonomy): Eukaryota > Metazoa > Chordata > Mammalia > Rodentia > Cricetidae > Peromyscus > Peromyscus californicus. The sequence continues at coordinate 153,552,241 of NW_026294562.1, forward strand.
GTTGCATCTTTGTGTGGTTTGGGTATCAGGGTAAGTGTAGCCTCATAGAAAGAGTTAGGTAATGTTCCTTCTGTTTCTATTGTGTGGAACAATTTGAAGAGTGTTGGTGTTAGCTCTTCTTTGAAATTCTGGTAGAATTCTGTGCTTTTTTTTGGTTTGGAGACTTTTGATGACTACTTATATTTCCTTAGATTTTATAGGTCTATTTAAATTGTTTATCTGGTCTTGATTTAATTTTGGTATGTGGTACCTATACAGAAAATTGTCCATTTCTTCCAAATTTTCCAATTTTGTGGAGTACAGTTTTTCAAAGTATGATCTAATGATTCTCTGGATTTTCTCAGTGTCTGTTGCTATGTCCTTCTTTTGTTTCTGATTTTTGTTAATTTGGATATTCTGTCTCTGCCTTTAGATTAATTTGGATAAGGGCTTGTCTATCTTGTTGATTTTCCTAAAGAACCAACTCTTTGTTTCATTGATTCTTTGTATTGTTCTCTTTGTTTCTATTTTATTGATTTTAGCTTTCAATTTAATTATTTATTGGCATCTACCCCTCCTGGGGGAGTTTGCTTCTTTTTGTTCTAGAGCTTTCAGGTGTGCTGTTAAGTTGCTAGTGTGAGATTTCTCTAACTTCTTTATGTGGGCATATAGTGCTATGAATTTTCCTCTTAGTACTGCTCTCATGGCGTCTCATATGTTTGGGTATGTTGTATATTTGTTTTCATTGAATTTTAGGAAATATTTAATTTCTTTTTTAATTTTTTCCTTGATCCAATAGTGATTCAGTTGAGTGTTATTCAGTTTCCATGAGTTTGTAGGTTTTCTGTAATTTGTGTTGTTGTTGAATCCCAACTTTAAGCCATGGTGATCCAATAAGATACAGGAGGTTTATTCCATTTTTTTTGTATCTGTTGAGGCTTGCTTTGTTACAGAGTATGTGGTCAATTTTAAAGAAGGTTCCATGGGGTGCTGAGAAGAAAGTGTATTCTTTTGTGTTTGGGTGAAATGTTCTAAAAATGTCTGTTAAGTTCATTTGAGTCATAACATCTGTTAGTTCCATTATTTCTTTGTTAAGTTTCTGTCTGGCAGATCCATCTAGTGGTGAGAGTTGGGTGTTGAAGTCTCCCACTATTAGTGTGTGGGTTTGATGTGTGATTTAAGCTTTAATAATGCTTCTTTTACAACTGTGGGTGCCCTTTTATTTGAGGCATATATGTTCTCAATTGAGACTTTATCTTGATGGATTTTTCTTGTGATGAATATGAAATGTCCTTCTCAATCTCTTTTGATTAATTTTAGTTTGAAGTCTATTTTGTTAGGATTGCTACATCAGATTTTTTCTTAGGTCTGTTTGGAAAATGTTTTCCCAACCCTTTCCTTTGAGATAGTGAGTGTCTGTCTTTGAAGTTGAGGCATGTTTCTTGTATGCAGCAGAAGCATGAGTCCTGTTTTCATATCCATTCTGTTAGCCTGCATCTTTTTATAGATGAGTTGAGTCCATTGATATTAAGAGACATTAAGGACCAGTGATTGTTAATTCCTGTTTTTTTAATTATTTTTGTTGTTGCTGGTAGTGTGTGTGTGTGTGTGTGTGTGTGTGTGTGTGTGTGTGTGTGTGTATGTTTCCCTTCTTTGGGATTTGCTGGTGTGATGTTATCTATTGCCTGTGTTTTCATGGGTGCATCTAACTGCCTTGAGTTGGAGTTTTTCTTCTGGTCCTTTTGGTAGGGCTGGTTTTGTAGGTAAGTATTGTTTAAATTGGTTTTACCAAGCAATATTTTGTTTTCTCCATCTATGGTGATTTAAAACTTTGCTGGGTAGATTAATCTGGGCTAGCATCCATGGTCTCTTTGTGTCTGCAGAATGTCTCCAGGACCTTCTGGCTTTCAAAGTTTCCACTGAGAAGTTGGGTATGATTCTGAGGTCTGTCTTTTATGTTACTTGGCTTTTTCCTTTGCAGCTCAATCTTCTTTCTTTATTCTGTATATTTAATGTTTTGATTACTATGTGGCAAGGGGAATTTTTTGGCCCAGTCTTTTTGGTGTTCTGTAAGTTTCTTGTACCTACATAGGCATGCCCTTTTTTTTAGGTTGGGAAAGTTTTTTTCAATGACTTTGTTAAATATATTTTCTATGTCTTTGAGCTGGGATTCTTCTCCTTCTTCTATTCCTATTATTCTTAATAATAATTGGATTGGTCTTATCATGATGTCCCAGATTTCCTGAATGTTTTGTGTTAAGAATTTGTTGGATTTAACATTTTCTTTGTCCAATGAATCTGTTTCCTCTATCGTATCTTCAACACCTGAGATTCTCTCTTCCATATCTTGTATTCTGTTGGTTATGCTTACATCTGTAGTTCCTGTTTGTTTATTCAGATGTCCATTTCTAAATTTCCCCCAGTTTGTGCTTTCTTTATTGCCTCTATTTCAATTTTCAAGTCTTAAACTGTTTCCTTCATCTGTTTAACTGCTTTTTTCTTGGCTTTCTTTAAGAGGTTTATTGATTTCCTCCAATTTTTTCTTTGTCTTTTCCTCCATTTCTTTAAAGGAATTTTTCATTTCCTCTTTAAGGGGCTCTATCATCATCTTCATAAAGTTATTTTTAAGGCTGTTTTGTTCTGATTCATCTACATTGGGATGTTCAGTTCTTGTGTTGTAGAACCATTAGTTTCTGGTGGTGCCATATTGCTCTTTATGTTGTGGAATGTATCCTTCCACTACTGTCTACCCATCTCTTCCTCCGGCCAGTGTGGGTGGTGCCTGTGCCTCCAGGGGTCCTTCTTCCTCCAATTGGTACAGGTGGGACCTGTTGCTCCAGGGGATGCTGAGGCCTCAGGGGATGGTTGGCAAAGGGGGAGGATGCCACTGCCCATTTTCTGGGGCTGTAGTGGGTGGGTGGGAACATGGGGTGTGCCCCCAGCAGCTAGAGCCTAGAAAGAAGGGCTGTCCAGCATTAAACTCAGAATCTCACCTCTTCTTCCAATTGGTGCAAGTGGGGCCTGTGACTCTGGTGGTCGCTGATGCAACAGGGGAGAGTTGGTGGAGGGTGGATGCTGCTGCCTGGTCACTGGGACCACATTGGTGAGAAGAGGCACAGGATAGAGCAGGGCTTTCCAGTCAGGAGCCCAGACACTCACCTCTTTCTCCAATCAGTGCAGGTGGGCCCATGGCTTCAGTGGTAGCTGATGTGGTGGGGGCTGGTTCACAGGGGGAGGAGGATGCTGCCCAGTCTTTGGGACTATGGTGGGTGAGGGCTGATTTAACATTTTCAGAAGCCAAAGATTCAATTAATGTTCATCTAACTTCTGGATATGATATCATTCTATATACAGCTGAAGTCAATATTTGTAAAAAAGCAGTGAAGGTTTCTTTTGGACCTAGCATAATTTTAGTAAATGGCTCAGTCATCTTTCCTTATTCATCTTGCCCCAAGTATTCAAAGCTGCTGTACAGCATACAGCCAAGGTACAATCATCAAATATAATCTGTCTTTCTACATCAGCATAATGGCCCTCACCAAGGATTTGATCTTGGTGAGTCTCATAATCTTTAACTCTACCTCATTGTTCCATGGTATCCACCAGGTTCTCCACTGTAACTGAGGACTAGCTTTCAATACTGCTGTAACTAAATCTTTCCAGTCTTGTGGAATAATTCTGTTCTGAATGGCCTGAATGTTCTGAATGTTAAATATGTTCTGAAGTACATATTTAACATGTACTTCACAAAAGGCAAATGCATACCATATGAAACTATAATTTCCTTAAATATTTTCAAATCTAACATTTCTGCAGGATCCCAGTTTACTTCTGAATATCCTTGGGAATGCCTATCATCTGGTGGTTGTAGGTAGAGTTTTCCTGCCTGGCCCACAGTCAGGACAAATCTCTTGTCACCTGCCAGTTCCACAGCTGCTCAGACCTGACCAAGTAAACACAGAGATTTTTATTGGTTACAAACTGTATGGCCGTGGCAGGCTTCTTGCTAACTGTTCCTACAGCTCAAATTAATCCATCTCTATAAATCTATACCTTGCCACATGGCTCGTGACTTACCGGCATCTTCACATGCTGTTTGTCATCATGGCAGCTGGCAGTGTCTCTCTGACTCAGCCTTCCACTTCCCAGCTTTATTCTCCTCCTTGTCCCGCCTATACTTCCTGCCTAGCCAATGGCCAATCAGTGTTTTATTTATTGACCAATCAGAGCAACACATTTGCCATACAGAACATCCCACAGCAGGTGGTTGCTTTTGAATGGTAACTGGATAAATTAAGTTTGGTTTTCTAATAACCTAGAGCTGCTCCTCTCCAGTTTCACAAAGCATTGGTGTGGTAACTTCTGCTCTAAACTCCTCTGTCTATATGCAAATATTTTTCTTAGTTCCATTAGTCTGTCTTTCTAAGGACTTTATATTATCAATCAGTTTTTCATATTTGTCACTGATATCAGTCTACATTTTTAGGGATAAAATAAGAATTATCAAACTGATAATGATTATAACTGACATTATGTAGATCCCAGCTACGTTAATTATTCCTTCATTTAATTGTTCTACTTTCAAACCATTTATTATGGAATACTACAGAGACCTAACTCCCTCCATTATAACATTGTTTCCCATTTTTAATGAGGGAAAAAAACCTCTTTTTTTTTAAAAAAAAAAAACTAATCTCCCCTCCTTTAAGAATTCCCAGTTGTCTCACCAAATCTGCTGACAATGACAGTGAAGTGTGAGGCTGGCTGTCACTGAGTATCACAGTTGGGCAGAGAACACAGATGGTGGACAGCCTTGCTGAGGGCAGCTGCAGTTGCTTGCATGCAGATGTGAGTGTGTGGCAATTGCAACAGCAATAGAAGCTTGAGCAGGTGTTGAGGTGGCTAACATAGTGTGGCAGCAACACAAGGAGCCCAGACACCTGTGAAATTTGGGCTGTAGCTGGAGGCTGTTGTAGAGAAGCTGCAACAGGAAAACCCCAAACTCACTCAGAGGGCTTTGGTCAAGGGAGGAAAATCCAGCCAACTCTGGAAGCTATGGCTGTGGCTGCTGGGGGCAGCTGTGCTTGCCGGTGGTGGTGGCTATCTCATTATTTTTGCCTCAAGTTGGATGCCAGGGGGAGCATTTGTCTAATTATTCTTTATCAATAAAAAGTATGGAGTCAGATATGGGGGTAAGAACCTGAATGATCAGAAAAGCAATGGAGAAGACACCACTGACCTCCTCTCTCTTTCATTCCTCAGTCCAAAAGGGCTGAGATCCCTGAATTATTACTTCATGTTTCCTATCTGTCCCCAGCCCTTCAAGATCTCTGTGGTTAATTTTGGTTAGCTACTGGCTAGCTCTGCTCTGACTCAGAGCAAGCTTTATTGTCAGAGTGTAACCGAAATATCACATAACACCAGCCCATCACTTTGTTTTAATTGGATATGTATTTTTAAATTTTTAATGTGGGAATCTGGTGACAGCATAAAGATGTCTTTTTGTTAGAATGTACCACAAGTCTGTGTTTGAATTGTCATATTAGGCCATGTATATTTAAGTGCTTGTTAATTTGGTGGGTTAATTTCTAACAAATACACAGATGTCTGATGATCCTTTTCTTTCACATGTTATGGCAGTGCTTGGTATTGAGCACAAGTCCTCATGCTTAGAGAGCTGCACTTGGAGACCCATTGAACACTTTGGTCCTTTGCATTCCAACCTCTTTTGCTTTCTGGTTTACATGAATATTTTATATCACTCCAGTTTTTTTTTACTCTGTCTTAGAATATCCATCGTACTACTTTTGAACGTTTATTTACTGACTGTGTTAGAGTTTTCAATATGCATGTTAAGTTAGTCTAAATCAGAAGCAGGCAGTAGTCTTCCCTCACATAACAACACAATTCACAACTGTCAAGGAAAGAAAATAGAAGCCCAGGGTACCTGTTTATAGCATAGCCAAAATATAGGGCAATTTGAGGAAGATAGAATAAGAGAATTACCTATATTGCCCTCCCCAAACTCCCAGCAGCACAGTAGGGAGAGAGACATCTTCACTTTGTGGGAGGGAAAGATAGCATGGACCACATGGTGACCATTGTTGTTTGATAAAGTTGTAGCATTTTGACATTGCAGACCACAATTCCTTAGCACCTTTTAACTTTCATTTTTAATGATTCTCAGTATGTGTTATGAGAGTTTCCTTATGCCTTCTCCTTTTGGAATTTTTGTGTGGGTTTTGAAGGGTGAAAATGTATGAAATGGCAGCCTCTTTAAACATAATAATCCTTTGGAAATAATCCCTGCTACCATGGAACCTTGTAGCTTCATGACTTTGCACACAGGGATCTCATTGTGCCCTCTTGATTACACCAAGAACAGGAAAGTTAACTGATCCCAAGGATGAAATGCCTACAATCCAGATCCAGAGCTTGAAGCCATTAAGGACAAGAGTTCAGTTTTAAGTATAGAGAAACAGAATGGTACAGTATAATGAAAAAAGAGTAAGACATCAGGACCTTCCCTTTTGGGAGTATATGAGGGGAATAGATCTATATAGTAAGACTAAGACACAAAGGGATGCAATTTGGGAACATCTTGGTGCCAATGCTATATCAGAATGAAAATTGTTGTTAAATTTTAGTAGACTGTTCACCAGAAGTTCTTTTCCCAAGGCCACACATTTAGGTAAGGATCTCTATTCCCTTAGGGGTTTGAGGAAAGTTTCTGCTTGCTAAAAGCAGTAATTTTATTTATTTCTGGTAGGAGGAACTTGTGGCCCTTCTCTTGATGTAGGAGGGCTACTGGTAGAGCTTCTGAACATTTGAGAACAATAGGCATTTTGATAATTGCTGAACTTATTGCTTTGTGGTGATATTTTATTTGTGATGAAATGTGATATTTTATTTGTATGTTAATAAATAAAGTTGCCTGGAGTTCAGAGGTCAAATAGTCATTAAGCAGAAGTCTGGCAGTGGTAGCACACTCCCTTAATTTGATCACATGGCAGGCAGAGTCTTGTGTGGTCAAGGACACAGCCTAGTGTGGTGACCCAAGCCTTTAATTCCAGTACCAACCATAGAGACCTGGAGGTCTGTATAGACAGGCAGTGACGAGGAAGTGATGTGGCTGGGCTTAGAGCCAATGAGAAAACAGAATAAAAAGGCAATAAAAACAGGTCAATCAGGAAAAACTCTCTGGGGAAGCTACTGTTGGTGGTAAGCTAAAGCTAGTTGTGGCTATTGCTCTGATCTCTTTGGCTATTTCCTCTGTATTTGACTCTGTGTTTCCTATTTACTAAGACTGTTTAGAATTTCATCTACATTGCCTTTGTCTCAGGAAAAATGCTATAATGAAGTTAATGACTGCTTTCTATCCCTGAATCATTGAGTCTATTTTCAGTCTGTCCTGTGGCTAAACTATTGAGTACAAAAGGTATATTTCTTTTTCACTAAATGCTGCTGACAGCCATCCAGATTCACTCTTAGATCATGTCCATCTCTTCCTTCCCTCTACTGACTCCACACATCCTCTTTGGTACCTGAACACCCCCCCCCCCGACCAAATCTAGTCTCCAGCAGAAAGAAAATTATGTTCATGTCTCAATTTGAAGCCTAGTACCAGGCTCATCATGTGAACCCCAGTACTTGACAGAGCCCCCTATTTCTGACCTCCAAGTCAATGTCCACAATCTCAGTCATTGGAAGTAAATTATTAGAAAGGAAAATGCCTTCTTTCAATACCCAACCTCTGATTTTATGTTACACAGTAAAAGAAGAGTAAGATTTTTATCTGCTCTGGAGAAGGCAATAATGACAGAAGAGGATTTTGCTTGGAATCTTCCACAATGGGAATCAGCAGGGGTAGGAAGAGAAGCTCTAAACACAGGCCTGGACCATAGACAGAGCAGCCTGCAGCAGAATCCAGTTGAGATCTGTGCACTGGCATCTAGATGTGAATCTCTGCCTTAACCACTGCTCACCTCAGTATGGGCACATAGACCCTTTCTGGGCCTAGAAATATCAAGAATATACCAAGAGTATTAGCCATGGTGGTTGCCTTATTTAGTGTTTTTATTGCTATGAAGAGACACCATGACCATGGCAATTCTTACAAGGAAAACATGTAATTGAGGGGGTTTGCTTATAGTTTCAGAGGTTCAGTCCATTATCATCATGGTGGGGATCATGACAGCATGCAGGCAGACATAGTGCTTGAGAAGGAGCTGAGAGTTCTACATCTTGTAGGCAACAGGAAATCAACTGAGACACTTGCCAGTATCCTGAGCATAAGAACCTCAAAGCCCACCCCCACAATGACATACTTCCTCCAACAAGGTCATACCCACTCAAACAAAGCCACACATCCACTGCCTATGAGATTCTGGCATTCAAACTACCACATTCCACTTTCTGTTCCCCATAAGCTTGTAACAATGTCATAATGCAAAATGCATTTAGTCCAACTACAAAAGTTCTCATAGTCTATCACAGTCTCAACAATGTTTTAAATTCCAAAATTCAAAGTCTCTCCTGAAATTCATACAATCTATTAACTGTAATATAGTCAAACTACCACAGTGGTCAAGGGACTGTTTCTATCATGTATCCCACATCCTTGATGAACATAACTATCACTGTGCCAGTTCTCACAGACAGAGCTCTAGAACTGTGAAGGTAGACAGAGACCTGTCCCAGTGGCAGAGATTCATGTTTTGATCCATACCACCACCACCTTTGTTGTGAACCGTGGGGCAATCCTGAGACTGTGAAGTTTCTTTTCTATTTATAAAAATTTAAGTTAATTCTCAGGAATTTCATACAATGTATTTTAATCAAATTCAAAACTTCCCCAAATGCGTCTAAGACCCTCTCCACTTCTTTGCACACTAAAGTTTGTGTTTTGACTGTTTAAAAACCCAAGGACTCCAATTTGTGAAGCTCACCCTATATGCTCTTGTATATGAGCCCATTTTCCTGGAACATGGATGATCTATGAGAGATCATCCCCTTGAAGAAAAGTAACTCTTTCTCAGCACCTACAAATTGCCAATAGTTCTTCAGCTAAGGGTGAGGATTCATGGCCAATTGCTATTTCCATGCTGAGATTTTAACTGGCCTGAGCTTTTGCAGTTTGCTGCCACAATTTCTGTAAGTTTATACGTGCAACTGTCCTAAGTATCTGGAAGACATTGTTTTCCTGTAGTCATCTACCACCTCCAGCTCTTACATTCTTTTCATAATGATCTCTGGGCCTTGGAAGGGGGTGGGGCTATAATATAGATGCATCCATTTGGACTGTGCATTCTTCAGTTTCTTGGGTGCATCATTGTGTTATTAGTTTTAGATATCTCTGTTTCTTAAATATAGGCATTGAATGCCATAAATTAATTTTTGATGCCTGGCCACATTGTATTCCATACATTTTGACATATTGTGTTTACATTTTTATTCAATTCTAGGAGTTTGAAATTTACTTCTTGATTTACTTATTGACCCAATTATCATTCAGTAGTGTATTGTTTAGTTTCAATGAGTGTGAGTACTTTCTTTAGTTGCTATCACTGTTGATATACATCTTTCTTCCATGGTGGTCAAACAGAATGATGAATATTATTTCAATATTTCTATATTTCTTGAAGCTTGCTCTGGGTCCTAATATGTTGTCAGTTTTGGAAAAAGTCTCATGTGGTGCTGAGAGAATGTGTGTTCTTTAATGTTTGGATGGAAAGTCCTGCATATGTCCATTAGACCCATTTGATTAGTGATGCCATTGGACTACAGTGTTTGTTTACTTTTTTCAAATGACCTGTTTATTGGTAAGAATAGGGTACTGAAATCACACACTATCAGTGTGTTGTGTTTAAATTGTTTTTAGATCCAATATTACTTCTTTTATAGAATTAGGATCCCCTGTATTTGGTGTGTACATGTTTAAGACTATTCTTTCCTAGAAAGATGTCAAAGTATCATTATTAATATATGATATGGCAGCAAACATAAGAGACCCCAAAAATTCTACCTGGGAACTCATATAGATGTTAAACACCTTTAGTCAAGTGGCTGTATACAAGATTAATTAAAAAAATCAGTAGTCATTCTATGTACAAATGATAAATGGTCTGAGAAAGAAACAGGGAAACAACAATCTATACAATAGCTTCAAATAACATAAACTATCTTGTTGTAACTGTAACCAAGAAAATGAAAGACCTGTATGTCAAGAACTTTGCGTCTATGAAGAAAGAAATTGCAGAAAATATCATAAGATGGAAAGATCTCCCATGCCCATGGATCAGTAGGATTAACATACTAAAAATGACCATCTTAACAAAAACAATCTACATATTCAATGCAATCCCCATTATAATCCACACATCATTCTTTACAGACCGTGAAAGAACAGTACTCTACTTTTTATGGAAAAAAAATCCTGTGAAGCTAAAACAATCCTGTATAATAAAAGAATGTCTGGAGATATCACCATCCCTGATTTCAAACTGTACTATAGAGCAATAGTAATAAATACTCAATATCATAAAAACAAACAGGTGGATCAATGGAACTGAGTCAAAGACTCAGACATAAATCCACATACATAAGGACACCCGATTTTTGATAAAAGTAGTCAGAAATATACAATAGAAAAAAGAAAGCATCTTCAACAAATGGTGCTGGTTCTAGCTGGATGTCAGTACATAGAAGAATGCAAATAGATCCATATCTATCCCTCTGCACAAAACTCAAATCCAACTAGATAAAAGATCTCAGCATAAATCCAGATACACTGAACCTGATAGAAGAGAAGGTGGGAAATAGCCATGAATGCACTAGCACAGGAGATTACTTCCTGAACAGGACACCAATGGCACAGACATTAAGATCATTGCTTAATTAATGAGACCTCATGAAAGGGAAAATTTTCTGTAAGACAAAGGACACCATGAATAGGACAAAGCAGCAGCCTACAGAATGGGAAAAGATCTTCACCAACCCCACATCTGACAGAGGGATGATTTCCAAAATAAAAGACGTAGACATCAAAAAACCAAATAATCCAAAAAATTCATTAAAAATGGGGTACAGACCTAAACAGAATTTTCAACAGAAGAATCTCAAATGGCCAAAATATACTTAAAGAAATGTACAACATCCTTAACCATCAGTGAAATGCAAATCAAAATGACTCTGAGATTTTATCTTACACCTGTCAGAACATCTAAGATCAAAAACACAAATGACAGCTTATACTGGGGAGGATGTGGAGCAAGGGGAACACTCCTCCATTATTGGTGGGAGTGAAAATTTATACAGTCACTTTGGAAGTCAGTATGGTGGTTTCTCAGAAAAGTGGGAATCAATCTACTTGACGACCCAGCATTACCACTCTTGGGCATATACCTAAAGGATGCTCAAATACACCACAAGGACACTTGTTCAATTATGTTCATAGCAGCATTATTCATAATAACCAGAACCTGGAAACAACCTAGATGTCCCTCATCCAAAGAATGGATAAAGAAAATGTGGTATATATACAAAATGGAGTGTTATACAGCAGTAAAAAAAATGACTTCATGAAATTTGTAGACAAATGCCTAGAACTAGAAAAAAATCATCCTGAGTGAGGTAACTCAGACCCAGAAAGACAAACATGTTATGTGCTCACTCATAAGTAGATATTAGATTTAAGGCAAAGGATAACCAGGCTGCAATTCACAGTCCAAAAGAAGGTAGGTAACAAACAGAACCCTAAGAGGAATGCATGCATTTCCCTGGGAATGTGAAATAGATGAGATCTTCTAGGTAAACTTGAGGCTGAGGGGGTTGGAGGGAAAGAAATGATGGGGTGAAAACATGAGGGATTGGGTTGGTTGAGTTGGGGGCAGGGCTGAGAAAGAGAGTAATGAAAGGGTACCTTGATAGAGAGGGCCATTTGGGCCATTTGGGGGTTAGGGAGAAACCTGGTGCCAGGGACACTCCCAGGAATTCACAAGGATGACCAAAGCTAAGACTCCTAGCAATAGTGGAGAGGGTGTATGAACTAACCTTATCCTGTAATCATATTGGTGACTTCCCTAATTGTCAGCAAAGAGCTGTCATCTAGTAACCGATGGAAGCAGATGCAGAGATCCTCAGTCAAGCACTGGGCAGAGTTTCAGGGAGTACAGTTGATCAGAGGGAGGAGGGCTTGTATGAGCAAGGGGGGGGTCAAGATCATGCTGGGGAAACACACAAAGACAGCTGACCTGAGTTAATAGGAGCTCATGGACTCTGAACTGACAGCTAGGGAGCCTGCATGGAACCAACCTAGGCCTTCTGCATGTGGATGACAGTTGTGTAGCTTGGTCCATTTGTGGGGCCCCTAGCAGTGGGATCAGGACCTGTCCCTGGTACATGAACAGATTTTTTGGAACCTATTTCCCATGTTGGGTTGCCTTGCCCAGCCTTAATGCAGGGGGAGGAGCTTGGTCTTGCCTCAAGGTGATATGGTATGCTTTGTTGATTCCATGGGAGGCCTGCCGCTTTCTGAATGGAAGGATGAATGGTGGGATGGATGGGAGGTGGGGGAGGGATTAGGAAGGGGGAGAACTGTGGTTGGTGTGTAAAATAAATGAAAAAAAAATATAGACAGAGCTGCTAGATATGCCCCAGCATCAAATTAAGACCTGTGTACATGTTGGGCAAATGTCACTCCAGTATATTTTTGCCAACCCTAGTGTGGCCATATGCTCCCTTGCTAAGAAATTACAGAATGCTATGTCTTCGAGATTTCATACACATTAATTTGGTCTTGGTGGCCAAGGATTGTCTCTTCTACTTAGCCTCCATCCTTGGGTACCACAGCTCTGACCAAGTCAATGTTCATAGATGGAGCTTTAGAACTACTTTGGACTAGCCAGAGAATTTTGTGCAACTGTCCTAGAATAATTTTTGACCCATAACACAACCAGGGTTGGTTTGGGTTTTAGGACTTTCATAAGGCTGTGAGGTTCCAGAAGGCTGTAAGGCTCAGTACACCCAGGCAAAGGATAAACTTAAGTGTCCATGGAACTGCCTGCATTCAGCAGCTTGGCATGTAGTAAACATCTATACTGAGATAATACAGTGGAGTAAGCAGAGAAATTAATCCTGGAACTTAGAGTTGAGAAGGTGAAACCTTACACTGGGAAGGTTTCTAGTGTAGCTCAAACAGAGAACCTCTAGAACTCAAACTACAATAGAAGACGACACAAGAGTTCAGGGTATATAATAATTTTTCAACACTTTATTATTAAATTCACTGTAACAATGTTTTATTTATCATTCTATTGCTGTGAAGAGATACCATGACCAAGGCAACTCTTATAAGAGAAGGCATTTAACTTGGGCTTGCTTATAGTTTTAGAGGCTTAGTTCATTATCATCACAGTAGGGAGCATAGTGGCATCTAAGCAAACAGGGTACTGGAGAAGAAGCAGAGAGTTCTATGTCTGGATATGCAGACAGCAGGAAGAAAGAGACACTGGGCCTCCTTTGGGCTTTAGAAACCTCAAAGCCTACCCTCAATGACACACTTAGCCCAACAAGGCCACATCCTCTTCACCAAGGCCATACCTTCTAATCCTTCTCAAGGAGTGTTACTCTCTCAGAACTAAGCATTCAAATATATGAACCTATAAGGCTCATTTTTGTTCAAACCACAAATAATAACAACTTTGTTTTTTTTTTCTGGCTAGGTTTTTGTCAATTGTACACAAGCTAGAGTCAGTTGGGAAGAAGGAAACTTAATTTGGAAAATATTTCTTTCTGATTGTATTTATGCAAGTCTGTGGGGACATTTACTTGTTTAATTACTGATACGGGAGTGCCAAGCTCATTGTAGGTGGTATTACCTCTGGATAGATAGTCCTGGAGTATATAAGAATGTAAGGTGAGCAAGTCATGGGGAGAAAGCCAGTAAGCAACACTCTTTAATGATCTCTGCTACAGTTCTTGCCTCCTGGTCCGTCCCTGCTTTGAGTTCCTGTCCTGACTTCCCTCAGTGGACAGTGAAGCAGAAGTACAGGCCAAATAAACCCCTTCTTCCCTCAAGTTTCTTTGGGTCATAATGCTTATCATAGCAGCATAAAGCAAACCAGGAAAGATAATAACAGGTGATGAAATTAAATCCATAGCAAATTCCCAAAGAAACACTCAGTGCCACATGGTCTTATTGCTGGGTTCCATCTGAAATTTCAGGTAGCACTAATGAATTCTGTGAAGGAGTCTGTGAATTATACAAAACAGTATCTTTAAAGAAAATACATGCAAAAATGATCAGGAAAAACAATTCTATGGAACCCTAGAGTCATTACTAACTGTAATCACGAGGAGTTCATTGCAGTGATGCAATGGTGTTTGAGCAAACACTAGTCAAGGAATATGATACATTAGTTTTTGTATCACTGCAAACAAATGAAGGGTGGGCATTGTGGCCTGGCTATGATCCCAGCACTTGGGAATTGAGGACTGAGTGCTTTTGGGACACAATGGTCAGCTAGAATAGCTGAATGTATCAGTTTGGTCCAACTGAAAGATTTTTATCTCTATATAAGGTGGAGAGTCATAAAGGAAGATACCTGATATCAAGCTCTGGCCTACACACATATTTGCGTGGGTGGGAAGCCACACACAGGATTATGAATATCCTACCAGTGGCCATATGCTCCAAGAATAATACTTCTCTCTCCTTCATTAACCATAAACGCTAATAGCTCCTTGGTAAGGTGTGAGGCCTAGTGACTAATTTCTTCACCAGTGTTAGAATTTCAGCTGGCTTGACCTTGTACAGGTAACTCCAGATGTTATGATTTCATAAGTGAAATAATGATATCATTCTCAGAAGAGTATTTCACATAACTCAACCCATTATATATCTTTTTTTTTTTTTTTTTTTTGGTTTTTCGAGACAGGGTTTCTCTGTGTAGTTTTGCGCCATTATATATCGTTTACATTCTTTCCCCATCATCTTCCCCCATGCTTCCTGTGCCTTAGTGTAACATGTTGAGACACTTACCAGTTATAGGATTGAGCACTCACTTTCTTATTATCCTCGTTGTCTATTTATGCATCTGACAACTGACTATTTCCCCTGTAAAAAAAGAAGATTATCTGAGAAAAACTGAGAGAAGCCCAGGTCTACGGATAAAAACATAAGTACTTAGAGGACAATTTGACAACATGAAGGCTTATCAAAACAACAGTAGCATATTCTACTCTAGGTCCTATGATGCCACCAGATATGGGATTTTGAATAGTATTAGTAATAGGTATAATATTCCCTCCTATGGAGGAGGCATTAAACCAATCAAATGCAGTTAATTATCCTGTAATAGGTAGTAGGTGTGCCACTATGCATCTTTGAGTACATCTTGCCTTGCATGCCAGAATTTCAACACACTGAGTCAAAATAATATATGTTGTGCAATTAATCAGATTTGCTCCTATCTTTACACTTGTTTATTTCATCATTAGGTTTTGCAAACATGTGGTTAGGTCTGATACCAAAATAAGGCAACAACATGTAAGGTTTGAGGTAGGCTGCTTCCTTGTGGTTTGCATTTCTCAAGTCATCCAGTAGACACATGTACAGGTCCATCCCTTTACTTTCCTCTTCCTTTGCCAAATTAAAATTATTTAAAGATTTTGCCCTCTCTGTGGTTGCTCTAATCCCTCATAGTGGGTTTCCAATGGGTTTACCATGAAAATTAATACATTCATTTAAATGTTTCATCTCTTCTTAATTTTTGCAAATCATTTTAAGGCTAGAATAATTAAGAGAGGGTGATGTGTAATAGATGACTAGGGTACAATTTTGCCCTGGTTAGTGAAGTTGGTTAGTAGGCTCAAGTAGTTAGTTGATTGGCTCAAAATAATGAAATATAATTTTTTAATATCTCTGTAAGTCACTCCGCACCCACTTCCTTACTACTTCTGCTCCTAGAGAAAAACACTGCTTCAACTTCTTTTAACAGCCATCAACTTTGTGTGGATCTTCTCCTTATATATTTAGAAACATAACATATGCAGTTTTGAATCCTAGCATCCCAGTGCTCAGCCCCCTTTTGAGTTCATCATTTCATTTTGTTCCTTCTATCAGCATGATAAAGCTCTATAGCTTTATGATGGTTAGCTACTTCATACTGACTGACAAACGTTTTTATTGAAGAAATTTTGCAGACACATGCTTTCATTTCCTTGGTATGTTAGATTATAAGACATGCCTTATTACATAAGGAACTGATTAACTCTTTCACAGTGTGGTTATATTTACTCCCAACAAAGCATGAGAGCGCCAGTCATTGTACATGCTCCTAACACTTGTGATATGCTGAATCTTTTCAATTTTAAACACTCCAATGTGTAATGCCCTTTTGCTTCACATTTCCCTAGTGACTTGTGTTTGTGATTGCAAAAGACACATGGATTGGCTGAAATAGTTGTCTCATTTAGGGCTGAACATTTTACAGTCATTTATTCCCAGCATTTTGAACATCAGTGAGTCTCTTCTTTAACTGTTGCCCTCTGCAAAAAGAAAATTCTCTGACCAAGGCTGAGAGAAGAACTAGTTTATGATTATAAACATACATATTTCAGAGGTAGTTAGGCTACATGTCTATTAAGCAAACATCCATAGGATATTCTCCCTCAAAACCTGTCACTTCTCTAAACATAAGTTTTTCAACCAAGTTTACAGTATCAAGTGTGTGCCCTTCTGTGGAGTGAGTCTGAAGTCCCATCAGAAGGTGGTTGTTTTTCCCCACAGCAGTTTTAACACTACTGTATATCTTTCATGACATGTTGGAATTGTGCCATTCAGGTTATACAGCTGGAAAAGATGACTGATGACTTTCATCATCCATAACCTGCATTGTACCTCCCCAAACGGTGAGCAATAGTCAATAGGGTGCTAGATCGTTTCCAGCTAGATATGCCTGAGTCATGTATTCAAAATATATGGTATCTTTAGCAATAGGACCTCACTATCTAGTTCTGGCAGGTGAACAATAGCAGTACAATGACCTGTATTGTTTTGGGAGATTCCAAGGGCTGCCTGGCCAACATCTCATAAATATGTATATCTTTTTCTCCATCTTCAGCATGTGTGCATAATTTCTCCTGTTATTGACATCTTTATGGCTTAATGTATATAGTAAAATTAATGCCCCAATACTTACATAATTAGTTAAAAAAACGGAAGATCAATGAGCATTATATTTCATCTTGTGCTGTACAACTCAATGGGTTTTGACAAATGTAAGATGATATTATGTACCATTAAAGAAATAAGTGGAATATTTCTAACTATCTAGTGATGCCTAGTCCTGCATCCATTCTTCACTCTCACCACAGAGCCTGGGCAAATCACTGATCTTTTAGCTATATAGTTTTGGTTTTCCCAGATTTCATTTAGTATTGAAATCATGCAGTATGTAGCTTTTCTTAGACTGCCCCCTTTTATCTTAGTATTATGCATTTCAAGTCCCTCTATTTTCATAGCTTGATGGCTCATTTATTTAAACTTATAGGTAATGTTTACATTATGGGTGTTCAACAGCTTATCCATTCACTTACAAAGAACATTTTGGTTGCTTTTATGTTTGGGCAACTATGATGGAAACTACCATTAACTTTTGTATTTTCAAATAGACTTAAGTTTTCAACTCAATGTAATTAACACATGCTTGTTGGATGCCTTGATAGGACCATGTTCAGCACTGTAAGAAACATTGGGGTAGCCTTCTAAAGCAGTATACCATTCTGCATTCGCCTGCACTGGGTGAGTGCTCCTGTGCTCCACGTCCTCTCCAGAGCTGGTGTCTGCAGTGTTTGGGGTGTTAGCCCTTCTGATGGAGGATGGCAGTATTTCGTGTTTTGTGATATATGTTTTCCTCTGTGTATCATAATAGCTACAGTCACGTGCTTATTTACAAGTGCTCTGCCACAAAGCAACATCTGTCTGGAGATTTATTGACTTTGCTGGTCTCAAAGAGTAAGACTTAGTTTCCAATTTTTTCTCTACTGATTTCCTTGTTATTGTTGTAAGGTTTTAATTTATCTTTTCTTCTGTTCAGTTTGTATTCAAGGTTCATTGATTATTTGTGAGTGTGTTTCATGTATTATCTATTCTGTTCATCTTTTCTTTTTTTCTTGGCTTCCTGATTTTATATACTAATTTGCTATTGTCAGTTTTATTGCTACCTATCTTCAGCATGTTTTACCTATTTATTTTGACCTCAACTTATCTTTTTGTTTCCTGTTAGAAATTTTGTTGATTTTAGATCTTCTTTCCTACCCCCTATGCTATAAATTTATCTAATACTTACTTTGTTACAACTCACCAAATTTAACACACTAACACACTCCTCTCTGTCTCTCTGTCTTTCTGTCTTTGTCTGTTTCTCTTCTTTCTCTCTCTCTGTCTCTCTCTTTCTTCTTCTTTCCTTTCTTCTATTGTTAAGTGAATAGATTTACTATAGTAAATTCTTTAAGTGAAGAGATTTATTGTAGTGCCATGGTTAATTTTGATATTTAAAGTATTTCTCTTCGCATTTCTTCTTTAACCCTTGTCATCTTTAGTAGTTTGTACTTCAGTATCTAAGCATTTTGAGTTTTTACTCTTCTGTAAGTAATATATTTGATTTCTAGTAATAATTTTGCAAAATTCTCAACCATTTTTACTTCAAATGTCTCTTTTGTTCCTTTCTTTTTGCCTCCATCTTTTGCTCTAATTGTGTATGTTTATGGCTCTTGTAATTGAATAACATTACATATATTCTTATTTCTACATAGGTTTTTGTCTTTGTTTTCCATTTGGAAGTTTTCCATTGTATTCTATTAATGAACTTGTAGCTTCAAGTGTGTGTTTTGCTTTTTCTAAATGTGTACTCAGTTTTGCAGTCTTCAGTGGTGTCCTTTGTGTTTGCTGGAGTGTTTTAGTCCTGGCATTTTCTCTCTAATGCCCATCTCTATGTATTAATATTCTATTTGTTAATTCATATTTTCTATGAGGCTATTTATCATTTTAATCACAGATATATAAAAATCTCCTTTCTGAAGTTTCCGTATTACCTACTATATCTTGAACTCTTTTCATTTTTTTGTGTGCCATCACTATCATTTTGTTAATAGAGATGGAATTAAAATGTAAGTTTACAATTAAAATCTATAATTATGACATGCAAAGAAATTATATGAACAACTGGAACCGGTTTTTCAATCCACAAGAATAGAAATCAAGGTGTTCTGTTTAATATTTATCTGTGCCAGTGGGATAAAAGCTATTATGTGTTACTGGTGTTATAATGAATATGTGTGGTCCAGCTCCCTTAAGGCCTTTCCTTATTTGAATAACAAGACGGGACAGTGTGGCATTTAGTTGCACAAGCTCCTAGCATTAGCTTATAGTGCTTAACATTGGTAGTCATCTGGCTCTAAGAAGGTTAGAAACAACAAGCCTGGGAAGGGGAGCCGTAGGGTTGACTTAAGTAGAGGACAAAAGATAGCACTTGTCAGAACAAATGCTGAGAGTCATCTCATGAAGAACATGACTCAAAGGAGTGACATCCCCTTGCCAACAGTTCTACGTACAGGAAACCTCAGGCCTTTCCACCATTTGATAAGGCTTCTTCAAGTCACAGGCTTTACTCCTGGTAGACACCTTACTAGGACAGAAATGTCCTTGGTATTGACAGGTGACTCAGAATTCTCTTCCCTTTGTCATAGACCAGCTTACCAGCTCCATCAAGGAGAATGTGGGAAAGGTAAGTTTTTTTCCAAGAACTTATTCTCAAAGTTGTTATTTGCTTTTCTTGGATGAGGATCTTGTAAGTTCACCTTTAGGAAGAGAATTCAAGGAGCCCCAGGTGTTCTACCCTAAACAAGAGACTGGAAAGTCCCTGTTGGCAACTTGTGGGCTGTCAGAATTGACTATGGGAGATTTGAAAGCCAAGGTTTATAGCTTTCCTCCCTCCAGTTCCTTTCCTATAATGCCACTTCTTCCCCCTTCATCTCTCATAAAAGAAAACCATTGAGTCCACTTAGTACTGCCTGTATGTGTATAGGTGTGGGGCCATCTACTATAGGATCAAGAGCCTTGCTGGTGTAGAACCCCT
Source organism: Peromyscus californicus insignis (assembly GCF_007827085.1). Classification (NCBI taxonomy): domain Eukaryota; kingdom Metazoa; phylum Chordata; class Mammalia; order Rodentia; family Cricetidae; genus Peromyscus; species Peromyscus californicus. Next base: position 153,572,358 of record NW_026294562.1, read on the forward strand.
GAAAAAAAGTGACTCTCCCTACCTCAGGAGCCATAGATGCCTAAAGCTAGCTCCTCACCTAGGGGCGGGACTCCATGAGCCATTCTCTCATCCATGCTGGGCTTTGGGCTGGCTTGATCTTGTGTAGGTCTTGTGTACACATGAGTCACAGTCACTGTGAGTTCATGTGTGGCACAGCACTAACATATCTGCAAATACTTTACTATAGACATCCACTACCTCTGGCAACTGCAATCTTTCTTCCCTGTCACAAGCAATGACTCTTGAGGGGATGAGTTGTGATATAGACGTCTTATTTAGTGTTGAACACTTTTTCACTGATTATTACTTTCCTTGTGTGCCCTTAATTTGAAAGTTATATATTTCATGGTATCCCAAAACTTTCCTATGTTCTGATCAAATATTTTTTTAAATATTGTATTGACCTTTACTGAGTGATCCTTGACTTTATCTTCTAGTCTTAACTCTCTGTTTTTTGACAGGACCCATTCTGTTGTTGAAGCTTTTCACTGAGGTTTTTATTTCGCAGATTGAATTTTTAATTTCCATAATAATTTCTGTTTTGATTTTCTTTAGCAATTTTGCCTCTTTATTGAATTCTGTTTTTTTTTCATCTTGCATTGACTTCTGTGTTTCATCCACCTCTTTGTTTCATTCTCTTGGAGCACATTGATATCCCTTTTGAGTTGTATAAAAATATTTAAGATCATTTTTGAATTCTTTGTCTGGAAAACCTTCCAGGTCCTTCCCATTGGGGTACATTGCTAGGGGATTAGTAATTTGGGGGGAGGGACATGTCCTGGCTTTTGTTTTACTTTTTTGTTTTTTCTATCCTGGGAATTGCACATTTGAAATAGTTTGCTAGTTGTATCTTTCTTTCAATCTTCTTTCTGCTCAAATCAGTGTATGTATGTACAATATTTTGGAAAGTATTAAGTTGTGAGAGTGTTGAGACTTGGTTTTCATTATGGAACTTGTATTGATGGCTGTGGGTTCTATCCCTAGTTTTCTTTGAGAAATATTACTGTTGGTGCAGATAGATTATGTCAAAAAGTCATTACAACTGTGCATAACCCTTGCTGGTCTTGTCCTCTGTTGCCTTCTAGTGTGATTCTCCAAGTTTAGTTGCTCTGAGAAACTGTGATCAACTGGCAGTTGGAGGCAGATAATCCTGAGAAGCTGGTAATGTGGACAGGAGGCCTATATGGGTCAGCAAGAGCAGGGTCTACTAAGAGCAATGGGTAGGAAGATCCCAGAGGAGTGAGCAGCTTATAAGATGAGAGGGATGTAAGATCTTGGAGGCACCAAGATCTTCAGTATGGCTACTTGGAGGTGAGACACCAAAGAATCCAAGAGACATGTGGGGTGTTACAGTGAGGTGCCTACCTTGTGGCTCAGGGAAGATTCCAGAGGAGAAGGATTGCCTACAGAGAGGAAAGGAACACAGCCTAGATGATGGTTGGAGAAGGGATATTACAGATGAATGGAGTGGGGGTATCAATAGAGTAGGGAACAGTAAGGCCAGTTCAGGGAAGGGAAGTTCTAGAAATCATTGGATGTTGTTTGGGGTGGGCGGAGAGCAATGTGGCAATATGGGGAAGGAAATGGGGAAGGAGTAGGACTTCCTGGTGGTTTTGAGCAACTACTAAGGATTCTTTTTTCTTTTACAAATCTAAAGGGCAATGTTGGTAGAGTTCAACTGGTCTTTGCATGCCACTAATTGTTGTACTTTCTTGTCTTCCATGTCACCCACCCCACCCTCAAGCCTTGCATATATTGCTTCATTTCAACCTCACAGAAATCCAGAAATCTGGATTTGTTGTCTTTATCATCTCTCCGCTTTGGGGAGATGTGTTTACTCATTTTTAGGGTATGACCTGTCAATGTTTTTGTGCCTCTGTTACTACAACTTCTCATATGAATGATATAACATATGAATGTCATAGTACTGACTTCAGATGACAAGTTAGAAAACCAAAATGAATTGATCATACATCCAGATAGTTCTACTTGGCTTTAACTGTCAACTTCATATAACCTACACTCATGTGAAAGGAGACCCCAATTGATGAATTTCTAAGATCATATTGACATGTGGCCATTTCTGTGGAGCTTTATCTTGATTATTAATTGATATAGGAGGGTATAGCCCCCCACAGTGTAAGTAAAATAAATCCTCAAACCCACAAGTTGCTTTTGTTCAGTGTTTGACCACAGCAATAGGAAAACGGCTAGAACACAGTTTCTATGTTCACTTTCCTGTGGAGTGATTCTTATTTCCAACTGACTTCGGCATGAGCATCTGCTGTCTGTCATCCAAAGCTCTTCATCAATGAAAAGTTAAGTAAAGTATCTCCCCTCAGATAATTCTCATACTTACATCAATGAAAGTGTAAAACATATTCACATAAAATAACCCGAGTGATGTGATATGTAGGATTATATTGTATAGCTCATAGACTACAACTTTCTATTCCTTTGTAGATATTTCTGTGATATAGCAGCTTCTATTGAATCCCATTGACAGATCACCCTTGTCTCAAATTTGCATTTTACTCCTGAAGAGTCTTCATAATTCTACTCAATGTATAATCCTATCCCTAAACCTATGCTCAAACTCCTCTAGGTGGATATTACGGCCATATATTTACTGGTCATTGGAAACATGGCAATATAAATTCCCTATCTGAGGGGATATTCTGAATGAATAATAAACAATGGCATATCCTTCATTCTCTACATGTGGTTTCCAAATGCTAAATACATTTTAAAATGTTTGCTTAACATTTCTTGTAAAATTACAACTACTCTTGGGCTTCTGATTCATTTATTCTATTAACTATTCACTATACCCCTGTAGAGAGCTGGACAATAACATAGGTAACAGGAAGCAGGAAAAGCCTTGATGTCCTCCAAAGCCTCCCTGCTTTCTGGTTTGGAACATTTGAAATGGAAACTCAGCACTTCTAGACTAATAAATCTAGCTGTTCTTACATGAGTCTTAATAAGAAGTGACATTCTCTTCAGGACTCTTGCACTAGTTTGAATTAGAATATTTTCCATCGGCTCAGATATTTGAACCCTTGGTCTCAGTTGGTGGTACTGTTAGGGAGGTTTAGGTGGTCTGGCTTTGCTGGAGGAAGAATGTCTCTTGAGCAGGGGGGTGGGGAGCTCTGAGAGTAAAATCCTCTTGTCATGTCCTTTTCTAGCTCACTCTCCTCCATGCTTGCCTGTGAGGATGTGGGTGACCAGCTTTCTGTTCCCATCTCCATGCCCACTACTTGCTGCCAAAGCTCTTCCACTCATAAGTTGCCCATGTAATTGCATTTTATCACAACAGAAAAGTAAGAAATATCCTAATTCAGGATTTTCACATGTTTTCCCATTTGATAGCTCCATCACAGTGACTCAGGGCAGCCACTAGTCATGCTGGGGATTCCATACACCTGTACCTGAGAAGAAACCTCAGTCCTATGACAGAAAGAAAGTTGAGTTCAGTGTTCTGTATCCTCACTCAGTCTCAGCTGTCAAGTGGCTATAATATTGCAGCCTCTACTAAGTAGAGGATGTGGTTTGCATATAGCCTGAGTCAACATGAGTTGGATTTAAAAGAAATTTCAAGGACTTTCAGGGTTTGATAAATTGCTTAATTTTCCTGCTTATGAATTGGGGTCAATAATCCCCACAGAGCAGTGTGGTCCTAAGAATCAGAGCCTACACTGCATTTTTCATATCTTTATTTTCTTTTCAGGACAACTAGTGGAGAGTTCTTAAGCATGAGTCCAACTGACCCAACCGGGAGGACTGATATCACAACAGTAAATGGAAGTGACAACATTCTAACCACATCCTGTGATGCCACAAAATTTACCCTGAATTTTCTTATCGTCATCATTGGCCTGGTTGGGCTTGCAGGAAATGTCACAGTGCTGTGGCTTCTGGGCTTCCACATGAGCAGGAATGCCTTTTCTGTCTACATCTTCAACCTGGCTGGTGCGGACTTCCTCTTCCTCTTTTTTAACGTTGTAAATTCCATTCATGTTATCATTAGTATGTTCCGCTCCATCTTCATCTCTCGAATTTTCAATGTCTTGTTCAACTTTGCCTACCTTGCAGGTCTGAGCATGCTCAGTGCCATGAGCACGGAGCACTGTCTGTCTGCTCTGTGGCCCATATGGTACCGCTGTCAAAGACCAAGGCACACATCAGCTGTCATGTGTGCCCTGCTCTGGGCCCTGTCTCTACTATTGAGCATCCTGCAAGGGGAGGCCTGTAACATCTTCTTTAATGGTTTTGCTCATGGTTGGTGTGAGAAGCTAGATTCTATAATTTTTGCTTGGTTAATTGTTTTATTTGTGGTTCTCGCAGGGTCCAGTCTGGCCCTGCTGCTCAGGGTCTTCTGTGGCTCACACAGGATTCCTGTGACCAGACTCTTTGTGACCATTGCACTAACAGTGCTGATCTTTCTGCTCTTCGGTTTGTCCTATGGGATCAACTGGTTCCTCTTAGATTGGATTGAGAATTTTTATAGAGTTTTCCCTTGTAATGTTTATGAAATGTCAGCATTCTTATCCTGTGTTAACAGCTGTGCGAACCCCATCATTTACTTCTTGGTTGGCTCCATTAGGCACCGCAGGTTCCAATGTCAGACTCTGAGGCTGTTTCTGCAGAAAGCCATGCAGGACACTCCTGAGGAGGAAGTTGGAGAGCAGTGTTATTCAGGAAAATCTGGAGAGCTGGAAACAGTCTAGTGCAGCAGCTGGGAGCAGCTTTGATCAGACAGAAGTGGCTTTGAGAAACAACTTTGCCTTTATCAGTGTGAATTCTTTTCAAAATCTTCTTCACTTCCTCACCCGTCCTTAACTCAGTTGAGTAAATAATCAGTCTTCTAGAACTTGAGTGATATGGGGCCTGCTAAACAAATACTGACTGCAGTGTCTCTGGACTATTGTATTCAGGGATTCACCAACTCCTTGTGAGGTTAACCTTGTACTAACTCTAGGATCCATGGCTGCTCCCACTCTTGACAAATTCCTTCTTTACCAGGAGGCTAAAGGAAAGACCTGCATTTCTTTTGCCACTAAACTTGATACTGATTAAATGACTGTTGTATTTTGTCTTGTGCCAATTTCTATTTTCACAGCCCTTGACTGGGCTGTATGTGACTATTGCACTCACAGTGCTGGTCTTTCTGTTCTATGTTATCAACTGATTCCTCTTAGATGAGAGTGTGAATGTTTACAGCATTTTGCCCTGCAATGTTTATGAAATGACAATACTTCTATCCTGTATTGACAGCTGTGTCACTATAATAGAATTGAGTAGGATACACCATGTTCTTGATCTCCTTAAATTTCAGTTTTCTTTGGAGTGCTTCTGCAAATTAATAAATGTGTCCTGAATAAATCATTTGGACAATGTTCTAGTTTCTTTTTCTGTAGCTTGGTAAAACACTCTGACAAAGACCAATTGATGAGAAGAAAGAGTTTATATGGTTTATACCTCAAGGTCACAGTCTATCACTGAGAGAGTCATGGCAGGAACTCAAGCAGGACATGGAGTAGTAACCACATAGAACACTGCTTACTGGTTTACTCCCTTGATTGATCACTTGTTATGATTAGCTAGCTTTCTTATACAGCTCAGGACTCTTGGCTTAGGGATCATACCAGTCACAGAGGACTGGGCCACCCCACAAAAAAACACCCATAACCCAATCTCATCTAAGCAATTCCCTAATGGAGGCTTCTCCTCTCAGCCCACTCTAGGCTGTGCCAATCTGACAATTCAAGCTCACCAGGACACTATTGTCCTTGCCAATTTGACACACAGGCATATCACTGTTAAACCATACCTTGTCTTCAAAATATCCTAGTAACATCACACCATAAAACATAATCCAACTGTAAAAGCCCCAGTCTCTTCAAAACTTCTACTGATTTAAATGTTCAATGTCTATTTAAAAGTCCAACATCTGAGCATACTCAAAGTATGAGTAAACTGCCTTCCCATGGCTCCCTTTCAAAGCTTTGGTTAGCATCCCAAGGGTATATCTTTCCTCTTATTTCCCCATCACTTGTCCTATCTTGGGTAGTCCAGTACCTTACGGAAAATTTAAATGATGATAACTAGAGTCTTCCATATTGTGATCAAACTTTTGTCACATTTACATCATTTACGAGAACTCAAAGAATTTATTACATAATTTACATGTATTTCAATTACATTTTCTATAGAATATTATGTTAATTTTAAGTGTTACAGTATTTGATAATTTCTACTGACATTCAAATAAGAGAGAGCAATCTTTACAGATCTGAAGAAAGAATAGTTCAACTTTGCTTACATGAAGATGACTGATTCTAAACCCAATCAAAATATAGGGCTCTTTTTATAACTCTGTGAGTTCACATTGTCCTTCCTAGTCAGTTTCACTTGTGTCAGAGGTGTATATTGTTTCTACATATTTTTTAAGAATAAAAAGTATATGGGACTGGAGAGATCACTCAATAGTTAGAAAAACTTGCTGCTCTTGCAAGTGTTTGCAAACTCTTGAGTTTGTCTCCCAGAACCAATGTGAGACAGCTTTCAACCACATGTCACTCTAGCTTCAGGGAATCCACTAAACTTCTGGCCTCTGCAGGCAGCCACATGCACTGGTGCATAGAGACACATGCACATAAAGCAAAGGGAACACTCCTCCATAGGTGATGGGAGTACAAACTTGTACAGCTACTTTGGAAGTCAATATGGTGGTTTCTCAGAAAATTGGGATTTGATCTATCTCAAGACCCAGTAATACCACTCTTGGGTATATACTCAGAGAATGGTCAATCATATCACAAGGACCATTGTTCAACTATGTTCATAGCAGCTTTTAAAAATTATCATTCTTTAAAAATTTTTCTCGTTTACTCCCTCTCTCCTCTCCTCCCAGCCCCTCCTCACAGCCTCCCCTTCATCCCATCCACTCCTCTTTCCTCTTCAGAAAAGTGCAGGCCTCCCATGTATGTTAGCCAGCCATGGCATATCAAATTTCAGTAAGATTAGGTACCTACTCTCCTATTAAGGCTGGATGAGACAATCCAGTAAGAGGAAAGGGTCCCACAAACAGGTAACAAGTCAAAGATAGCCCCTGCTCCCTCTATTAGGATTACCACAAGAAGACCAAGCTACACAACTGTAACATACATGCAGAGGACCTAGGTCAGTCACATGCAAGTTCTCTGGTTGGTGAATCAGCCTCTGTGAGCCCCTACGAGCCAAGGATAGTTGATTCTGTGGGTATTCTTGTGTCCTTAGCCACTCTGGATCCCATAAACGTTCCTCCCCATCTTCTACAGGATTCTGGGTGGTCTGCCTAATGCATGTCTGTGGGTCTCTGCATCTATTTCCATCAGTTTCTGAGTGAAGTTTCTCTGATGACAATTGGGTTAGGCAATGATCTATAAATATAAGAGAATACCATTAGGAATCATTTCATTGGCTTTTTTCTTCTTTTTTGCTAGTCATGTTTGATTCTATCCCAGGTCTCTGGGCTTTCTAGCCTCTAGGCCCTAGCCCTCTACGCAGCATCAGAGGTTGACTCCTTCTCACAGTATATGTCTCAAGTGTACCAGTTATTGGTTGGCCACTCACATAATTTCTGTGCCACCTTTGTCATAGCATACATTGTAGGCAGGGAAAATTAAAGGTCAGAGGTTATGTGGCTGGGTTGAGGTCCCAATACATCTACTGGAAGTCTTTCATGGTTACAGGAGATGGCCATTTCAGGCTCTGTATTCCTCATTGCTGGGAGTCTTAGCTAGGGTCATCCTCATAGATTCCTGGGAGTTTCCATTGCACTAGGTTTCTAGCTCATTCCAGAGATGCCCCTCTGCCCCTGATGCCAGTTGTCTTTCCCAGGTCTCTCTCCCTCCATCCTCCCTAAACCTGATCCCTCCTATTCACATGCACCCACCCATCCAGATCTCTCCTTCCACCCACCTGTGATGTCTATTCTACTTCTCCTTCAGTGAGATTCAAGTCACTCCCCCTTCCTGCCTCCCCTGCCTTGAGCCTTCCTTGTTACTTAGCTTCTTTAGGTCTGCGAATTGTAGCAGAATTATCTTTTATGGCTAATATCCACTTATAAGTGAGTATGCACCATGTTTGTCTTTCTAGGCCTGGGTTATTTCATTCAGGATGACTTTTTCTAGTTCCATTCATTTGCTGTAAAATTTTATGATGTCATTATTTTTAACATCTGTGTATATATATACAACACATTTTCTTTATCCATTATTCAGTTGAGGTGCATCTAGGTTATTTCCAGGTTCTGGCTATTATGAATAACACTGCTATGAACATAGTTGAACAAGTGTCCTTGTGGTAGGGTATCACAACCTTATGCTTTATGCCCAAGAGTGGTATCACTGGGTCTTGAGGTAGATTGATACACATTTTTCTAAGAAATGACCATATTGATTTCTAAAGTGGCTGTACAAGTTTTCATTCCCACAGGCAATGGAGGAGTGCTCCCCTTGCTCTACATCCTCTCCAGCAAGAGCTGTCACATGTGGTTTTGAACTTATGCATGCTGACAAGTGTTGAATTGCACTTCCCTGATAGGTAACAATGTTAAATATTTCTCTTTTTTCCCCCATGGTACAGTTTTGGATCCTTTCTAAAAAATCAGATGTTCATATGTAGCTAGAGTTTCCCTGCCTGGCCCACAGTCAGGACAAATCTCTCTCACCTGCCAGTCCCACAGCCTCTCAGACCCAACCAAGTAAACACAGAGACTTATATTGGTTACAAACTGTATAACCGTGGCAGGCTTCTTGCTAACTGTTCTTACAGCTTAAATTAATCCATTTCAATTAATCTATACCTTGCCACGTGGCTCGTGGCTTACCAGCATCTTCACATGCTCTTTGTCATCAAGGCGGCTGGCAGTGTCTCTCTGACTCAGCCTTCCACTTCCCAGCTTTATTCTCCTCCTTGTCCCGCCTACACTTCCTGCCTAGCCACTGGCCAATCAGTGATTTATTTATTGACCAATCAGAGCAACACATTTGCCATACAGAACATCCCACAGCACTTCCCCCCTTTTTTTCAAAAAGGAAGGTTTTAACCTTAACATAGTAAAATTACATATAATTTGGGAATTTGGGCATAGCTTCTCTTACTACTTCCTGCTGGAGGGGGGCGCTGTATCTTATGGGGACACAAAGAAAATTTTAGGATTATGGAATAGTCCATGAAGCTGTATTGTCTGAGCCAGTTGCCTTCAAACCATTCTGGATGTTGGATCATCTGGGCCATGATGTCATCAGAGACCTTTCAGGGGGTCTTGGCTGGTCAAACCTGATGTATTTTAATCTGGAACAAATCCATAGCCTCTGGCTTTCTGTGGGAACAAAAGCAGAGTCTCCTTTCCAAAGCAACATATCCTTATATCCAAATTTTGAAGTCAAGGTACCTTTAAAATATACATATTGGCATAATTCAACAGCTTTTACAATCAAATGTTTTTCTGCAGTTAAAAATCCCAAAGACAACACAATCCAGATTCTCTGTGTAGTATTCATCTTTACATGGCTTATTTTTTATATTAATTTTACTGTTTCTTTAAAGACTTTATTTTTTAAAACTATATATTTGTTTATATAACTGTATATATCACCTTTTTTGTCTCTTTCAAGCCTACGTATATTTTACACACATTGTAAACTATTACATCTGAATCTGTCTTATTGTGAATCTATTGTTTTAAACTGCAGCAGCTGTGGCTGCTGGCTCCGCCCACCTCAGCTTCCCAACATGGCGGTGGTTTACCACCAGCTCTGGGAGCTATCATGGGTCTATGCTTTTATCCAAGCAGCATGTAGTCCAGAAACCTCTTTTTTTGTTTTGTACCAGCAAAGGCTAAATCCACCACGCAGCTTAATGTGCCACTTGCAGAGCCCTCATTCCCGCCATACTGCAGGTTGAGCACGCATGCTAGGAACCCACCAGTAGCTCAAACCGGCAGCTGCCGCTCATTTGAGAGAGACAATTAGGAACTGTTTTTAGCTCCGTTTTAGAACCTTTTTCTCAGTTTTTAGGTGGATACTCTTGCCACCACGTTGGACGCCATTTGTAGCTAGAGTTTTCCTGCCTGGCCCACAGTCAGGGCAAATCTCTCTCACCTGCCAGTCCCACAGCCTCTCAGACCCAACCAAGTAAACACAGAGACTTATATTGGTTACAAACTGTATGACCGTGGCAGGCTTCTTGCTAACTGTTCTTACAGCTTAAATTAATCCATTTCCATTAATCTATACCTTGCCACATGGCTCGTGGCTTACTGGCATTTTCACATGCTGTTTGTCATCATGGCAGCTGGCAGTGTCTCTCTGACTCAGCCTTCCACTTCCCAGCTTTATTCTCCTCCTTGTCCTGCCTACACTTCCTGCCTAGCCACTGGCCAATCAGTGATTTATTTATTGACCAATCAGAGCAACACATTTGCCATACAGAACATCCCACAGCATTCATAGGTGTGTGGATTAATGTCAGGGTCTACAATTCAATTCCATTGGTCCACATGTCGTTTTTTATGCCAGTACCAAGCTGTTTTTATTACTATAGCTCTATAGTAGAGCTTGAGATCAGGGATCATGATGCCTCCAGAAGTTGCTTTATTATACAAGATTCTTTTAGCTATCCGAGGTTTTTTGTTTTTCCATATAAAGTTAAGCATTGTTCTTTCCAAGTCTGTGAAGAATTGTGTTGGGATTTTGATGGGTATTGCATTGAATCTGTAGATTGCTTTTGGAAAGATTGTCATTTTTTGGGGGGGAAGATTGTCATTTTTACTATGTTGATTCTACCTATCCATGAGCATGGGAGATCTTTCCATTTTCTGATATTTTCTTAAATTTCTTTCTTTAGAGACTTAAAGTTCTTATCATACAGGTCTTTCACTTGCTTAGTTAGAGTTACCCCAAGGTATTTTATATTACTTGTGGCTATTATAAAGGGTGGTGTTTCTCTGATTTATTTCTCAGCCCCTTTTTCATTTGTATATAGGAGGGCTACTGATTTTTTTGAGTTGATCTTGTATCCTGCCACCTTACTGAAGGAGTTTATCAGCTGTAGGAGTGCCCTGGTAGAATTTTTGGGGTCACTTATGTATATTATCATATCATCTGCAAATAATGAAAGTTTGACTTCTTCATTTCCAATTTATATCCCCTTGATCTCCTTATGTTGTCTTATTGCTCTACTTGAACTTCAAGTACTATATTGACTAAGTATGGGGAGAGTGGATAGTCTTGTCTTGTTCCTGATTTTAGTGGAATCGTTTTGAATTTCTCTCCATTTAAGTTGATGTTGGCTGTTGGCTTGCTGTAAATTGCATTTATTATGTTTAGATATGTCCTTGTATTCCTGATCTCTCTAGACCCATTATCATGAAGAGGGTGTTGGATTTTGTCAAAGGTTTTTTCAGCATCCAATGAGATGATCATGTAGTTTTTTTTTCTTTCAGTTTGTTTATATGGTGTATAACATTGACAAACTTTCATACGTTGAACCATCCTTGTATCCCTGAAGCCTACTTGGTCATGGTGGATAATTTTTTCGATATGTTCCTGGATTCAGTTAGCCAGTATTTTATTGAGTATTTTTGCATCAATATTCATGAGGGAGATTGGTCTGTAATTCTCTTTCTTTGTTGCATCTTTGTGTAGTGTTGGGTATCAGGGTAACTTTAGCCTCATAAAAAGAATTTGGTAATGTTCCTTCTGTTTCTATGGTGTGGAACAATTTGAAGAGTATTGGTATTAGCTCTTCTTTGAAAATCTGGTAGAATTCTTTACTAAACCATCTGGCCCTGGGCTTTTTTTGGTTGGGAGACTTTTAATGACTGTTTCTATTTCCTTAGGGGTTATTGGACTGTTTAAATAGTTTATCTGGTCTTGATTTAACTTACATATGGGGTACCTATCCAGAAAATCATCCATTTCTTTCAGATTTTACAATTTTGTGGAGTACAGATTTTTAAAGTTTGATCTGATGATTCTCTGTATTTCCTCATTGTCTGTTGCTATATCCCCCTTTTCATTTCTGATTTTGTTAATTTGGGTGATCTCTCCCTGCTTTTTGGTTAATTTGGGTAAGGGCTTATCTATCTTGTTGATTTTCTCAAAGAACCAACTTTTTGTTTCATTGATTCTTTGTATTGTTTTCTTTGTTTCTACTATATTGATTTCAGCCCTCAATTTGATTATTTCCTGGCATCTGTTTCTCCTGGGTGAGTTTGCTTCTTCTTTTTCTAGAGCTTTCAGTTGTACTGTTAAGTCACTAGTGTGAGATTTTTCTAACTTCTTTATGTGGACATTTAGAGCTATGAATTTTCCTCTTAGCACTGCTTTCATGGTGTCCCATAAGTATGGGTATGTTGTACATTCATTTTCATTGAATTCTAGGAAATCTTCAATTTCTTTCTTTCTTTCTTTCTTTCTTTCTTTCTTTCTTTCTTTCTTTCTTTCTTTCTTTCTTTCTTTCTTTCTTTCTTTCTTTCTTCCTTGACCCATTGGTGATTCAATTGGGCATTATTCAGTTTCCATGAGTCTGTAGGCTTTCTGTAATTTTTGTTGTTGTTGAAATCTAACTTTACGCCATAGTGGTCTGATAAGACACAGGAGATTATTTCAATTTTTTTGTATTTGTTGAGATTTGCTTTGTGACCAAGCATGTGGTCAGTTTTGGAGAAGGTTCCATGGGGTGCTGAAAGGAAGGTATATTCTTTTGTGTTAGGGTGGAATATTCTGTAGATATTTATTAAGTCTATTTGAGTCATAATGTCTGTTAGTTCCCTTATTTTTCTGTTAAGTTTCTGTCTGGCAGACCTGTCCATTGGTAAGAATGGGGTGTTGAAGTCTCCTACTACTAGTGTATGGAGTTTGATGTACAATTTAAGCTTTAGTAATGTTTCTTTTACGAATGTTGGTGCCTTTGTATTTGGGGCATAAATATTCAGAATTGAGACTTCATCTTATCAGATTTTCCCTGTGATAAATATGTAGTATCCTTCCTGATCTCTTTCAATTGATTTTAGTTTGAAGTCTATTTTATTAGATATTAGGATAGCCACACCATCTTGCTTCTTAAATCCATTTGATTAGAACATCTTTTCCCAGCTTTTTATTCTGAAGTGGTGTCTGTATTTGAAGTTGAGGTGTGTTTCTTGTATGCAGCAAATGAATGGATCTTGTTTTTGTATCCATTCTGTTAGCCTGTGTCTTTTCATAGGTGAATTGAGACCATTGATATTGATGGTTATTAATGACCAGTTATTGTTAGTTCCTGTTATTTTTTGTTGATACCGTTGTATGTTTCCCTTCTTTTGTATTTGTTGGTGTGGGATTATCTATTGCCTGTGTTTTCATGGGTGTGTCTAACTTCCTTAGGTTGGATTTTTCCTTCAAGTGCTTTCTGTAGGGCTAATTTGTGGAGCGATATTTTTAAATCTCTTTTTATCATGGAATATTTTGTTTGCTGCATCTATGTTGATTGAGAGTTTTGCTGGGTATAGTAGTCTGGGTTGGCATCCATGGTCTCTTAGCATCTGCATAACGTCAGTCAAGGACCTTCTGGCTTTTAGAGTCTTGATTGAGAAGTCAGGTATTATTCTTATGGGTCTGCCTTTATATGTGACATGGCCTTTTTCCTTTGCAGCCCTTAATATTTGTATATTTAGTGGTTTGATTATTATGTGGCGAGGGGACTTTTTTTTTATCCAGTCTATTTGGTCTTCTCTAACCCTGTATTTTTATAGGCATTTCCTTTTTTAGGTTGGGAAAATTTTCTTCTATGATTTTGTTGAATATAATTTCTGTGCCTTTGAGTTTGTATTCTTCTCTTTCTTCTATCCCTATTATTCTTAGGTTTGGTCTTTTCATGGTGTTCCAAATTTCTTGGACATTTTGCATCATGCCTTTATTGGCTTTAGTGTTTTCTTTGTCTGATGAATCTATTTCTGTTATTGTATCTTCAATGCCAGAGATCCACTCTTCCATCTCTTGCATTCTGTTGGTTATACTTGCATCTGTAGTTCCTGTTTTTTTTTCTTTTTTTTTTCTTTTTTTTGGTTTTTCGAGACAGGGTTTCTCTGTGTAGCTTTGCGCCTGTCCTGGAACTCACTTGGTAGCCCAGGCTGGCCTCGAACTCACAGAGATCCGCCTGGCTCTGCCTCCCGAGTGCTGGGATTAAAGGCGTGCGCCACCACCGCCCGGCTAGTTCCTGTTTTTTACCCAGATTTTCCACTTCAGCATTACCTCAGCTTGTGTCTTCTTTGTTGACTCCATTTCAGTTTTGAAATCTTGAACTGTTTCCCTCACTTGTTTAATTGCTTTCTATTGGCTTTCAAGGGATATACTGATTTCTTCCCATTTTTTGTTTGACTTTTCCTCGATTTCTTTAAGGGAATTTTTCATTTCCTCTTTTAAGATCTCTAATATCTTCTCAAAGTCTTTTTTATGGTAGATATCTTCTGTTTCTTCTGTGTTGGTATGTTCAGGTCTTGCTGATGTAGGTTCTCATGGAGTCATATTGGTTTTTATGTTGTTGACTGTATTTTTGCACTGGTGTCTACCCATCTCTTTCTCTACTTGGTGCAAGTGATGTCTGTGTCTGAGGTAGCCTCTCTTGGTCTGATTGATGCTCTTGATCCAGTGGGAGCTTTTGGTCTAGTTGATGCTGATGGACTTTTTGCCTTAGGGAGCAGCTATTAGTCCAACTGGTGCTAGTGGGCTCTGTCTCAAGGAGTAGCTGGAGTCTTAGTGTGTGGCAGATGGTGGTAATCTGACCTGTCTGCAGGAGGTCTGCCTACCAACTGGCCTCTTCATCCACTTCGGTGCTGGCAGGCTCTGTCTCAGGGAACAGTTGCAGTCTCGGAGGGTGGGTGGGAGTTGGGGGAGATGTGGCTTGGGTTACAGGGTTTGATGTGGGATGGGGGTAGTCTGACCTATGTACAGGAGGTCTGCCTGCCAACTGGCCTGAAACTGGAACTGCAGTGGGTGGGGGTGTAGGGGCACAGGTTTGTGCCTCTGGGCCCAAATCCTAGGGGCTGGGGTGTTTGGGTGTGAGCATAAAGACTCACCTCTTAGAGTCTCCACCATCACTGTTTTTATATTCTAGTAGAACACTGTTTTTATATTCTAATATATATCCTATATTCTGGCATCCCTTTGTGCTCCTTTTTAATTTTGACTTTTAATGGATATCATGAATACTTTCCTATACATATTTTACATATGTATATCTTCTTATTAAAAAGATTAATGAGCCGGGCGGTGGTGGCGCACGCCTTTAATCCCAGCACTCGGGAGGCAGAGCCAGGCGGATCTCTGTGAGTTCGAGGCCAGCCTGGGCTACCAAGTGAGTCCCAGGAAAGGCGCAAAGCTACACAGAGAAACCCTGTCTCGAAAAACCAAAAAAAAAAAAAAAAAAAAAAAAAAAAGATTAATGAAAAATTGTGGAGGGGAGCCGTGTTGTGGTGTCACATGCATTTAATCCCAGCACTCAAGAGGCAGAGGCAGGTGGATGTCTGTGAGTTCGAGGCCAGCCTGCTCTACAAAGTGTGTTTCAGGACAGACTCCAAAGCTACATGGAGAAACCCTGTCTTGAAAAACCAAAAGAAAATTATGGGCATTGTGCAAGTGAGTGAAGGTATGCTGTGGGATGGTCTGTATGTCAAGTGTGTTGCTGATTGGTCAATAAATAAATCACTGATTAGCCAGTGGCCAGGTAGGAAGTATAGGCGGGACAAGGAGGAGAATAAAGCTGGGAAGTGGAAGGCTGAGTCAGAGACACTGCCAGCCGCCACGATGAGAAAAACCATGTGAAGATGCCGGTAATCCACAAGCACGTGGCAAGGTATAGATTTATAGAAATGGATTAATTTAAGCTGTAAGAACAGTTAGCAAGAAGCCTGGTACGGCCATACAGTTTGTCTCTGTGTTTACTTGGTTGGGTCTGAGTGGCTGTGGGACTGGCAGGTGAGAGAGATTTGTCCTGACTGTGGGCCAGGCAGGAAAGCTCTAGCTACAAAGGTACCTGTAGAGGAGAGAAGAGGGCATTCAACTACCCTGAAGCTGGAGTTACAGGTTGTTGTGAATTGCTTTACACACTTGGAAATGATCTGAGGTCCTGTGCAAGAGCAGTATGCACTTTCAACACTAAGCCAACTCTCCAACTGGACATCTGAGACCATACCCCCAATATACTTAGGACCATCCTCTAAGCTTTACCTGTTACAACTCAAACAAAATTTTCCAAAGCCACCACCCTTAGGAGAATGCATCAGTCACATGAGCCCTGGGGAAGGAGAGAGTTCATCCACATCCAAATCATGGCATTCTACCTACAACCTCCTAAAGACGATGCTCTTGTCAATTTTTAAAATAATTCACAATTTAAAAATTTATAAGCAGCATAAAATAACCATAGCTTTAAGAACAAAGAGGGAAATCAAAAAAAAATGAGACTCAATATGTGATGTGAGAATTTACAATATAAAAACATAAAGAGAAGAGTTCATGAAAGAGAGTGAGGAACAACAATGTGTTTCATGTGTGGAATTCTGCCTTTCCTCAGGAAAGTCTTAAGATCCATTTCATATGGACAAATAGACAAAATAATAAGTTTGTATTTATAGATATTAATGATAAAAGTAGATAGTGAGGTTAGGATGTGGTAGTATCTGGAGATGTAATTCAGAGAGTCTATTTCTTTTATTGTTAATGTTTAAATGAAAAGTATGTATTGCAGATATTTCACTCTAATCAGATTAACAAAAATTAAATGGAAAATATTTGTCAACACAGACATAAGAAAACAATGCAACCCCAAAATATACAGGTGGTACTATAAGTAGCTAGTGTTACTGTGACAGTTGTAGTAATTACTTTTCTACTATTCAGTTTGATGATACCTAGGAGAGTTGAAAATATTCATATATAGCTTTAGAAACTATCAGATATACACAGTCAAGACTGAGAATGGGAAGCTTGTCATCAACAGGAAGACTTTCAGCTTCTTCCAGCAGCAGGATCTTGCCAATATTAAAAGGGGTGATGCTGGTACTGAGTATGTTGTGAACTCTACTGGTGTCATCACCAGTAGAGAGGGCTGGAGTCCACTTGAAGATGGTGTCCAAAGGGTTATCATCTCTGCCCCTTCTGCTGATGCCCTCATGGTTGTGATGGGTGTGGACCATGACAATTCACTCAAGATTGTCAGCAACTCTTCCTGTACCACCAACTGCTCAACCTCTGTGACCAAGTTCATCCATAACAACTTGGGCATTGTGGAAGAACTCATGACAATACTCAATGCCATGACTGCCACCCAGAAAACTGGATGGAATTTCTGGGAATTTGTGTAGTGATGGCTAGAACATCATCCCTGCATCCACTAGTACTGTCAAGGCTGTGGCAAGGTCATCCCAGAGCCCAACCAGAAGCTCACTTGCATGGCCTTCTGTGTTCCTATCCACATGTCTGACATGGATCTGACATGTCACCTGGAGAACGCCCCCGAGTATGATATGATGACATCAAGAAGATGGTGAAGAGGGCAACCAAGGGCCCACTAAATACATCCCAGGCTACACTGAGGACCAGGTTGTCGTATGAGAATTAAACAGTGATACTGTGTGGTGATACTTTAATTGTACTGAAATGTGATATTTTACTTGTATGTTAATAAATAAAGTTGCCTGGAGATCAGAGGTCAAATAGCCATAAACAGAAGTCAGGTGGTGGTAGCCCATGCCCTTTATCCAATCACATATTAGGCAGAGTCTCTGTGTGGTCAAGGATATAGCCAAGCATGGTGACATGAGCCTTTAATTCCAGTACCAACCATAGAGACCTGGAGGTCTGTATAGACAAACAGAGGAGAGAATTCTGGGAACAGGAAGGCTGAGTCAAGAGTTGCCAGACAGAGGAAGCAAGATGTAGAAGTACCGGTAAGTCACAAGCCATGTGGCAACTTCTAGATTAATAGAAATAGGTTAAGATATAAGAACTAGATAGCAAGAAGTCTGCCACGGCCATACATTTTATAAGTAATATAAGTCTATGTGTGTTTACTTGGGTCTGAATGGCTGCAGGACCTGGGTGGACACAGGAAAACTCCAGCTACAATACTGACTCTTCCATCTTAGATACTGAGGCTGGCAGTGCTCTCAATGTCAACTTTGTAAAGGACATTTCTTGGTAACATAATGAATATAGCTTCAGCAGCAGGGCAGTGTACCTCATGGCCTACATGGCCTCCAAGGCTTAAGAAACACTGGGCCACTCAGCAAGAATACAAGAGCAAGAGAGGTCCTGGACTATGAAGGAGTCCCTGTCCCAACTCAGCACCAAACACTGAGCTTCTCCCTCACAATTTCCATCCCAGAACTCCAGAAGAAAGAGAGGGGCTAAGGGATCCCTTCTTTCTTTAGTACCATCAATAAAGTTCACTACACCTGCACACACACACACAAAAATAGTGTCTATTACTATAATGTAAATAACTATGGCAAGTGGAATATGCCTAATTATACAGGAATAAGAAAATAGGTACATAAGTTTGAGGATATTCATTCAATAAAACACATAAAGAAGACTGGGCATCAGTGACACACATCTTTAATTCTAGCACCCAGGAGGCAGAGCCAGGCAGATCTCTGTGAGTTTGAGGCCACCCTGGTCTACAAATCAAGCTCTAGGACAGGTATCAAAACTACACAGAGAAACCCTGTCTTCAAAAACAAACAAAAAACCATAAATCAATTAAAACAATGGATTGTACCTACATACATCATTAGGAAAAAAATATAAATGTACTATTGAGCATGAAAGAATATTACAGAACAACACAGATAATATAATATAAACTTGTTACTTCCTTCTTAATATTTTTTATTTTGAACAATTCTTAAATTTAAATATAGTTGATCATATTCTTCCCCTCCTCCTAAGTCCTTGCAGATCCTCTCATGCTCCCTAACCACACTTAATTCTTTCTCAAAAAACACACAGAAATACAAAGCAACAAAAACCCCTAAAATCAAGAAAACAAAAGTTTAACTTCAGTGTGGCCATGAAGGGTGTTGAGTAGACCAATGATAAATTTGTTCATAAAGACTTAGGAAGCAAGTTCATAATGCTTTGTGTTCCTACCTATGATGGGAGTACAATCAGGGAAAAGCACTTAGAAGGATGATGACCTCTTTCCTCTGCTGAGCAATCATGTCAGATGAACATTCTATTGTCATGAGTGCACCTAAGTGGTTCCTACTGCTCAACAAAACTGTCTTTGGTCTTTATTTCAATGTCCTACCAACAAACATCAATTATTGTTAATTGAATATACTCCAGGCTGTCCACCAAAGACATTTAGGAATATTTGGAATTTCTCCATTACTTGGTCTGTGCCTATTCTAATGTCTTCTCTAGTATTTGCATTTTTATTTTCTATGTCATGCAAATCATGCAACACTCTAAATCTTCATACGTACACTCATTTCTAAAAAAGAGAATACCAATGCCTAACACAAACTAAACATGAGGTTGTAAAATTGTTCCTATCTTGAATTTCTGATACTCTTTGAAACGTTTCTATATTTTTTTACTTTGCATTTCTATTATAAAGAAAATTTTTTATTCATTTTACATACCAAAGATCCCCCTTATCCCCTCCTCCTGCCCCTCCAGCCTCCCCTTCCTATCCCACCCTCCATTCCCTCCTACAAGAAGGTAAGGCCTCCTATAGGGAGGTACATTTAGTAGAGGCAGATCCAAGCACCGCCCCCCGGCCCCCCCTCAAGGCTGTGCAAGGTGTTTCATCATAGAAGTGGGCTCCAAAATGCTTGTTCATGCACCAGGAATGGATTCTGATCCTACTGCCAAGGGACCCCTTAATCAGATCATGCTACATATCTGTCTTGCTATGCAGAGGGCCTAGTCTAGTACTATGCAGGCTCAATAGCTGTTAATCTATATTTCATGACTTCCCACTAGTTTGGTTTGGTGGTCTCTGTAGGTTTCCCCATCATGATCTTGATGCTGCTTGCTAATAGAATCCCTCTTCTTTCTCTTTGACTGGACTCCTGGAGATCGACCTGGTGCTTGGCTGTCGATCTGTTTCAATCAGTTACTGGATGAAGGCTCTAGAATGACAGAGTATTCATTCATCTGATTACTGGGTTAAGCCAGTTCAGGCACTCTCTCCACTATTGCTAGTAGACTAAGCTGGGGTCATCCTTAGGGATTCCTGGGAAGTTCCATAGCACCTGATTTCTCCCTATCCCCATAATGTCTCCCTTTATTATGGTATCTCTTTCATTGCTCTCCCACTCCATCCCTGTTCTAGCTTGACCATCCCATACCCTTATGTTCTTATCCCCCATCCCCTACCCTCCATTGCCCTTCCCACATCCCTAGTTTACTAACGGAGATCTCATCTATTTCCCCTTCCTAGAGCAATCCATGTTAGGATCCTCCTTGTTAGCTGGCTTCTCTGGAGCTGTGGGTTGTAATCTGGTTATCTAAAGCAAGCATTTTGATTGATGTGCATGGGCTGCTGCCCCCTAAGATGGGGTTCAAGAATTCAGCACAGGATGTGAGGAAGACAAGGCTTTTATAGAGCTCATGTGTAGGGGGTTCACAAATGGGGGAAACAGGCAGGGTTACAGGATCAGAACATAACTTGTGATCAAAACAAAGTAATCACAACATGTAGTCATAACAAGGTAATCATAGGTGGTCATGTGACCTTTTAAAACAGAGTTGCAAGATGGTTTAAAAACAACTTTTTGAAGCAAAGACACAATACTATTCCTGGAACAGGTTGTACAGAACCATTTCTACTTATAGTTACAAATGAGGCATAACGCAATCTTTGAAAAGCAGAGGTTTAATCATAAAAGAGACTGAACCTAGTTTGTTTTACTATCAGTTGGCTTGGAAGATTAAGACAGATGCAGGCTGGTTCTTCACTAGCAATAAAAGTGTGAAGATGGGTGAGAATTCGAACTTAGGATACCTGCAGAGGATTCAGACTGACTGTCAGCTTGAATGTCATCTGAAAGAAAACCACACTAAGTGAAGCACTGTTGGGGAAGAAGTACCAAGAGTGACACACCATCACCGTGCAGAACCCTGCAAGGTTGCATGGATCTGCTTATGCTTCAGTTATACAGTCACAAAATCCAAGCTGGCAACTTTGATGTTGATAGCTGTGTTGGGGGTTGGTCCTTAATGGAGAGAACAAAAATATTTATAGGTAGGTATATCAGTTAGGATGGGATGGTAGAGGCTGATATGTGAGGCATGATATGATTATAGTTCAGTTATGCACTCACACAGCATAAGCTGATACTACTTGATGTTGCAACCTATGATGGGAGTTGGTACATAAAAGAGCAAAGAGTAATTTGGACACAGGTAGACCTAAAAGGATGGAATTGGAGAGACTGATAAGAGAGTTGAAATGGGGCAGATGCCAAGAAACATCTTAGTGGGTATCCGGACTCAAAGGTTTCCAGTGTGAAACTTGTTCACCGTATACATACTGGAAGTCACAAGGTCTGCTCAACATTTTTATAGGCTTCACCTGGGTCAGAAGCATTTACTCAGCTCCTGAAGGCAAATCCCAATTCCAGAACAAGGAAGCAGAGTCTAGAACTAATCTGTGAAAGAGACTTCTTCAGCATTGGACAGCTCTCCACCTCTAGACCTGAAAATGGAAGTAAGGTAAGGATATCTTCCAAGAATGTTCAGAGAGTTACTGTCTTGGAGTTTTCTTTATATCAATATTCCTGTGTTACTACCACAAAATGCAGTATGTAGGGTCTAGACCTTCCTCCTGGGAAGGCTTAAGACAGACGCTTACTTTTGAAGCAAGGATATGGCCTGTCTTATAGAGACTTTTCTTACTTTCCCCAAAATCATTCATATTCATGTCTGTTGTTTCTTAAAAGAGGAAGGTTATATGAATATTTTGTTTCCCAGTGCAAAACCTGGTGCAACAGGTTCATTGTTTGATGTTTCTCAAAGCTGATCTCTAATGCTTGTATGTTGCATTCAGGAAAAAACTGATGGTTAGAATTTGAATAACCGATGAATGCTACAGGAAGTGTTTATTTACAAAGACCACAGGTCTTAGGGACAGTGGAAAAACAGAGAATAATGATAAAGCAAGAGAGTGAAGGAAGTTGTCCACTGCTTGGCTCCAATAATCACCAGAAGGAATTGGTACTGGAGAAGGAGAGAGGGCGTGAGGGAGGGGGAACAGAGGTCATAGTTACAGGTCAGTAGTAGGAGTGGAAAACTAGATGCACGGAGAAGCACTGCTGTTGTCAACACACAGCTGACCAAGAGAAATACAATTAGAAAATATCTTGCCTTTTACAGTCTTATGTCCTTGGAAATGTCACCATCTGCCTCAAACAAAAAGAAATTTAGAGAAAAGGACAGCTCGTAGGGGTGAGATAAGGCACTTCTGTGAGATGTCATGGAGCAGAGAGGAAGATGGAAGGAAAAACTTTGTCACTTGCAAGTCTTCTTCCACCACGAGGCTTTTGTCATCAGTGAAAACTCTCCATCTTCTACCATCTTCTAGAAACATCTATGGAGAAGGCTCCTGTGATGTTAGGTTTTTCTTTCTCATTTACTGCACTCCACTTAGCAGTCCTCCATTAGACATGCCTGTTTCAGGTCCCTCTCTGCAGCAGCACTCAGACCTCATCTCTCCTTCCTTCTTCCTCCTTCCTCTGCTGTGTGTCATGTCAGAACCACATCCATCTCCAGGCTCTGCACCTAAGTGTGTCCTGCTGCTCAACTAAGCTGTGTTGGGCCTTTGTTTCAATGTCTTGCCCATGATCAGTGTCAGTGATTTGCCTGTGCTTGAATAATTGTGAATATACTCAGGGCTGTTGACAAAAACAGTTAGGAATGTTGACAATTTCTTTATCACTTTGTCTGTGCTGGTCAATGACCATTGTTGCTTTTGCCTTTTTAAATTTATATGTGATTCACCATCTGATGCAGTAGAGATTTGCATGTGTGCATTCATTCATGAATAAACAAAGGCAAGGTCTCACACAATCTGAGATGGGGATATAAATACTTCCCATCTTCACTGTCTGATACACTGAGACATTTCTAGGATATATGGTTTTAAAATAAAAGATAAATGAAATTTTTACCCTTTAAAATTTAAATTTGTGGGTGAGTGCCCTTCCTTGCCCCGGACCCCATCCCTGGGCACCAGCCACTCCAGGGAAGACCTGCCCAACTTGGCCCCAGGTTCTGGCCACCCGGCAGGTTCCCTGCTAGCCCCACCAGGAAGGATCCCCTTCTCCAAGACCCCTGGCAGGCCCTGCAGTCTCCACGCCCTGCCCCCACGCCCATCCGCCTGAGCCCCAAGCCTCTTCCTGAGACTTAGAGGCCGGCCCCCAGCTCCCATCTTGCTCTGGACTTACCTTTTGGAAAACTGGTGAGTACCCTTCCTTGCCCCAGACCCCATCCCTGGGCACCAGCCACTCCAGGGAAGACCTGCCCAACTCGGCCCCAGGTTCTGGCCACCGGGCAGGTTCCCTGCTAGCCCCACTGGGAAGGATCCCCTTCTCCAAGACCCCTGGCAGACCCTGCAGTCTCCACGCCCTGCCCCCACTCCCATCCGCCTGAGTCCCAAGCCTCTTCCTGAGACTTAGAGGCCGGCCCCCAGCTCCCATCTTGCTCCGGACTTCCCTTTTGGAACACTGGTCTGGCTGAACCAAGTGTGCGGATAAGGCCAGTAACGAAGCACAAGGAGATGGGCAGACGTCAAGGCAGAAACATATACAACAAAATGAATAGCAATACAGCATCACCAGGCCCTAGCCCTCCTCCAACACCTAGACCTGAACATCAGAAATTGGAAGAAGCAGAAGAAAACAGCCTTATGAATGACATCATGAAGAAGCTAGAGGCTTGTGTAGAGGAAAAGACAAAAAAATGTGAAGAACGCTGTAAACAACTAGAGGAAAGGGCAAACAAATTAGAAGAAATCAATAAAGTCCTGGAAGAAAACAATAAAATACTGAGAGAAAATCAAGAAAAATCAATGAAACAAATGAAGGAAACAGTCCAAGACCTGAAAAGGGAAATAGAAAAAATGAAGAAGACACAAACAGAGGGAATGCTGGAAATAGAAAATCTGAGAAAACGATTGGGAACTTCAGATGCAAGTATAATCAACAGAATGCAAGAGATGGAAGAGAGGATCTCTAGCGTTGAAGATACAGTAGAAGAAATACATTCATCAGTCAAAGAAAACACTAAAGCCAACAAAGTCATGAACCAAAATGTCCAAGAAATTTGGGACACCATGAAAAGACCAAACCTAAGAATAATAGGGGTCGAAGAAGGAGAAGAATACCAACTCAAGGGCACAGAAAATATATTCAACAAGATCATAGAAGAAAACTTTCCCAACTTAAAGAAGGAAATGCCTATGAAGATACAAGAAGCTTATAGAACACCAAACAGACTAGACCCCCAAAAAAAGTCCCCTCGCCACATAATAGTTAAACAACTAAACGTACAGAATAAAGAAAGAATATTAAGAGCAGCAAAGGAAAAAGGCCAAGTGACATATAAAGGCAAACCCATCAGAATAACACCCGATTTCTCAATGGAGACTTTGAAAGCCAGAAGAACCTGGACAGATGTAATGCAGACACTAAGAGACCATGGATGTCAGCCTAGACTAATATACCCAGCAAAACTTTCAATCACCATAGATGGAGTGAACAAGACATTCCATGACAAAGCCAGATTTAAACAATACTTATCCACAAACCCAGCCCTACAGAAAGCACTAGAAGGAAAATTCCAACCTAAGGAAGTCAGATACACCCTCGAAAACACAGGCAACAGATAAAGCCACAGCAGTAAACCCCAACGTATAGAAGTACCCACACATCACCACCAAAAAATAACAGGAATGAACAATCACTGGTCATTAATTTCCCTCAATATCAATGGACTTAATTCACCTATAAAAAGACATAGGCTTACAGAATGGATACGAAAGCAGGACCCATCTTTCTGCTGCATACAAGAAACACATCTCAAATTCAAAGATAGACACTACCTAAAAATAAAAGGCTGGGAAAAGACTTTCCAATCAAACGGTCTTAAGAAACAAGCGGGTGTAGCCATCCTGATATCCAGCAAAATAGACTTCAAACTAAAATCAATCAAAAGAGATCAAGAAGGGCATTACATACTCATCACAGGAAAGATCCACCAAGATGAAGTCTCAATTCTGAATATTTATGCCCCAAACACAAGGGCACCCACATATGTAAAAGAAACATTACTAAAGCTTAAATCACATATAAAACCCCACACATTAATAGTGGGAGACCTCAACACCCCACTTTCACCACTGGACAGATCTCCCAAATTGAAACTTAACAGAGAAATAAAGGACTTAACTGATGTCATGACTCAAATGGACTTAATCGATATCTACAGAACATTCCATCCTAACAAAAAAGAATATACCTTCTTCTCAGCACCCCATGGAACCTTCTCTAAAATTGACCACATACTTGGCCACAAAACAAATCTAAACAGATACAAAAGAATTGGAATAACCTCCTGTGTTCTATCAGACCACCATGGTCTAAAGTTGGATTTCAACAACAACAAAAACTACAGAAAACCTGCAATCTCATGGAAACTGAATAATACCCAACTGAATCACCAATGGGTTAAGGAAGAAATAAAGAAAGAAATTAAAGACTTCCTAGAGATCAATGAAAATGAAGACACCACATATCCAAATTTATGGGACACTATGAAAGCAGTACTAAGAGGGAAATTCATAGCACTAAATGCCCACATAAATAAGTTGGAGAAATCTCACACTAGAGACTTAACAGCATACCTGAAAGCTCTAGAACAAGAAGAAGCACAGTCTCCCAGGAAAAATAGACGCCAGGAAATTATCAAAGTGAGAGCTGAAATCAATAAAATAGAAACAAAGAGAACAATACAAAAAATTAATGAAACAAAGAGTTGGTTCTTTGAGAAAATCAACAAGATAGACAAGCCCTTATCCAAACTAACCAAAAGACAGAGAGAGAGCATCCAAATCAACAAAATCAGAAATGAAAAGGGGGACATAACAACAGACATTGAGGAAATCCAGAGAATCATCAGGTCATACTTCAAAAACCTCTATTCGACAAAACTGGAAAACCTAAAAGAAATGGATAACTTTCTGGATAGGTACCACATACCTAAGTTAAATCAAGACCAGATAAACTATTTAAATAGTCCAATAACCCCTAACGAAATAGAAACAGTCATTAAAAGTCTCCCAACCAAAAAAAGCCCAGGACCAGATGGTTTCAGCGCAGAATTCTACCAGGTCTTCAAAGAAGAGTTAATACCAATACTCTCTAAATTGTTCCACACAATAGAAACAGAAGGAACATTACCAAACTCCTTCTACGAGGCTACAATTACCCTAATTCCTAAACCAAACAAGGATACAACAAAGAAAGAGAACTACAGACCGATCTCCCTCATGAACATTGATGCAAAAATACTCAATAAAATACTGGCAAACAGACTCCAAGAACACATCAAAACAATTATCCACCATGATCAAGTAGGATTCATTCCAGGGATGCAAGGGTGGTTCAACATACGAAAGTCCGTCAATATAATACACCATATAAACAAACTCAAAGAAAAAAACCATATGATCATCTCACTGGATGCAGAAAAGGCATTTGACAAAATCCAACACCCCTTCATGATAAAGGTATTAGAGCGATCAGGAATACAGGGAACATACCTAAACATAATAAAGGCAATTTACAGCAAGCCAACAGCCAACATCAAATTAAATGGAGAGAAACTCAAAGCAATTCCACTAAAATCAGGAACGAGGCAAGGCTGTCCACTCTCCCCATACTTATTCAATATAGTACTTGAAGTTCTAGCCAGAGCAATAAGACAACATAAGGAGATTAAGGGGATACAAATTGGAAAGGAAGAAGTCAAGCTTTCCCTATTTGCAGATGACATGATAGTATACTTGAGCGACCCCAAAGATTCCACCAAGGAACTGATACAGCTTATAAACACCTTCAGCAACATAGCAGGATACAAGATCAACTCAAAAAAATCAGTAGCCCTCCTATATACAATGGACAAAGAAGTGGAGAAGGAAATCAGAGATACATCACCCTTTACTATAGCCACAAATGGCATAAAATACCTTGGGGTAACACTAACCAAGCAAGTGAAGGACCTATATGACAAGAACTTTAAGTCCCTGAAAAAAGAAATTGAAGAAGATGTCAGAAAATGGAAAGATCTCCCATGCTCATGGATAGGCAGGACTAACATAGTAAAAATGGCAATCTTACCAAAAGCAATCTACAGATTCAATGCAATCCCCATCAAAATACCAACACAATTCTTCACAGACCTGGAAAGAATAATACTCAAATTCATATGGAAAAACAAAAAACCCAGGATAGCCAAAGGAATCCTGTACAATAACACAACTTCTGGAGGCATCACGATCCCTGACTTCAAGCTCTACTATAGAGCTACAGTAATAAAAACAGCTTGGTACTGGCATAGAAACCGACATGTGGACCAATGGAATCGAATTGAAGACCCTGACATTAATCCGCACACCTATGAACATATAATTTTTGACAAAGAAGCCAAAAGTGCACAATGGAAAAAAGAAAGCATCTTCAACAAATGGTGCTGGCAAAACTGGATATCAACATGTAGAAGGCTGCAAATAGATCCATATCTATCACCGTGCACAAAACTTAAGTCCAAGTGGATCAAGGACCTCAACATAAATCCAGCTACTCTGAACCTGCTAGAAGAGAAAGTAGGAAGTAGTCTTGAACGCATTGGCATTGGAGACTACTTCCTAAATAGAACACCAGTAGCACAGACTCTGAGAGAAGCAATCAATCAATGGGACCTTTTGAAACTGAGAAGCTTTGTAGAGCAAAGGATACGGTCAACAAGGCAAAGCGACAGCCTACAGAATGGGAAAAGATCTTCACCAACCCCACATCTGACAGAGGACTGATATCCAGAATATATAAGGAACTCAAGAAATTAGACATCAAAATGCCCAACAGTCCAATTAAGAAATGGGCTATAGAACTAAACAGAGAATTCTCAACAGAGGAAACTCAAATGGCCGAAAGACATTTAAGGAATTGCTCATCATCCCTAATCATCAGGGAAATGCAAATCAAAACAACTCTGAGATACCACCTTACGCCTGTCAGAATGGCTAAGATCAAAAACACTGAAGACACCTTATGCTGGAGAGGATGTGGAGCTAGGGGAACTCTCCTCCACTGCTGGTGGGAATGCAAGCTTGTACAACCACTTTGGAAATCAATATGGCGCTTTCTTAGAAAATTGGGAATCAATCTCCCCCAAGATCCAGCTATACCACTCTTGGGCATATACCCAAGAAATGCTCAACCACACCATAAGAGCACTTGTTCAGCTATGTTCATATCAGCATTGTTTGTAATAGCCAGAACATGGAAACAACCCAGATGCCCTTCAACTGAAGAATGGATAAACAAAATGTGGTACATATACACAATGGAATACTACTCAGCAGAAAAAAACAATGGCATCATGAGGTTTGCAGACAAATGGATGGATCTAGAAAAAATCATCCTGAGTGAGGTAACCCAGACTCAGAAAGACAAACATGGTATGTACTCACTCATAGCAGGATACTAGACATGAAACAAGGATGAATTGTCTGCTACTCACATCACCAGGGAGGCTACCCGGAAAACAGGACCCCAAGAAAGACACAGGGATCGCCCAATGACAGAGAAATGGAATGAGATCTACATGAACAGCCTGGACATGAGTGGGGGTAATGAAAGGCGAGGGTCGAGGGAAAGAGAGCTTGGGGGAGCGGGAGATCCCAGCTGGATCAACAACAGAGAGGGAGAACAAGGAATAGGAGACCATGGTAAATGAAGACCACATGAGAACAGGAAGAAGCAAAGTGCTAGAGAGGCCCACAGAAATCCACAAAGATACCCACACAACAGACTGCCGGCAATGGTCGAGAGACAGCCCGAACTGACCTACTCTGGTGATGGGATGGCCAAACACCCTAATTGTTGTGCTAGAAACCTCATCCAACTACTGAGGGATCTGGATGTAGATATCCATGACTAGGCCCTGGGTGGATCTCTGGGAGTCCAATCAACGAGAATGAGGAGGGTTTATATGAGCGAGAATTGTTGAGACCAAGGTTGGATAAAGCACAGGGACAAATAGCCAAATGAATGGAAACACATGAACTATGAACCAATGGCTGAGGGGTCCACACTGGATCAGGCCCTCCGAATGGGTGAGACAGTTGATTGGCTTGATCTGTTTGGGAGGCATCCAGGCAGTGGGACCAGATCTTGTGCTCATTGCATGAGTTGGCTGTTTGAAACCTGGGGCCTATGCAGGATTGTTTGGCTTGGCCTGGGAGGAGGGGACTAGACCTACCTGGACTGAGTCTACCAGGTTGACCTCAGTCTGTGGGGAAGGCTTTGCCCTGGAGGAGATGGAATGGGGGGGGGGCGTTGGGGGGAAGGTGAGGGGGACGGGAGGGGGGAGAACAAGGGAATCCGTGACCGATATGTAGAACTGAATTGTATTGCAAAATAAATTAAAATAAATTAAAAAAAAAAGAAAACTCCTACAGATGATAAACATATGGGTTTTAGGAACTGAACTCAGGTTTTCAGCCTTGGTGACAAGCTCTTTATCTCCTGAGATATTTTGCAAGCCTATAGTATAATCCTAATAATCTATACTAAGCCAATAACAGTGTAACTTGATTAAGTATAAGAGCTTTACATGTCTGTCCCTCAATACACACTTTCTTCATGTTTCTAATATCAAGATTTACATCATCTGGACAGACTTCATAATTTAATGTAACTCTAGTTAATTAATTCGTCTCATCTATAATCATTGGTATAATTAATTTCTATTGATCCATGGCAATACACAGGATAAAATTGTCCTGACATTTCAACTATAATTCTAGAGTGTCCTGCCTGTGGCTTGCTTCACACTGATGGCTTTGATGTCTTATGCTGTCTTGGAGCTTTAGTTTAAAAGACCTACTTTAGGCATTCCTGTGAGGCAGGTCCAGAGGCAGTGAGTTCCACAGCTTCTATCAGGGAAAGCTGCTATGTCTCCCTCACCTCTG
Organism: Peromyscus californicus insignis; assembly: GCF_007827085.1. Classification (NCBI taxonomy): domain Eukaryota; kingdom Metazoa; phylum Chordata; class Mammalia; order Rodentia; family Cricetidae; genus Peromyscus; species Peromyscus californicus. The sequence continues at coordinate 153,602,673 of NW_026294562.1, forward strand.
AAAGGCCCTTTTCCTGAGCACAGGGCTCCAGGCTGGGGTCGCTTTCCTCCAGCATACTGCCTGTATCACCTGTTCTCTCAGACCCTGGATTTCCTCTAAGACAATGGATGTAGGTTTGGCACCTCCTTGATTGTGAAGCTCTCATCTCTGATGTTCCTGGGGTTTCCTTTCTTTCACTGTTAATGCTGTGATTGTTTTATGTCTTGGCTAAAATCCGCTGGAGGCTGCTGTGCTTCCTGACCTAATGCTGGGAACCTATCCAAGAAGGGGAGCATTTTCAGCCGCAATCTCTGGAAATAAACCCTCTGTCCTCCTTCTGTTTTCTTCCCTCTGCACGTTGTCCTATTCAAACGTGTAGCCTGGAGACAGCAGCCCATTGTCTTTGCTTTTCTTATTGTTACAACTTGTAACTACTAAAACCTGTGTCTTAATTTCCTTCCAAATATCACATTGTGATTATAAGAAGTTTAGAAATATCAGAGGTTCACCAAAATGTAATAAAAGTATCTTGGAGAGCAAAGAAAAAAAAAAAATTTAAATTTGTATGATTATCTTTCTCTTATTACTTTTATGAAGATTTCAAGCACAATGTTGAGTATAACGAGTCAAGTGGTCATATGTGTTTCATATTTGTTAAATAATTTTGTATTGTCCCAATTTAAAGAGCTGTTGGCTATCTCTTAGTGCTATATAGCTTTTACCATGTTAGGCTATCATATTTTTATCCAAGTTTCTTCACAGATTGTCACCCTGGGTGCCATTTAGTTTTGTCACTTCATTTGCTACATATTTTGAAATGATGAACTTTGTTTCATATTTATGCTCTTTATTACATTAACTAATTAATTTATTTAACCATGTTTAACCACCCTTGCATTTTGGAATAAAATTGACTAAATCATTGTGAGTAATATTGACATTTTATTGTCTTTTTTTCAGTATTATACATAAAACAATTCATTGTGATCATATTCACTCTCTTGAAGCAATGATCAAATCTGTTGATATACTTCTTCCTCCCAACCAGTCTATTTTCTACTTTTATATCATTTTTTAAAAAATTTATTTACTTATTATGTATAGAATTCTGCCTGCATGTATGCCTGCATGCCAGAAGAGGACAATAGACCTCATTATAGATGGTTGTGAGCCACCATGTGACTGCTAGGAGTTGAACTGAGGACCTCTGGAAGAGCAGCCATTGCTCCTAACCACTGAGCTAACTATCCAGCCCTCATGTCAATTTTTAATGATCCACTGACTGTTCAATCTTCATGAAATTGTATGTTATTTTATTATTTCTTTGTTAACCACTTCTTTTTACGTTTAACATAATTTCTTGATTGTATCTTTGGGAATTTCATATCATACACCCTAATTCACTCACATATTTTTGGGTCAGCTGCTTACCTAGGACCAGTCTGATTATTTTAAGCTCTTGATGCCCTAAGATTTTTCCATGGATAAAAACTTTGTGCTCCTATGGGGTGATCAAGGCTCCAAGAATGAATGGTATCATCTTAGTGAACATAACTGAGTTTGTTGGGTGATTTTCTTCAAAGCCCTTGTGTGAGGTTAATTTGTAAGGTCTTCTGGATGCTTTCCCTGAGCCTGGAGCTCTGCTTCACATTCTCAGATGATTTCTCCTTTATGAAGGCCTCTGTCTAGAATAAGAAGTTATCCAAAAGGATCTTGTGATGCAAAGCTTTCTATATGGGTACTGTTCATGCTAAGCTACTGCAAGCACAGGAACAGTCCCCATTCTGCACCCTTGGCAAGTGAGGGAAAGAAAAGCTGTCTTCTCTTCAAATGTCTTTGTGGCTTCATGGATAGGAAATAGAGGCCTATTCAGGATGTCTGTATGGGGAAGTGGAGTGGAAAGTAAGCTCTAAATGATGCTACCTGATCAGCTATGCTGCTCTCTTTTCCAGACTGTTTGCATCCATGTATAGATCTCAAAGCTCTTTTAAGGGGTTGGGACACTATTCACAAATGGAGGTGCTGTCTAGCTTCCTCTGCAGCACAGCCCATGCTTTTCATGCCAGAGACCTGTGCCTTTGCATGTAGGTACAAGTCACAATTAGAACAACATTTACTCAAAATTTTCAACTACCCTTGAAATTATGGTTCATTTGCTCATTTGTTACAGTTCGTAACTCTCCCCTGTAACCCTGTAGAGAAATGAACACTGGTGACATAATCACAAAGAGAAAAGTGCTTGATGTCCTCCAAGGCTTCTCTGACTTCTGGTTTTCAAATTTTAAAATGAAGACTCAGCCCTTCTAGCATAAGAAAGGTGACTGTTCGCACACAGGTCTTCATAAGAAATCCCATTCCCTTCATGACTCTCATTCAGGATTCCATTTTCCCCGTTTGGTAGACTCCTTACAGTGACTGAGGGCAGCTATGGCTTGTGCCAGCATCTTCCATATTCTTACACCTGAAAAGGAACCTCAGCCCTGGAACAGAAAGAAAGTTAGTTTCAGAATTCTGTCTCTTCCTGACACAGCATAAGATGCTTAGCAGCTGTACTGGGACCATCAAATGCCCCAATGTCACTAAGAGGCATTGGTCTGCAGCTAGACTGAACAGTACAAACTGGATTTAAAGAAGTTTCTAGCACTTTGGGGGTTTCATAAATTACTTAATCTCTGCAAGTCTGTTCCCCCTCCTTATGAACCTGTGCTAGACATTTCCACATAGCCAGGTGATCTTGACAAAAAGTTTCATGTATTCATATCTCAATTTACTTTGCAGGAACACCAGTGGAACATTCTCAACCATGGGTCCATCCATCCCAGCCTGGAGCACTGACATCACAACAATGAATGGAAGTTATTACACTGAAAACTTACACTGTGTCACCATGGACAAAATCTTCAATATTCTTGCTGTCATCATTGCTGTGGTTGGGCTGGCAGGAAATGCCATAGTGCTGTGGATTCAGGCCCTCCATATGAAAGAGAATGAATTCTCTGTATATATCCTCAACCTTGCTGGGGCTGACTTCCTCTACCTTTGCTTTCAGACAATGTATTCCCTGGAGCATATCCTTCTTCAGTTCCATACCTCTCTCTTTGATATTCCCATATTTCTCATCAATGTATTAATCTTTGCTTACCTTGCAGGTTTATGTATGATTGCAGCCATAAGTGTTGAGCATTGTCTGTCAGTTTTGTGGCCCGTCTTGTATCAGCACCAACGACCAAGATACATGTCATCTGTCCTGTGTGCACTGCTCTGGGCCTTCTCTCTACTGTTGAGCCTCCTGTCAGGGGATGGTTGTGGTTTACTACTTAGTTATTATGACCATTATTCCTGTAGGACTTATAATTTTATCACTGCTGCATTTGTAATACTATTATCTGTGGTTTCTTGTGGATCCAGCCTGACCCTGTTGGTCAGGATCTTCTGTGGCTCACAGGGGATTCCTTTGACCAGGTTGTATGTGACCATTGAACTCACAGTGCTGGTCTTATTACCCTTTGGTCTGCCATTTGGTATCTATTGGTTCCTCTTAGATTGGATTGCAGAGTTGCATGGAGTTTTGCCTTGCAATGTTTATGCAATGACAAGTTTCCTGTCCTGTGTTAACAGCTGTGCCAAGCCCATCATTTACTTCCTTGTTGACCCCATTAGGCCTTGCAGGTTCCAGAAGCAGACTCCAAAGCTTCATCTGCAGAAAGTCATACAGGATACTCCTGAGGAAGAAGGTAGAGAGAGGGCTTCTTCAGGAAATCATGAAGAGCAGGAATCAGTCTGATGTAGTAGTTGAGTGTGTCCTTGATCAGACACAGTTGTTTAGAATATCACCTTGGACTTTATCTGTGTGGGCCATTTTTACAACCTTGTTCAATTGATTGAGAAAATAGTCATTTTCTAGAAATTGGGTGAAATGGGGCTTATTAAACAGAAACTGACTGCACCACCATAAAGCTGCCTTATATGGACCTCACTGCATCCCTATGTGATGTAAACTTTTTAATCAAATCACTTGAGGCCAGGACCCAACTATAGACAGGCCAACTCCCACTATAGACAAACCCTCCATAGAAAGCCCAAGGCAGCGCAGGGAAGGTAAGGGTTTCTTTGGATATTTAACTTGATAAAGATTAAATGAATACTACATTTAATAGAAATGTTCCTATTTTTTTACAAGTTGTTTTCTAAACATTGAGATAAAGTAATTGAAATTTCCAAAATTCCCGTTTTCTTCTATAGCCTCACATTTTAGAATATATGAATGATTCAAAATGTTCCTCATATAAATTGCTTAGTAAATGAATATGCATCTTTAAGCCTTCATATTCTCAATCTCCATTCACCCATTTGAGTCTTGAATTTCAAGTATCTGCCATCTTCAGCATTGAAAAAATAAGGTCAGGTTGTAAAAATCAACATCCAAGCACATTTGAAGGTGGAGAGAGACTATAGACTGTCTCCAGTTTCTCCAGTGCCTTGGTTAGCATTCCACAGTCATGTCTTCCCTCTTCTTCCCTTGTCTTTGCCTTGACTCTCTCTCTGTGACTGTCTAATCCCTCATGAAAAAAAATTCCAATGAGTGTCATTGAACTGATTTCCTCTTTAATTGAATTTCTGTCAGATTTACATTATTTCCAGGAGTGCATAGCAGCCATAACCTAATTATGAAGGTTTACATTTTTTTAAAATGGTTCATGAGTATTGAAGCTTGGTAGGACTGCTTAATTGTTCCCTTCCCTTGGTAGTTTATATAGTATTTTCCAGAACCATGGAAGCCATACTGCAGGAAAGAGGTCAGCTCAAGCTCAAATCATCTTAGTCCTTTGTCCTAAATGTGAGGTGTCTTCAGCAATAGAGTCCTACCCTCAACCACTAAGAAGTGAGCAATGGTTACATCTATAATCTATATTGTTTGGGAGTCACAGGGACTACCCTGATCAACGATACAAAAAGAGGTTTCTCATGACTAAAACTGGTTCTGTGGGGATTACTGTCAGCCCAAATGGCTTAACTTCCTTTAAGATGTTTATATGAATATATATATATATATATATATATATATATATATATATATAGAGAGAGAGAGAGAGAGAGAGCTAGATAGATAAATAGATATATATAGAGTAGAGAGAGTGTGTATATACATGTACATATACATGTATATATGTACATGAATATACATGTATAAATATTCATGTATTGTATATAGTTTCATATACACTATACAATATATACACATATATAATTTTGTATATACAGTTTTCATATATGTACATATATATCATGTATTATGTATAATTTTAAGGAAATATATAAAATAATGTGATTCCTTAAGGCCTTAAAAAAATAATCTTCCTATTTTTTGTTCCATGTCCCTCCTCTTCCTTATGTATTGACCTTCCACCCTCTACCTCAGTCAGATCCCTTCCCCATTATTCCAATTTCTACTTCATATCATCTCTATCCTACCATACCCTCCCAAGACCCTCAACAAATGGTCTCTTTACACTTTTCTGGTTTGTGGTTATTCCATGTCGTACATGCAAATCTGAGAATTTGGAGCTAGGAACTACTGACAAGAAAGACTGAGTGGTATTTGTATTTATGGACAGGACTCCATTTGCTAGGGATTTGAGCCAAACAATTGATAAGTGAGTCTTCATAAAACTAAAAAACTTCTGCACAGCTAAAGAAGAAATCAACCAGGGAATGAAAAAAACATATAGAATGGGAGATAATCTTTGCCAGTTATACACCTGACAGAGGATTTATATGCAGATTATATAAAGATTTCAAAAATAAAGAGTCTAAATACTAAAATATCATTTGAAAAGGGGGAATGGGACCTAAATAGAGAATTCTCAAGAGAATAAATGAAAATTGCTAATAAAATCTTGAAAAGTCCTTATCATCCTAAGCAATGAAAAATACGAAAACTAAAACAACTTGGCATTTCATGGCACCCTAGGCAGAACACATAAAATGATCAACAACAAAAAAAACTGACAACAAATGCTGTCCAGGTTGTGGAGAAAGCAGAACCTTCATTCATTCTTGGTAGGAATGTGAACTGGTGTAGCCACTCTGGAAAACATGATGGAGAATCTTCAAAAGACTAAAAATGTATCTACCATATATCCAACTATGCTACTCATAGGCATATGACCAAAGCACTGACCATCCTAGTCCACAGATACTTGCTCACCAGTGTTCATTGACACCTTCTTCACAGAAGCCGGGAAATAGAAACGAGAGAAATGACTTCCACTGGACAAATGGATAATGAAAATGTACGTATACACGATGGAATACTATTCAGCTCTAAACAAAAGAGAAATCATGAGATTCATAGATAAAAAGACTGAACCTAGAAAATATTATCTTGAGTGAGGTAACATTTTCTGTAAAATAATATTTCATTTTTAAATGCTGCTGCATTTGATAATTTAAAGTATAATTAAGAAAAAGTAATATGCACAGAATAAGGAAATGCATAGTTCAATAAATTTGCTTGGATGAATATAACTACTTGATTCAAACCCAATCAAGACACAAAATACTTCCTTGCCTCTGTGAGTTCCCTTTTTTCCTCCAGTCATAACTCTGCCTTGGAGGTCAGTATTGTTCATATTTGCAATTTAATGTAAAACTGAGAGTACACCTAAGAGTTTGTCATCATGTGTGATATGTTATAAAATGGTTGTTAAAATTGAATACACTAACATATACATATATTTACACACACACACATACACACACACACACACACACACACACACACACACACACACACACATATATATATATATATAAAGTAAATTTTCTTTCTCTCAATATAGTAAAAGCTGCTTTATGAGAAAGTTCTGAATGCAATGTATTATTACCACATAGATATCTTGTGTTGTAAATTATTTTATTTCATCTTATATATTTGTTACTTCATATTTTTCATGTTTTTCCATTTTCTGTTAACATGAAGTTTTAGTAATCACCATCATATTATGCAGTCTGTCTGTATGTATTGACACTTTACAATAAATTACACATGTAAATGAGGTTTTAGAATAGTTTTCGCCTTATGTTGATCTTACTTCCACTTGAGTTAAATGGTGACTCCATTTAAATTAAAACTCCATTAATATATGTATCTATTTGAGGAAGTAGTGGGTTTCCATATAGTTTTTCATAAGGCCTATATTGTTATACTTAACCTTCCCCAAATTCTATCCTCTATCCTGCCCTCCTATTGAACTTGAGCTTTGAAACAGTGTTGGAAATGTAAGTATTTTGTGAGTCTTGAAGACAGACTATCTGAATTTTACATTATGAAATGTGCATGACACTTTGGGGTAGAGTGCAGAAAGTCAAAAATCTTCATAGGCTTCTGTTTTAAATGTTTGTTATTATTATCCAGCTAGTGGTTAATTATACAAATTTTAGTGCATAACTGTTGGGCAGAACTCCACCCATATTTTATCCAAGGAAAAGAACTCTGCACTTTCGACAGTTGAGGAATAATGTGCTGTGTATCTGTCTCAATTTCACAATCCATTTATCTGTTGTATCATGGCTATATCTCCCATGTAATGAACCCTGTAACTAATGTCCCAATAAACATACAACACTTTCTTTTACTAGTGGTAGACAGGCTTTTGTCAATTATTTTATTTTCATCACGTATGTCTTTATTTCATAGTGGGCTTCTGGTAACAATATGAATTTAGAGGGTTTTTGTTTTCTTTCTACTGAAATTCAGTTATCCAAGTCACTCTGTTTCAATTATCATGTGATATGAAGAGAGGATAGATTATTGTGTCTTATGGTTTGTGTGCTTGATAAATGGCTTAATGGCTCTACACATCTATATAAAATGTGATTGAGTTGGGGATGTATGGAAGAGGGGGAAAGCTCACATGAAGGAAGACAGAAAAAATGTGACATTAAAGACCAGAAATATGTATTGAAGGACACTTTTTCAGAGTCTATCACTGAGATAATTCATGGTAGGAACTCAAGCAAGAACTAAAATACTATGGGATGGACACTGCTGCCTGGCTTCCCCACTTGGCATCTCTGAGGCAATTGCTTAGATAACTTTCTTATAGAGCTCCAGACCACTAGCTGAGGGAATGGCAAAGTCAAAAGTAGGCTGAGTCACCCTACATCAATCAACAACTAAGATAATCCCTCAGAGGTATCTTCATAAGATAAACTAGTAAAGATATTCAATTGGGACTTCTCAGGGGATCCTATTTGGTATCAATATGCCAGTTTGATAACTAGGACATTCCATTTGTCAACTTACAACACAAAACCTTCACTTAAAGCCATAATTTTTCTATTCCTTGTCCCTGAGCTGCCATTTTAACATCATCACATAAAATACAATAAAAATTTCAAAGTCCCATACTCTTGAAGTTTTTAAGCAATTAAAAATTCAAGGACTCTTTCCAAATCAAAAGTCCCTTAACTTGAAGCTCTTGCAAAATAAAGAACAAGCAATATATGTCTTACTCCAAAATGAAAGAAGTAAAGAATAGCAAAATAAATGAAAAAATCTAGCAGTGTAAATGCATATAATGTAGCTCCATGTTCAGCATCTGTGACTCACTCACTGTGTAGTTGTCTAGTTCCAAAAAGTCTGTGCAGGTCCATTCTCCAGCTCTGCCATTTACAAGAAACACAACTTGTCTTATATTCTCTATCACTTGCAGCAAACACAGTTTGTCACATAGACTCAGGCTGTCTGCCCTCCACACCTGCCTTTGTCTTTGAAACCATCTGGTGGCTGGCACTGTCATTTTTGATATGCTAGGGAGCATGATGGAAGAGGAATGTCTTTGTTAAGGTTTCTATTTGCTGTGAAGAGGCACCATGACTATGGCAACTCTTACAAAGGAAAACATTTAATTGGATCTACCCTACAGTTCGGAGGTTTAGTCTATTACCATCATATAAGGTAATATTTAGAGAAACATGGTACTGGGGAAGGAGCTGAGAGCTCTACATCTTGACCCACAAACAACAGTAAGTGAACTATGTGACACATATTGAACATAGCTTGAGCATATAAGACCTCATAGTCCACCTCCACAGTGACATACTTCCTCTACCAAGGCCACACCTACTGTAGCAAGGCCACACCTCCTAACACTGCAACTCTCTATAGGCCAAGCATTCAAACATATAAGTCTATGAGGGCCATACCTACTCAAAACACCAAAAGAGGGGTCCAAAAAAACCATAATATTATGAAGTCTGCTGTGAAACTATCTTTCCAAGAAATGATTACATAAACAATACGAGAACAATGACACTATCAGTGGACATGCTAACACATAAGGTAGAAATTTCAAAGTTCCACCCCTAGACAAAGAATGATAGATAATTAATAAGTTCTGGCAGGGGAGAGTTAGCTTCTCACAGGTTTAAGGCCAGAGTGGTCAGCCCTTATTTTAGTTAGAGTTTCTATTGCTCTGAAGAGACAAAATGACCTCATCAAGTGTTATAAGGGAAATAATGTAATTGGGGATGGCTTACAGTTCAAAGGTATAGACCGTTGTCATCATGGCAGGAAACATGGCCACATGTATGCAGACATGGTGCTGTAGAAGGAGGTGACAGTCCAAATCTGGATCAGCCAACAGCAGGAAGAAAGAAATCGGGTGTTATTCTGATGGGTTTGCCTTTATAAGTCACTTGGCCTTTTTCCTTTGCTGCTCTTAATATTCTTTCTTTATTCTGTTCATTTAGTTTTTTAATTATTATGTGGCAAGGGGACTTTTTTGGGGGTCTAGTCTGTTTGGTGTTCTATAGGCTTCTTGTATCTTCATAGGCATTTTCTTCTTTAAGTTGGGAAAGTTTTCTTCTATGATCTTGTTTAATATATTTTCTGTGCCTTTGAGTTGGTATTCTTCTCCTTCCTCTATCCCCATTATTCTTAGGTTTGGTCTTTTCATGGTGTCCCAAATTTCTGGGACATTTTTGGTCATGACTTTTTTGGCTTTAGTGTTTTCTTTGACTGATGAATCTATTTTTTCTACCATATCTTCAATGCCACAGATCCTCTCTTCCATCTCTTGCATTCTGTTGGTTATACTTGCATCTGAATTTCCCATTTGTTTACTCAGATTTTCTATTTCCAGCACTCCCTCTGTGTCTTCTTCATTTTTTCTATTTTCCTTTTCAGGTCTTGGACTGTTTCCTTCATCTGTTTCATTGCTTTTTCATGATTTTCTTTCAGAGATTTATTGTTTTCTTCTGCTTTATTTGTCCTTTCCTCTAGATTTTTATAGCATTCTTCCCATTTTTGTTTGTCTTTTCCTCAATTTCATTTTTGATTTCTTCTTTACAGGCCTCTAGGCTCTTCATGATGTTATTCATAATTTTGCTTTCTTCTGCTTCTTCCATGATGTTCTTCCTGTGATGTTCAGGTCTAGCTGTTGGAGGAGGGCTAGGTTCTGGTGTTGCTGTATTGTTCTTCATTTTGTTGTATGTACTTCTGCCTTGACATCTGCCATCTCCTTGTGGATTTATTCTTGGTCTTATCAGCGCTCTTGGTCCAGACAGAGCTGACAGATTCAGGAAGCCTCTCTCTGTTACCGATGGAAGCTCTGGGCTGGGTGGGAATTGGGGGCTGGTCTCTGAGCTTCAGGCAGTGGCTGGGGTCTTGGGTGGATGGGCGTGGGGGCATGGCGTGGAGATTGCAGGGTCTGCCGGGGGTCTTGGAGAAGGGGAACCTTCCAGGTGTGTGTGTGGGGGTGGTCCTGCCCAATGGCCATAACCTGGGGCCAAGGTGAGCAGGTCTTCCCCAGAATGGCTGGTGCCCAGGGATGGGACCTAGGGGCAGGCCTCTCTGGGTATGAACCCAAGCCCTCACCTCTTGTCCATATGGGAGCCGCTAACTGTTTTGTTATATGTGATTTTACTCTGCTAAAATTAAAGCCTTTCTTTTTGATTAGACAGAAAATGGGAAGTGCTGTGGGATGTTATTCTGCATGCTGTGAATGTGTTGCTCTGATTGATTGATAAATAAAATGCTAACTGGCCAGTAGCCAGGCAGGAAGTATAGTATAGGTGGGATAAAGAGAGAGGAGAATTCTGGGAGAAGGAAGGGCTGAGTCAGGAGTCACTAGCCAGACACAGAGGAAGCAAGATGACAAGGCAGAACTGAGAAAAGGTACCAAGCCACATGACTAAACAAAAATAAGAATTATGGGTTAATTTAAATGTAAGAGCTAGTCAGTAACATTGGTCATACAATCTTTATGTCTTTGCATGTTTTCAAATGTTTCTTTTTTTGTTCATTTCTAATTGTATTTTATGTTGTAGGACAGGAAGCATTTCATTTGTTACCCTTTATGTTTTATGAGCTAAAACATTTCATAGGAACTTTTGTGTATTACTGAGAAGGATATGTGTTCCAGAGTTGTTGGATGGAGTGCTAGGCACTTGTACATTAAGTCTCTTTTAGCTAAAGTGGTTTATCTTTGTAGCTTCCTTGTCAATTTATGTTATGAATAATTCATTAATAAATGTAGGAATCAGGTGCAATAGCACTTTCCTGTAACCCCAGCAGTCTAGAAGCAAGGACAGGTAGATTTCCATGAGTTCAAAGCCAGCATGGCCTACATAGTGAGTGTCAAGCTAGTCAGGTCTACACAGTGATACCTTGTTTTAATAAGACAAGGAAAGAATAAAAAAGAAGTTGTATGTTAAGCCACCATTATGTATTTGAATTTACTGGCATGTGTATACACAGAGACACACATGCACACACACATACACATACACACACAAGCATATGCAGATATTACTTCTGAAAAGACCAGACAAATACCATGACAGGTTTCTAATAACTCAGTTAAGAACTAGACCTCAGTTCCTACACTTACTAAGTCTGTGCCAAACCCCTCATCCCCACAGGTAATAACAAAATAGGGATGAAGTCTGGGACTTGTCTGTACTTGCCCAAGAATGGAAAAGCTACAGACTTAGCCCACCATTGCTAGCCCTAACCAATTAGAAATGGACTTATATGATTGTCACTTGCATATGCCAACCCTAAACAGAATGTTCTCACTGTCTTAGGAATTCCTTCAGCTGTGTATAAAAGAAGCCTGGGAGCTTCTCTCAGGGTCACCATTTTGCATTTTTGTAGGCTGTGCAGCCACAGTATATTGATACCTTTACTCTTGTGATTTAAAAAATGCTCTTGTTGATTCCATCCATGCATGGTGCTCTTTTGTGAGACTTTTTGCAGACCCTAACTACTTCATGATGAATGATTCATATAGTAGGATGCATCATTATTACTCAGTTTTTGAAGTTTATTGTGCCAAATATGAGTACAGATACTCTCATTCTTTCAAATTCCATTCATTTAGAATATTATTTTCACACTTTTGTTTTCATTATATATATGTTTTTGTCAGTAGAAATGTGTTGCTTTCAGACAGTGAACAGCTGGGTGCTTTGTCACCCAGTCAAGCAGAATTAAATCAATTTACATTGAAAGTTACTATTGAGTGATACGTGCTAATCCTATAATTTGGAGGGTTCCTGAGACTCCCCAATTAAATACTTTCTTTACTGTATTTAATTAAAAAAGTTGCTGTGGTCATGCTGTCTTTTCACAGGAATAGAAACCCTACCTAAGACAGAAGTTGGAACTTTGTGTTCGAAAAACAGTGGAATGCATTAAGCACTGCTCAATGGGCCATACTACTAGGAACATGCAACACAGTGGTGCTAAGAGTTATTTGAACTATTGGGGGCTCACCAAAATGATTCAGAGGAGAAGAACTTTAGTACATTGCCTAGAGATCATTCTTGTGATATTTTGGTGAAGAAAGTGGCTGCCTTTTGCCATTGTCCAAAGAGTCTACCTGAGGCTAAAGTGAAAAGGTTTGATTTAATTCCATTGTCAGAGGAAATCTCAAAACAGCCTAGTAGACTGTAGAGTGGTTATTAGTGATACTTCTAGTGAAGATTTATAATGAAAAGGAGCAAGCTAAGCAGGATAAGTTACAAAATGTAAAATTTAAGGAGTAAAGAAACAACAAAAAGTGGAAATAAGCACTGTGCTCAAGGATATAAACACATAAGAAATGCAACAGAGTGGTCACCTTAAGACAAGATTCCATCCAGCTAAGTTTCCAACTTGTGGAAAGAAAGTAAAGAAAAGCTTAGAGCCAGATGTGGTAGGGCACACCTTTAATCCCAGAACTGGGAAAAAAGAGGCTGGAAAATCTCTGTGTAAGGCCAGTCTGGTCAACAGAGGAGGTTTCATAGGAGCCAAGCTTCAGTAGTGAAGGACAGAAAGCAGTTGAAGATGTAATTGAATGAGGGACCATGTTCCATGACAAGAAAGCAACAGAACTTGGCAGCTTTGGTCATGTGGTTCTGGCTTTAGAATTAAGGACTAAAGAAACAGGTTATTAATTTTGCCTCCATGCCTAAGTAGAACCACCGATGCCAGGAATGTGTCAGGGGTGTCTGTGAATGGAGGTCTAGTAGAGAGACCATTTTGTGAAGATGTGAAATTGAAGCCTAAATTGCCTTTAAGAACCCAAGATGTTAGCGATGCCAGAGTTGTACAATACCCATCACAGAGAACTGCTAGCAAAGAGTGGAACCAGCCCAAGAGAAAGCTGTGTGTTGCAGTCAACAAAGCTGAACAGAGTTGGAAAACTGAACTTCATTTTGACATCAGACATGGAGATAAAGAGTTTGGAGTTTGCCCACTTGGCTCTCAGTCTTGCTTTGGTCTAGTATTTCCTCATTATGCTCACTTTCCTGCGTTTAGGAATGGTAACCATGTACCATTATATGTTGGAAGTATGTGATCTGTTTTTTGATTTTGCTTTTACAAGGGATTGAACTTAAGAGGTTGCATTAATCTCAGAAGAGTCTTTGAACTTCAAACTTTTAAACATTGTTGAGACTGTGATAGACTATGTGGACTTTTGAAGTTGGACTAAATGAATTTTGCATTATGATATTGTTACAACCTTATGGGGGCCAAGGAGTGAAATGGGGGTAGTTCAAATGTAACTGGGCCCCATTATCACTAATAGGAGATATAGCTTTGTTGGAAAGTATATGGCCTTATTGAAGGAAATGTGTTACTGTGGGGAGGGCTTTGAGATTTCTTTTTTTTTTTTTTTTTTTTTTTTTTTTTTTTTTTTGGCTTTATAAATTTTTTTTTTTATTAATTTATTTTGCAATACAATTCAGTTCTACATATCAGCCACGGATTCCCTTGTTCTCCCCCCTCCCGTCCCCCTCACCTTCCCCCCAACCCCCCCCCCCCATTCCCATCTCCTCCAGGGCAAAGCCTTCCCCACAGACTGAGGTCAACCTGGTAGACTCAGTCCAGGTAGGTCTAGTCCCCTCCTCCCAGGCCGAGCCAAACAATCCTGCATAGGCCCCAGGTTTCAAACAGCCAACTCATGCAATGAGCACAAGATCTGGTCCCACTGCCTGGGTGCCTCCCAAACAGATCAAGCCAATCAACTGTCTCATCCGTTCAGAGGGCCTGATCCAGTGGGGACCCCTCAGCCATTGGTTCATAGTTCATGTGTTTCCATTCATTTGGCTATTTGTCCCTGTGCTTTATCCAACCTTGGTCTCAACAATTCTCGCTCATATAAACCCTCCTCATTCTCGCTAATTGGACTCCCAGAGATCCACCCGGGGCCTAGTCATGGATCTCTGCATCCAGATTCCTCAGTAGTTGGATGAGGTTTCTAGCACAACAATTAGGGTGTTTGGCCATCCCATCACCAGAGTAGGTCAGTTCGGGCTGTCTCTCGACCACTGCCAGCAGTCTGTTGTGTGGGTATCTTTGTGGATTTCTGTGGGCCTCTCTAGCACTTTGCTTCTTCCTATTCTCATGTGGTCTTTATTTACCATGGTCTCCTATTCCTTATTCTCCCTCTCTGTTGTTGATCCAGCTGGGATCTCCCGCTCCCCCAAGCTCTCTTTCCCTCAACCCTCGCCTTTCATTACCCCCACTCATGTCCAGGCTGTTCATGTAGATCTCATTCCATTTCTCTGTCATTGGGTGATCCCTGTGTCTTTCTTGGGGTCCTGTTTTCCAGGTAGCCTCCCTGGTGATGTGAGTAGCAGACAAGTCATCCTTGTTTCATGTCTAGTATCCTGCTATGAGTGAGTACATACCATGTTTGTCTTTCTGAGTCTGGGTTACCTCACTCAGGATGATTTTTTCTAGATCCATCCATTTGTCTGCAAACCTCATGATGCCATTGTTTTTCTCTGCTGAGTAGTATTCCATTGTGTATATGTACCACATTTTGTTTATCCATTCTTCAGTTGAAGGGCATCTGGGTTGTTTCCATGTTCTGGCTATTACAAACAATGCTGATATGAACATAACTGAACAAGTGCTCTTATGGTGTGGTTGAGCATTTCTTGGGTATATGCCCAAGAGTGGTATAGCTGGATCTTGGGGGAGATGGATTCCCAATTTTCTAAGAAAGCGCCATATTGATTTCCAAAGTGGTTGTACAAGCTTGCATTCCCACCAGCAGTGGAGGAGAGTTCCCCTAGCTCCACATCCTCTCCAGCATAAGGTGTCTTCAGTGTTTTTGATCTTAGCCATTCTGACAGGCGTAAGGTGGTATCTCAGAGTTGTTTTGATTTGCATTTCCCTGATGATTAGGGATGTTGAGCAGTTCCTTAAATGTCTTTCGGCCATTTGAGTTTCCTCTGTTGAGAATTCTCTGTTTAGTTCTATAGCCCATTTCTTAATTGGACTGTTGGGCATTTTGATGTCTAATTTCTTGAATTCCTTATATATTCTGGATATCAGTCCTCTGTCAGATGTGGTGTTGGTGAAGATCTTTTCCCATTCTGTAGGCTGTCGCTTTGCCTTGTTGACCGTATCCTTTGCTCTACAAAAGCTTCTCAGTTTCAAGAGGTCCCATTGATTGATTGTTTGTCTCAGAGTCTGTGCTACTGGTGTTCTATTTAGGAAGTAGTCTCCTATACCAATGCGTTCAAGACTACTTCCTACTTTCTCTTCTAGCAGGTTCAGAGTAGCTGGATTTATGTTGAGGTCCTTGATCCACTTGGACTTAAGTTTTGTGCACGGTGATAGATATGGATCTATTTGCAGCCTTCTACATGTTGATATCCAGTTTTGCCAGCACCATTTGTTGAAGATGCTTTCTTTTTTCCATTGTGCACTTTTGGCTTCTTTGTCAAAAATTATATGTTCATAGGTGTGCGGATTAATGTCAGGGTCTTCAATTCGATTCCATTGGTCCACATGTCGGTTTTTATGCCAGTACCAAGCTGTTTTTATTACTGTAGCTCTATAGTAGAGCTTGAAGTCAGGGATCGTGATGCCTCCAGAAGTTGTGTTATTGTACAGGATTCCTTTGGCTATCCTGGGTTTTTTGTTTTTCCATATGAAGTTGAGTATTATTTTTTCCAGGTCTGTGAAGAATTGTGTTGGTATTTTGATGGGGATTGCATTGAATCTGTAGATTGCTTTTGGTAAGATTGCCATTTTTACTATGTTAGTCCTGCCTATCCATGAGCATGGGAGATCTTTCCATTTTCTGACATCTTCTTCAATTTCTTTTTTCAGGGACTTAAAGTTCTTGTCATATAGGTCCTTCACTTGCTTGGTTAGTGTTACCCCAAGGTATTTTATGTCATTTGTGGCTATAGTAAAGGGTGATGTATCTCTGATTTCCTTCTCCGCTTCTTTGTCCATTGTATATAGGAGGGCTACTGATTTTTTTGAGTTGATCTTGTATCCTGCTATGTTGCTGAAGGTGTTTATAAGCTGTATCAGTTCCTTGGTGGAATCTTTGGGGTCGCTCAAGTATACTATCATGTCATCTGCAAATAGGGAAAGCTTGACTTCTTCCTTTCCAATTTGTATCCCCTTAATCTCCTTATGTTGTCTTATTGCTCTGGCTAGAACTTCAAGTACTATATTGAATAAGTATGGGGAGAGTGGACAGCCTTGCCTCGTTCCTGATTTTAGTGGGATTGCTTTGAGTTTCTCTCCATTTAATTTGATGTTGGCTGTTGGCTTGCTGTAAATTGCCTTTATTATGTTTAGGTATGTTCCCTGTATTCCTGATCGCTCCAATACCTTTATCATGAAGGGGTGTTGGATTTTGTCAAATGCCTTTTCTGCATCCAGTGAGATGATCATATGGTTTTTTTCTTTGAGTTTGTTTATATGGTGTATTACATTGACGGACTTTCGTATGTTGAACCACCCTTGCATCCCTGGAATGAATCCTACTTGATCATGGTGGATAATTGTTTTGATGTGTTCTTGGAGTCTGTTTGCCAGTATTTTATTGAGTATTTTTGCATCAATGTTCATGAGGGAGATCGGTCTGTAGTTCTCTTTCTTTGTTGTATCCTTGTTTGGTTTAGGAATTAGGGTAATTGTAGCCTCGTAGAAGGAGTTTGGTAATGTTCCTTCTGTTTCTATTGTGTGGAACAATTTAGAGAGTATTGGTATTAACTCTTCTTTGAAGATCTGGTAGAATTCTGCGCTGAAACCATCTGGTCCTGGGCTTTTTTTGGTTGGGAGACTTTTAATGACTGTTTCTATTTCATTAGGGGTTATTGGACTATTTAAATAGTTTATCTGGTCTTGATTTAACTTAGGTATGTGGTACCTATCCAGAAAGTTATCCATTTCTTTTAGGTTTTCCAGTTTTGTCGAATAGAGGTTTTTGAAGTATGACCTGATGATTCTCTGGATTTCCTCAATGTCTGTTGTTATGTCCCCCTTTTCATTTCTGATTTTGTTGATTTGGATGCTCTCTCTCTGTCTTTTGGTTAGTTTGGATAAGGGCTTGTCTATCTTGTTGATTTTCTCAAAGAACCAACTCTTTGTTTCATTAATTTTTTGTATTGTTCTCTTTGTTTCTATTTTATTGATTTCAGCTCTCACTTTGATAATTTCCTGGCGTCTATTTTTCCTGGGAGACTGTGCTTCTTCTTGTTCTAGAGCTTTCAGGTATGCTGTTAAGTCTCTAGTGTGAGATTTCTCCAACTTATTTATGTGGGCATTTAGTGCTATGAATTTCCCTCTTAGTACTGCTTTCATAGTGTCCCATAAATTTGGATATGTGGTGTCTTCATTTTCATTGATCTCTAGGAAGTCTTTAATTTCTTTCTTTATTTCTTCCTTAACCCATTGGTGATTCAGTTGGGTATTATTCAGTTTCCATGAGATTGCAGGTTTTCTGTAGTTTTTGTTGTTGTTGAAATCCAACTTTAGACCATGGTGGTCTGATAGAACACAGGAGGTTATTCCAATTGTTTTGTATCTGTTTAGATTTGTTTTGTGGCCAAGTATGTGGTCAATTTTAGAGAAGGTTCCATGGGGTGCTGAGAAGAAGGTATATTCTTTTTTGTTAGGATGGAATGTTCTGTAGATATCGATTAAGTCCATTTGAGTCATGACATCAGTTAAGTCCTTTATTTCTCTGTTAAGTTTCAATTTGGGAGATCTGTCCAGTGGTGAAAGTGGGGTGTTGAGGTCTCCCACTATTAATGTGTGGGGTTTTATATGTGATTTAAGCTTTAGTAATGTTTCTTTTACATATGTGGGTGCCCTTGTGTTTGGGGCATAAATATTCAGAATTGAGACTTCATCTTGGTGGATCTTTCCTGTGATGAGTATGTAATGCCCTTCTTGATCTCTTTTGATTGATTTTAGTTTGAAGTCTATTTTGCTGGATATCAGGATGGCTACACCCGCTTGTTTCTTAAGACCGTTTGATTGGAAAGTCTTTTCCCAGCCTTTTATTTTTAGGTAGTGTCTATCTTTGAATTTGAGATGTGTTTCTTGTATGCAGCAGAAAGATGGGTCCTGCTTTCGTATCCATTCTGTAAGCCTATGTCTTTTTATAGGTGAGTTAAGTCCATTGATATTGAGGGAAATTAATGACCAGTGATTGTTCATTCCTGTTATTTTTTGGTGGTGATGTGTGGGTACTTCTATACGTTGGGGTTTACTGCTGTGGCTTTATCTGTTGCCTGTGTTTTCGAGGGTGTATCTGACTTCCTTAGGTTGGAATTTTCCTTCTAGTGCTTTCTGTAGGGCTGGGTTTGTGGATAAGTATTGTTTAAATCTGGCTTTGTCATGGAATGTCTTGTTCACTCCATCTATGGTGATTGAAAGTTTTGCTGGGTATATTAGTCTAGGCTGACATCCATGGTCTCTTAGTGTCTGCATTACATCTGTCCAGGTTCTTCTGGCTTTCAAAGTCTCCATTGAGAAATCGGGTGTTATTCTGATGGGTTTGCCTTTATATGTCACTTGGCCTTTTTCCTTTGCTGCTCTTAATATTCTTTCTTTATTCTGTACGTTTAGTTGTTTAACTATTATGTGGCGAGGGAACTTTTTTTGGGGGTCTAGTCTGTTTGGTGTTCTATAAGCTTCTTGTATCTTCATAGGCATTTCCTTCTTTAAGTTGGGAAAGTTTTCTTCTATGATCTTGTTGAATATATTTTCTGTGCCCTTGAGTTGGTATTCTTCTCCTTCTTCGACCCCTATTATTCTTAGGTTTGGTCTTTTCATGGTGTCCCAAATTTCTTGGACATTTTGGTTCATGACTTTGTTGGCTTTAGTGTTTTCTTTGACTGATGAATGTATTTCTTCTACTGTATCTTCAACGCTAGAGATCCTCTCTTCCATCTCTTGCATTCTGTTGATTATACTTGCATCTGAAGTTCCCAATCGTTTTCTCAGATTTTCTATTTCCAGCATTCCCTCTGTTTGTGTCTTCTTCATTTTTTCTATTTCCCTTTTCAGGTCTTGGACTGTTTCCTTCATTTGTTTCATTGATTTTTCTTGATTTTCTCTCAGTATTTTATTGTTTTCTTCCAGGACTTTATTGATTTCTTCTAATTTGTTTGCCCTTTCCTCTAGTTGTTTACAGCGTTCTTCACATTTTTTTGTCTTTTCCTCTACACAAGCCTCTAGCTTCTTCATGATGTCATTCATAAGGCTGTTTTCTTCTGCTTCTTCCAATTTCTGATGTTCAGGTCTAGGTGTTGGAGGAGGGCTAGGGCCTGGTGATGCTGTATTGCTATTCATTTTGTTGTATATGTTTCTGCCTTGACGTCTGCCCATCTCCTTGTGGTTCGTTCTTGGCCTTATCCGCACACTTGGTTCAGACAGACCAGTGTTCCAAAAGGGAAGTCCGGAGCAAGATGGGAGCTGGGGGCCGGCCTCTAAGTCTCAGGAAGAGGCTTGGGGCTCAGGCGGATGGGCGTGGGGGCAGGGCGTGGAGACTGCAGGGTCTGCCAGGGGTCTTGGAGAAGGGGATCCTTCCCGGTGGGGCTAGCAGGGAACCTGCCCGGTGGCCAGAACCTGGGGCCAAGTTGGGCAGGTCTTCCCTGGAGTGGCTGGTGCCCAGGGATGGGGTCTGGGGCAAGGACGGGCACTCACCAGTGTTGTAAAAGGGAAGTCCGGAGCAAGATGGGAGCTGGGGGCCGGCCTCTAAGTCTCAGGAAGAGACTTGGGGCTCAGGCGGATGGGCGTGGGGGCAGGGCGTGGAGACTGCAGGGTCTGCCAGGGGTCTTGGAGAAGGGGATCCTTCCCGGTGGGGCTAGCAGGGAACCTGCCCAGTGGCCAGAACCTGGGGCCGAGTTGGGCAGGTCTTCCCTGGAGTGGCTGGTGCCCAGGGATGGGGTCTGGGGCAAGGAAGGGTACTCACGAGTGTTCGAAAAGGGACGTCAGGAGCAAGATGGGAGCTGGGGGCCGGCCTCTAAGTCTCAGGAAGAGGCTTGGGGCTCAGGCGGATGGGCGTGGGGGCAGGGCGTGGAGACTGCAGGGTCTGCCAGGGGTCTTGGAGAAGGGGATCCTTCCTGGTGCGGCTAGCAGGGAACCTGCCGGTGGCCAGAACCTGGGGCCAAGTTGGGCAGGTCTTCCCTGGAGTGGCTGGTGCCCAGGGATGGGGTCTGGGGCAAGGAAGGGTACTCACCAGTATTTCAAAAGGGAAGTCCGGAGCAAGATGGGAGCTGGGGGCCGCTTTGAGATTTCTTATGCTCAAAATACTACTGAATATGTCAATTGACTTCCTGTTGCCCGTAAGACATAGCACTCTCTGTTCCAGCGCTGTCTTCTTTCATGTTGTCATGCTCACCTCAATGATGACAATAGGCTGAACATCTGAAACCATAAGCAAGCAACCCCAAGTAAATGTTTCCTTTATAAGGGTTGCCATGGTCATGGTGTCTTTTCACAGCAATAAAAACCAAACTAAGACACAAGCCAAAGACTGTCTTTCAAAGGGAAAATAGTTGTCTGCATATGATGGTATAGTCTTGCTCCACAGTCCAATAGGTCCATATTCCTTTTAACAAAAGTGTGGTAAGGCCTATAACAGCAAAATTCCAGCACCTGGGACCAATTTCTTTCTAAATTAGGTTTTCCATTGCTGTGAAGAGACACTATTACTACAGCAACTCTTATAAAGGAAAACAATTAATTGAGTTTGGCTTACAGTTTCAGAGATTTAGTCCATTATCATCACGGCACAAAGCAGCATACAGACAGACATGGTGCTAGAGAAGGAGCTGAGAGTTCTACATTTTGATCCACAGGCAACAGGAAGTAAACTGTCTACCACATTAAGCATAGCTTCAACAAAGGAGACCTCCCACAGTGACACACTTCCTCCCATAGGCCATACCTACTCCAACAGAGACATACCTCCTAAAAGTGGCACTCCTTATGGGGGCCATTTTCTTTCAAGTCACAACATTCCATTCCCTGGCCCCCACAGGCTTGTAGAAATATCATAATGTGAAAATGCATTCAGTCCAACTTCAAAAGTCTCCATAGTCTATAATGGTGTCAAACTTATTTAAAACTAACATTCAAAAGTCTCTTCAGAGATTCATGCAACCTCTTAACTGTAGTCCCTTGTAAAATCAAAATTCAGAAGGATATCACATACTTCCAATATATAATGACACAGGATAAACATTACCTTTCCAAAAATTAGGGAAGAGGACATAATAAGGAAATACTGGACCAAAGCAGAACCAGAAACCAATTAGGCAAACTCCAATCTGCATTTCCATATGTGATGTCAAACACTCTTCAGATCTCCACCTATTTTCAGCTTTGTTGACTGTAGCACGTTTCTCTCTCTTGGGTTGGTTCAACTCTCTGTTAGCATCTCTCCTCAGCAGATATCCCACAGCTCTGGCATCTCCAACATCTTGTCATCTTGAAAGCAATCCAGGCTTTACCTACACAACTTTCTACAATGCTTTCTAGCCTCAGCTCAGGGAAGTCACTGATGCATGCCTGGCCTCAGCAACTTACCTTAGTAGCAGAGGGAGATTCCATAAACACTTTATTCTTCATTCTCTAAAGACATAATCATGTGCCCAAAGCAGCCAAGTTCTGCTGATGGTTTGGGCTGGAATATGTACCCCCTCCCTTATTCCTTTACCACCAGCTTTCTGTTTTCCATTGTTTCTTTCACTTCCTCAATTGGCTGTCCTGGAACTTGCTTTGTAGGCCTGGCTGGCTTTGAACTCAGAGAACTCTCAATTATTTTCCTATCATCTTTTTCTTTTTAATGGTTTCCTTCACTGGATGAGCTTGGCTGTCCTGGAACTTGTTCTATAGGCCAGGATGACCTCAAATAAAGAGATACACCTGCCTTTGCTACCAGAGGGCTGGTATTAAAGGCATGTGCCAACACACCCAGCTTTGAGCTTTTCTTTAATCCATTTTCAGAAGTTTGAAGCCTAGCTGGGTGTGATCTTTCTCTGATGTCACCATTCCCTATATTCCATTTCTAAATCTCTTTATCTCCTTGAACAGAGGACTCAGGTCCATTATACTTCCTGGTACTCTTTTCATCCTCAAATTGTATACTTTGTGTTTTTCTTTCTCAGGAAAATATAATTCCTCCTTTTCATTATACACCTTTGTTAGAGGAGACTGCAACTGTTCCCTGAGACAGAGGCTACCAGCACCTGATTGGACTAAGATGTGAGTCTTTATCTTCATACCTGAACAACCCAGCCTCTAGGCTTTGGGCCCAGGGGCACACCCCTGGACCCCCAGACCACCACCCATTTCAGTCCCAGTCTCAAGCCAGTAAGCAGGCCTCCTGCAGGCAGGTAGGACTACGACCATCCTCCACCAGACCCTGTAACCCACAAGAAATCAAAGAAATCTCACACTAGTCACTTCATCCCAGGGATGCAGGGATGGTTCAAAATATGAAAATCTGTCAATGTAATACACCATGTAAACAAACTGAAAAAAATTAACACATGATCATTTCATTGGATGCTGAAAAGGCCTTTCACAAAATCCAACACCCCTTCATGATAAAAGTTCTAGAGATGTCAGGAATACAAGGAACATACCTAAACATAATAAAGGCAATTTACAGCAAGCCAACAGCCGACATCAAATTAAATGGAGAGAAACTCAAATCGATTCCACTGAAATCAGGAACAAGACAAGGCTGTCCCCTCTGCCCATCTTATTCAACATAGTCCTTGAAGTTCTAGCTAGAGCAATAAGACAACATAAGGAGATCAAGGGGATACAAATTGGAAATGAAGAAGTCAAACTTTCATTATTTGCAGACGATATGTTAGTATACATAAGTGCCCCCAAAAATTGAACCAGGGAACTCCTACAGCTGATAAACTCCTTCAGTAAGGTGGCAGGATACAAGATCAACTCAAAAAAATCAGTAGCCCTCCTATATACAAATTATAAATGTGCTGAGAAAAAAATCAGAGTAATATCAGCCTTTACAATAGCCACAAATAATGTAAAATACCTTGGGGTAACTCTAATTAAGCAAGTGAAAGACCTGTATGATAAGAACTTTAAGTCTCTGAAGAAAGAAATTGAAGAAGATATCAGAAAATGGAAAGATCTCCCATGCTCATGGATAGGTAGAATTAACATAGTAAAAATGGTCATCTTACCAAACACAATCTACAGATTCAATGCAATACTCATTGAAATCCCAACACAATTCTTCACAAACGTGGAAAGAACAATACTTAACTTTATATGGAAAAACAAAAAACCTAGGTTAGCTAAAAGAATCTTGTATAATAAAGCAATTTCTGGAGGCATCAAGATCCCTGACCTCAAGCTCTTCTATAGAGCTATAGTAATAAAAACAGCTTGGTACTGGCATAAAAACCAACATATGGACCAATAGAATTGAATTAAAGACCTGGACATTGCCGGGCGGTGGTGGCGCACGCCTTTAATCCCAGCACTCGGGAGGCAGAGCCAGGCGGATCTCTGTGAGTTCGAGGCCAGCCTGGACTACCAAGTGAGTTCCAGGAAAGGCGCAAAGCTACACAGAGAAACCCTGTCTCGAAAAACCAAAAAAAAAAAAAAAAAAAAAAAAGACCTGGACATTAATCCACATGCCAATGAACATATGATTTTTAACAAAGAAGCCAAAACAGTACCATGGAAAAAAGAAAGCATCTTCAACAAATGGTGCTGGCATAATTGGATGTCAAAATGCAGAAGATTGAAATAGATCCATATCTATTGCCATGAACAAAACTCAAGTCCAATTGAATCAAAGACCACAACATAAATCCAGTTACACTGAACTTGATAGAGGAGAAAGTAGGAAGTAGTCTTAAACGCATATGCACAGGAGACCACTTCCTAAAAATAACACCAGTAGTACAGAAACTGAGAGCAACAATTAATAAATGGGACCTCCTGAAACTGAGAAGCTTTTGTAGAGCAAATGACATGGTCAATAAGACAAAACCACAGCCTACAGAATGGAAAAAGATATTCATCAATGCCACGTCTCACAAGGGGCTGATCTCCAAAATATATAAAGAGCTCAAAAAGCTAGACTTCAAAACACTGAACAATCCAGGTAAAAATGAACTGCAGAGCTTTACAGAGAAATTTCAACAGAAGAATCTCAAATGTCTGAAAGACATTTAAGGAATTGCTGAACATCCTTAGTCATCAGAGGATTGCAAATCAAAATAATTCTGAGATACCATCTTACACCTGTCAGAATGGCTAAGTTCAAAAACACTGAAAACAGCTTATGTTGGAGAGGATATGGAGCAAGGGGAACACTCCTCCACTTTTGGTGGGAATACAAACTTGTACAGCCACTCTGGAAATCAGTATGCCAGTTTCTCAGAAAATTAAGAATAAGTCTTCCTCAAGACCCAGCTATAGCACTTTTGGGCACGTACCCAAGGAATGCTCAATCTTACCACAAGGACATATGCTCAACTATGTTCATATCAGCATTATTCATAATACCAAGAACCTGGAAACAACCTAGATGCCCCATCAACTGAAGAATGGATGAAGAAAATGTGACACATATACACAGAGGAGTACTACTCAGCAGTAAAAAACAATGACATCATGAAATTTGCAGGCAAATGGATGGAACTAGAAAATATCATCCTGAGTGAGGTAAACCAGACTCAGAAGGACAAACATAGTATGTACTCACTCATAAGTGGATACTAGATGTGAGGGAAGGGATGGCCAGACTGCATACCCACAGCTTCAGAGAGGCTAGCTAACAGGGAAAGACTCTAGGAGGGACACATGGATGGCCCAGTGAGGGAGAGGTGGATGAGATCTACATGAGTGGACTGGGAGTGGGGTGGTGGTGGAGGGTGAAGAGTGGGGCATGAGAACATAGGAAAATGAGAGGGTTGAGCTGGAAGAGGGACAGAGTGGGAGGGCAGGGAGGGAGATACCATGATAGATGAGGACATCATGGGAATAGGAAGACACAGGGTGCCAGGGAGGCTCTAAGTAATCCCCAAGTATGATCCCACCTTGAAGTGTTGGTAGTGGTTTAGAGGGTACCTGGACTGGTCTACTTTGGTGACCAGTCCAGTGAATAACCTAACTATCAGCACAGAGCCTTTGTCCAGTGACTGATGGAGACAGATGCAGAGATCCACAGCCAAGCACCAAGCTGAACTCTGGGAATCCAATAAATGAGAGAGAGGAGGGATTCTGCAGGCGGGGGACTTGAAGATCATAATAGGAAGATGCGCTAAGATGACAGGCCACACTGGTGGAAGTCCATGAACTGTAGACTAGTGACTGTGGAGCCCCCATGGGACTGGACTAGGCCCTCTAGATATGGAAGATGGTTGTTTGTCTCAAACTGTTTGGGGGACACGCAGGCAGGGGGATCGGGATCCATCCCTGGGTCATGGGCAGGCTTTTGGGAGCCTGGTACCTGTGGTGTGATGCCTAGTACAGCCTTGGTGCTGTGGGGAGGGGCTTGGTCCTGCTTTGTTTCAGAGTGCTGGGCTCTGCTGACTCCCCATGGGAGACCCTAATTTGGGGAATGTGGGGAGGTGGAGTGGCTTGGGAGGGGGTGCTGGAGGGTGGGAGGAAGGAGGAGGGGGGAATCTATGGGTCATATGTAGAATGAGTAGGAAATTTCTTAATAAAGAAAAATGAAAAAAATAAATCTTTGTTAGAGTTAACATGACTAACCTCATACCAGAGTCAATACTAGGCTGTTTGGAGATTTTCTGCCAACAGAATTAATCCAAATCCCTTCACTTTCACCTCAAGCAGACTCTTTAGAAAAGGGCAAAATGAAGCCACATTCTTCACCAAAATATCACAAGAATAATCTCTCAACCACACATTAATATTCTTCTCCTCTGAAACCTCTTGAGCCAGGCCCTAGTCTTCTCTCTCTCAGTCAACTCATCATATGAAACACACCATGGGGGTATAATTGGATGTTTGGCAGCAGACAGTATTGTAAAAGGAGAAGAAACTATAGACATTTGGGCAACCTTTTCATATGACTTGCTTGTGCCTTCAGGACTTGCTCAGGCCCAATCTCATATATACCACTTCCATTTGATAATAGAATATGTTTAATCACATCTTACTTCATGACTCTGTGGGTATGATTGCACCCAGCTCATGGATCAGTAGTTCAGGTCTTATGGTATCTTGGTGGTCCACTGTCAAACATGCAGTTTCCACTAAGACCCAATACCAAGCTGCGGTAGTTTGAATGTAACTGGCTCCCATAATCTCATTGGGAGTTGCACTATTAGGAGATGTGGCATTGTTGGTGAGGGTTTGGCATTGTTAGAGGAAGTGTGTCACTGTGGGCATGAACTTTGAGATTTCCTATGCTCAGGACACTGTCTGATGTGTCACTTCACTTACTGTTGCCTGCAAAACGTAGGACTTTCAGCTATTCCAGCACTATGTCTGCCTGAATACTACCATGCTCCCCATCATGATAATGGACTAAACCTCTAAACTGTAAGTGAGCCACACCAATTAAATGTTTTCTTCATAAGAGTTGCTGTGGTCATGGTGTCTCCTCAAAGCAAAACAAAAACAAAAACAACAAAAAAAACCAAACCTTAACTATGACAGAAGTTGGTACCTGGAAATAGGATATTGCTGTGGTGTGCCTGATCATGTATATGTTTGGAAGACATTGGATTCGGGTACCTTGAGTTATGAAAGCAGTAGAATGTTTTAAGCACAGCTTACTGAGCCATGCTAGTAGAAGCATCAAAGACAGAGGTGCTAAGAGTTATTTGAACTGTCTGAGGCTCACAGTGTTTTAGAAGAGAAAAATTTTAGTAGGTTGCCTTTTGCCCTTGTGGAAGAGTCTGCCTGAGGCTAAAGGGAAGCAGTTTAGTTTAATTTCATTGGCAGAAGAAATCTCAAATCAGCCTAGTATAGACTCTGTAGTGTTGACATTAGTGATAACTATAATGAAGATTTATAATGAAAAGGAGCAAGCTGAGCAGGATAAATTACAAAAAGTAAATTTTGAGGAGAAAAAGAGCACCAGGATGTGTAATGGAGCTGTGTTGTGTGTTCAACGACATAGATTAAGAAATGGAATAAAGGGAGTGATGAGCTGAAGGCACGATCCCACCAAGCTAAGTTTCCAATGTGTTAATTAAAGAAAAGCTTGGAGCCAGGTGTGGTGGTGCATGCCTTTAATGACAGCACTGGGAAGCAAAGGCTGTCAGATCTCTGAGTTGAAGTCAGACTGATCTACAGAGCAAGTTTCAGGGCATCCAAGCTTAAGCAGTAAAAGACAGAAAGCTGATGAAGATGTAATTGAATGAGGGGACCATTTTCTAGCTCCAGTAAGCAGCAGAACTTGGCAGCTTTGAACACATGGTTCTGTCTCTAGAGTTAAAAATAGAAGAAACAAGTTATGGAGTGTACCTGCATGCCTAAAGAAAGCCACTGAGGCCAGGCATATATCAGGGGAATCCCTGAATGGAGGCCTAATAGGTAGGCAATTGTGTGAAAGTGTGAAGTTGAAGCCTGAATTACCTTGGGGACCCCAAGATGTTAGAGATGCCAGAGTCTTGGGATATCTGTGGAGGATAGCTGCTAACAGGGTGTAGAATCAGCCCAAGAGAAAGAAGTGTGTTGCAATTAACCAAGCTGAACAGAGTTGGAAATCTGAACTGCATTTTGACATCAGACATTTGGACAGTTGCATTTTGGAGTTTCTCCAGCTGATTTTCAGTCTTGTTTTGGTACAAAATTTCTTCACTATGTGCATTTCCTTGTGTTTTGTAATGGTAAAGTATATCATGTGATGTTATATGTTGGAACTATGTGATCTATTTTTTATTTTTGTTTTACAAGGACTTAGGAGGTTGCATGAATCCCAGAAGAGACTTTGAACTTCTAAATACTGTTGAGACTGTGATAGACTGTGGGGACTTTTGAAGTTGGACTAAATGAATTTTGCATTATGATATTGTTATAAGCTTATGGAGGTTGGAAAGTAGAATGTGGTAATTTGAATGTAATTGGCCCCCATAATATCATAGGGAGGGGCACTATTAGGAGGTGTGGCTTTGTTGGTGTAGGTATGGCCTTGCTGATGGAAATGAGTCACTGTGGGAGTTCTTTGAGGATTCTTATGCTCAGTATACCACTGAATGTGTCAGTTAACTTCCTATTGCCTGTAAGATGTAGGACCCTCAGTTCCAGTGCTATGTCTTCCTGCATGTTACCATCCTCACCTCCATGATGAAAATTCACTAAACATCTGAAACTGTAAGCAAGCCACCCCAATTAAATGTTTTTTTTTTTTAAGAGTTCCATGGTCATGGTGTCTTGCATAGCAATAAATATCAAACTAAGACACAGCCCATAGGCTCTCTTTCAAAGGGAGAATAGTTGTCTGCATATTATGGTAGGGCCTTGCTCCAAAATCCCAAAGATCCATATTCCTTCAAACAAAAGCATGCATGGTCAGGCCTATCACAGCATTACCCCAGGGCCGGGGACCAAATCCTCTTTAGTTAGGGTTTCTATTGCTGTGAGGAGAGACCATGACTATGGCAACTCCTATAAAGGAAAACATTTAATTGGGGCTGGCTTACAGTTTCATAGGTTTAGTTCGTTGTTATCATGGCATGATATGTCAGCATACAGGCAGTCATGGTGCTGGACAAGGAGCTAAGAGTTCTATATCTTGATCCACAGGCAACAGGAAGTAAACTGCCTACCACAGTGAGCATAGCTTGAGCAAAAGAGACCTCAAGATGCACCCCCCCCACAGTGACACACTTCCTCCAACAAGGCCATACCTACTCCAACAAACCATACCTCCTAATGATGCCATTCCCTATGGGTACTCTTTTCTTTCAAACCACCACACGTATGTATAATATATCATCTGTGAATAGCAAATTTTGACTTCTTTCTTTCCAATTGGTATCCTCTTGATCTCCTTCAGTTGTCTTATTGCTCTAACTAGAACTTCAAATACTGCATTGGATAGATAGAAAAAGAATAGGCAGCCTTCCATTCTTCTTGATTTTGGAATTAACTTGAGGTTCATTCCATTTAGTTTGATGTTGGATAAAGGCTTGTTGTGAATTGCCCTTATTATGTTGCAGTATATTATTTGTACCCCTACTCTCTCCAAGACTATTACTTTGAAAGGATGTTGAATTTTGTTAAAGGGTTTTTCTGCTCTAATGAGATAATCATTTTTGTTTCTTTGTTTTGTTTTTAGTTTGTTTATTTTGTAGCTTACATTTATTGATTTTCATATGTAAAACCATCCCTCATGTCTGGGATGAAGGCTATTTGTTCATGGTGGATTGAGTTTTTGATGTGTTCTAGGATTCAGTTTGCAAGTACTTTATTGAGTATTTGTTCATCTATGTTCATGAGGGAAATTGGTCTATAATTTTCTTTCTTTGTTGAATCTTTGTGTGGTTTATGTTTTAGGGTGACTGTGGCCTCATAAAATGAATTTGGCAATGCTCTCTCTGTTTCTCATGTGTGGAATAATTTGAGAAGTATTAGCATTAGCTCTTCTTTTAAAGTCTAGTAAAATTCTGTGCTAAACCATCAATGCAATCCCCATCAAAATTCCAACACAGTTCTATACAGATCTCAACATGTCAATATTCTCTATTATATGGGGAAAAATCCAGGATAGCTAAAACGATCCTAAAAAGTAAAAGAACTTACATGGATGTCACCATCCCTTATTTCAAGTTGTACTACAGAGGTCTACTAATAAAAACCTTGTGGTATAAATATTAAAATAGACACATCCATCCGTGAAACTGAATCAAAGACACAGACATAAAACCACATACCTATGGACAGATTAATTTCTATTTAAAAAAAAGCCAAAAGCACATAATGGAAAAAAAGAAAGCATCTTCAACAAATGGTGTTGTCATAACTTGATGTCATTATTTATCACCCTGTATAAATCATAAGGCCAAATGGATCAAAAATATCAACATAAAACCAAATACACTGACTCTGATAGAAGAGTAAGTGGGAAATAGCTTTGAACACATTGGCACTGGAGACAACATCCTGAACATTACACTCATAGCACAGGCACTAAGAACAACAATTAGTAAAAGAGGGACCTCATGAGACAGAAAGCTTCTGCAGGATGAAGAACACTGTCAATATGACAAAATAGAAGCCTACAGCATGGGAAAAGATTTTCACCAACTCCAAATCTGATAGATAGGTAATATGCAAAATATATAAAGAACTCAAGAAACTAGACATCAACAAACCAAATAATCCAGTTTAAACATGGGGTACAGATCTAAACAGAGAAATGCTGAGAAAAAAATAAATGTTCAACATCCTTAGCCATCAGGTAAATGAAAATCAAAAGGACACTGAGATTTTATCTTACGCCTATCAGAATGGCTAAGATCAAAACACAAGTGGCAGCTCATGCTGGAGTGGAGGTGGAGCAAGAGGAACAATCCTCCACTGCTGGTGGGAGTGAAAACTAGTACAATCACCATGGAAATCAATATGTCATTTTCTCAGAAAATTAGAAATTGATCTGCCTCAAGACCCTGCTATAACACTTTTGTGTATATACCCAAAGGACTCTCCATCCTACAACAAAGACACTTGCTCAATTATTTTTATAGAGGCTTTATTTATACTAGCCGGGAACTGGAAACAACCTGTATGTCCCTCAACTAAAGAATGGATAAAGGAAATGTGTACCACTCATTTACACAATGGAGTATTACTTAGCTTCTAAAATTATGACATCATGAAATTTGCATGCAAATGTTTGGAACTAGACAAAAATCATCCTCAATGAGATAACCCAGACAAGAAAGATAAGCAAGGTATGCACTCACTTAAAATTGGATATTAACTGTTAAGTAAGTGATAATCATGACACAACCCACAGACCCAGAAAGGCTAAGTAACAAGACAAGCTCTAAGGGGGACATATCTATATCCTTGGGAAGGGGAAGTAGAATAGATTTTGTGGGTGGAGTAGAGGCTGTTGGGAATGGGAAGAGGAGGGAGCCTGTTGGAGTGGGGAGGGATGAAGGGAGACAGTATGAGAAGAGGTGACTGGAATTGGAGTGTGTTTGGGGGTCAATGTGGAAACTTAGTGCAAGAGAAACTGCCAGATTCTACAAGGGTGACCCTAGAGAGGGCTCCTAGTAATGGAGATAATAGAGTCTGAACTAGCCATCTCCTGTAACCAGGACATTTCCGTTGATGGGACTGGGACACCAACCAGTCACAAAACCTTCAGCCTACAATCTATCCTCCCTGCAAGATGTGTAAGGGCAATGGAGGCACAGTACTTGTGGGAATGGACAATCAATGACTGGTCTAGTTTGAAAAGGAGCCCATGACTGGCACTGTCAGAATGACCAGGAAACAGAGGCTGGACAGCCCAGAAACCCAGGATAGAAAAAATAATCAGTAAAATGATTCCTAATGGTATTCTGCTATACTCATATATTGTTGCCTATTCCAATATGCATCAGAGAAGCTTTCTCCAGTAGCTGATGGAAGTAGATGCAGTAATACACAACCCAACATTAGGTACAGAGACAGCCCAAAGTAGAGATCTCCATCAGGTCCTTTTTCTTGGGAAAACCCATGGAAGAGGGTAAGGAAGAACTGTTGGAGTCAGAGTGGTTGAGGACCAGGAGAACATGGCCCACAGAATCAACTAAGCAGGACTCATGAGGGCTCACAGAGACTGAAGCAGCAATTGCAAAGCCTGCATAGGACTGACCTAGGTCCTCTGCAATTATGTTACTACTGTGAGCTTGGTGTTTTTATTTGAATCCTAAAATTTGGAGTATTGGTGTCTCTGACTCTTCTGTCTTCCCTTGGAACCCTTTTTCTCCTAGTGGGTTGCCTTTACCAACCCTGATATGAAAGTTTGTGCCTAGTCTTACCATATCTTGTTATTCCAAGTTTGTTTGATATTCCTTGGAGGCCTGCAACTGGAGTTTTCTCTGGTCCTACCCCTGCCCGCAGCTGCTCGGACTCGAGTAAACACACAGAGGCTTATATTAATTATAACTGCATGGCCATGGCACAAGCCTTTTGCTAGCTAGCTCTTATTCTTACATTAGCCCATTCCTATTAATCTATGTATTGCTGAATGTTCCATGGCTTTACCAGCTAGGCAAGAGGAAGGGTTTTTGTTTTGGTCTTTCAGGAGAATGAAGGCTAAGGAATCTGAAAAACACTGGACAAAAGAGACATCTGAAGAAAAAGGACAAATCACCCAGAAAAAAATGTCCCAAGAAAAGGAGTAAATTGGTCTATTGGTGTATCACATAGAAAATTTCATAAGCCTTCCTAATGTTTATTTCTGCTCTTCTCTACAGACACAACACAAAAAATCTTTTTGTACTCCCAGTTCAATGAAAAATTAAAACTGGCTTCGGAGTTGGATAATGGCTCTCTCCTTCTCTAAACCCAAGCATATTGTTAAAAGGAAAATGCAAAATCCATGTATCATGTCAGAAGAAAGAGCCATCTTCTGATATGCGATAGAAGAAAATGAAAAAAATTAAGGAACTATTCTATTGCCACTCATCTCAATTCTTAGGTCCTATTTTGATTCTTCAAACTTTTCTTAAGGTATGAATTTTATATCAAAGTTTATAAGATTAATATACATATATATTTAAACTTTTGTTATGACATTAATGGTCATATAGAGTACTAACTAATTCTAGACAAGCAGATTCATTTAGCTGCCTATGCATGTTTGTGTGTTCGAGTCTCTATCAGTTTTCTGCAGGAAATCATGAACAGGCCTAACAGTGAATCTGAATTCTCCAGAAAGATGATGGTTCCCCACAACAACGATTCCATGTGGACAATAATAATACCACTAAGCTGACAAACATCACCCAAAGATCAGCTTTGTACTACCAACTGCTCAGAACTATTTCAAGATGGCTAGCTGAGATGATCCAGCTTCACAGACTACTCGAACAAAGACTTGAGATAAGCCCTGAACTTTGGCATTATGCAGAGACTGGACAACAAATGATATAGATACCTCTCACAAAACTTGACAATTAACCCCAAAATTTTCTTTTCAGGATCCCCTAAAGATGCCTTTGACCACAAATAACAGGAAGCAATTTTAAGAACACGACACACACATTCCTAAGTGGTGGAGTAGGGGTGGGTGGTTTTTGGTCTTTCAATGGTTTTTATGTTTGAGATAGTTGTCCCTGTTTAGGAGGGTTGGTTGCAGTTGTTGTTGTTGTTATTGTTAATGGTCAGGAAAAAGCCAAACAAAGGAGATTAGATTTAAGGTTCTTGTTTGGAAAAAAAAGAAGATATAGATAAGAGGTAGATTATTGAGTCTACTCTGAAAAAAAAGGACATAAAGAAATGTAGAAATGCTTGAATAAAGGTTAGATTATTGAATCTACTCTGAAAAGAAAAAAGAGAGGATATAGATATGATATAGATAAAAGGTAGATTATTGAATCTACTTTTGAAAGATAACTACTAGTTTTAAATACTTTACATTGGATTGGATTTGATATATTGTACACAAATTATGTACATCGAGGTTGATATTGTTAGAAATTGCTGTATGTATATTTCTTTTTTTTCATTTTTCTTTATTAAGAAATTTTCTACTCACTCCACAAACTATACACAACACTCCCCTCCTCCCTCCTCCCACCCCCCAGTCCTCTTTGCCAAGCCTGCCCACAAGCCCACATCCCCCCAAATCGAGGTCTCACATGGGGAGTCAGGAGAGCCCAGCATACTGAGCCCAGGCAGGTACAAGTCCTTTCCCACTGCATCAAGAATGTGCAAGGTATCACACCACAGGCACTGGATTCACAGAAGCCTGCCCATAGACCAGAGACCTGATCCCCCTGCCTGGGTGCCCCCAAACAGTTCAAGCCAAACAACTGTCTTCCGTATCCAGAGGGCCTAGTCCAGTCCCATGGGGGCTCCACAGCCACCAGTCCACTGTTCATGGGCTTCCACTGGTGTGGCCGGTCATCTCTGCACGTCCTCCCGTCATGATCTCGACGTCCCTTGCCTGCAGTATCACTCCTCTCATCAACTGGATTCCCGGAGCTCAGCCTGGTGCCTGGCCGAGGATCTCTGTATCTGCCTCCATCAGTCACTGGACAAAGGCTCTGTGATGACAGCTAGGATATTTGCTAGGCTGGTCACTAGAGTAGACTGGTCCAGGCACCCTCTGGACCACTGCCAGCAGACCAAGGTGGGGTCAACCTTGTGGATTCCTGAGAGCCTCCCCAGCACCCTGCCTCTTCCTATTCCCATGATGTCCTCATCTATCATGGTATCTTCCTCCCTGCCCTCCCACTCTGCCCCTGTTCCAGCTTGACTCTCCCATTTCCCTATGTTCTCATCCCCCAGTCCTCACCCTCTGCCATCCCGCCACACTCAGTCCACTCATATAGATCTCATCCACTTCTCCTTCACAGGGTCATCCATGTGTCCCTCCTAGGGTCTTTCCCTGTTAGCTAGCCTCTCTGGAGTTGTGGGTTGCAGTCTGGCCATTCCTTCCCTCCCATTTGTATCCACTTATGAGTGAGTACATACTATGTTTGTCCTTCTGAGTCTGGGTTATCTCACTCAAGATGTTATTTTCTAGTTCCATTCATTTGCCTGCAAAATTCATGATGTCATTGTTTTTTACTGCTGAGTAGTACTCCTCTGTGTATATGTGCCATATTTTCTTTATCCATTCTTCAGTTGAGGGGCATCTAGGTTGTTTCCAGGTTCTTGCTATTACGAATCATGCTGATATGAACATAGTTGAACATGTGTCCTTGTGGTAAGATTGAATATTCCTTGGGAATGTGCCCAAGAGTGCTATAGCTGGGTCTTGAGGAAGACTTATTCCCAGTTTTCTGAGAAACTGGCATACTGATTTCCAGAGTGGCTGTACAAGTTTGCATTCCCACCAAAAGTGGAGGAGTGTTCCCCTTTCTCCACATCCTCTCCAACATAAGCTGTTTTCAGTGTTTTTGATCTTAGGCATTCTGACAGGTGTAAGATGGTATCTCAGAGTTATTTTGATTTGCAATCCTCTGATGACTAAGGATGTTGAGCAATTCCTTAAATGTCTTTCAGCCATTTGAGATTCTTCTGTTGAGAATTCTCTGTTAAGCTCTGTAGCCCATTTTTCAATTGGATTGTTCAGTATTTTGAAGTCTAGCTTTTTGAGTTCTTTATATATTTTGGCGATCAGCCCTCTGTCAGATGTGGGGTTGATGAAGATCTTTTCCCATTCTGTAGGCTGTTGTTTGGTCTTATTGACCGTGTGCTCTACAAAAACTTTTCAGTTTCAGGAGGTCCCATTTATTAATTGTTGCTCTCAGTATCTGTACTACAGGTGTTATATTTAGGAAGTGGTCTCCTGTGCCAATTTGTTCCAGACTACTTCCTACTTTCTCTTCTATCAAGTTCAGTGTAACTGGACTTACGTTGAGGTCTTTGATCCCCTTGGACTTGAGTTTTGCTCATGGTGACAAATATGGATCTATTTCAATCTTCTGCTTTTTGACATCCAGTTATGCCAGCATCATTTGTTGAAGATGCTTTCTTTTTTCTATGGTACAGTTTTGGCTTCTTTGTCAAAAATCATATGTTCATAAGTGTGTGAATTAATGTCAGGGTCTTCAATTCAATTCCATTAGTCCACATGTCAGTTTTTATGCCAGTACCAAGCTGTTTTTATTACTATAGCTCTATAGTAGAGCTTGAGATCAGAGATAATGACCTCCACTGGTTGCTTTATTATACAAGATTCTTTTAGCTAACCTAGGTTTTTTGTTTTTCCATATAAAGTTAATTATTGTTCTTTCCAAGTCTGTGAAGAATTGTGTTGGTATTTTAATGGGTACTGCATTGAATCTGTATATTGCTTTTGATAAGATTGCCATTATTACTATGTTTATTCTACCTATCCATGAGCATGGGCGATCTTTCCATTTTCTGATATCGTCTTCAATTTCTTTCTTCAGAGACTTAAAGTTCTTATCATACAGGTCTTTCATTTGCTTAGTTAGAGTTACTCCAAGGTATTTTATATTATTTGTGGCTATTGTAAAGGCTGATGTTTCTCTGATTTCGTTCTCATTTGTATATAGGATGGCTATTGATTTTTTTGAGTTAATCTTGTATCCTGACACCTTACCAAAGGAGTTTATCAGCTGTAGGAGTTCCCTGATTGAGTTTTTGAGGTCACTCATGCATACTATCATACCATCTGCAAATGATGAAAGTTTGACTTCTTCATTTCCAATTTGTATCCCCTTGATCTCATTTGCTGTCTTATTGCTCTAGCAAGAACTTCAAGTACTATATTGAATAAGTACTGGGAGAGTGGACAGTCTTGTCTTATTCCTGATTTTAGTGGAATCAGTTTGAATTTCTCTCCATTTAATTTGATGTTGGCTGTTGGCTTGCTGTAAATTGCCTTTATTATGTTTAGGTATGTTCCTTGTATTCCTGACCTCTCTAGAACTTTTATCATGAAGGGGTGTCGGATTTTGTGAAAGGCCTTTTCAGCATCCAATGAAATGATCATGTGTTAATTTTTTTCAGTTTGTTTATATGTTGTATTACATTGACATATTTTCATATTTTGAACCATCCTTGCATCCCTGTGATGAAGCCTACTTGGTCATGGTGAATAATTTTTTTTGATTTGTTCCTGGATTCAGTTAGCCAGTATTTTATTGAGTATTTTTGCATCAATGTTCATGAGGGAGATTGGTCTGTAATTCTCTTTCTTTGTTGCATCTTTGTGTGGTTTGGGTATCAGGGTAACTGTATCCTCATAAAAAGTATTTCATAATATTCCTTCTTTTTCAATTGTGTGGAACAATTTAAAGAGTATTGGTATTAACTCTTCTTTGAAAATCTGGTAGATTCTGTGCTGAAACCATCTGGTCCTGGGCTTTTTTTAGTTTTGAGAGTTTTAATGACTTTTTCTATTTTCTTAGCGGTTATTGGACTTTTTAAATAATTTATCTGGTCTTGATTTAACTTAGGTATGGTGTACCTATTCAGAATTCATCCATTTCTTTCAGATTTTCCAAATTTGTGGAGTAGAGGTTTTTGAAGTATGACCTGATGATTCTCTGTATTTCCTCATTGTCTGTTGTTATGTCCCCCTTTTCATTTCTGATTTTGTTAATTTGGATGCTCTCTCACTGCTTTTTGGTTAATTCGGATAAGGGCTTATCTATCTTGTTGATTTTCTCAAAGAACCAACTCTTTGTTTCATTGATTCTTTGTATTGTTCTCTTTGTTTTGATTTTTATTGATTTCAGCTCTCAATTTGATTATTTCCTGGCATCTGTTTCTCCTGGGTGAGTTTGCTTCTTCTTTTTCTAGAGCTTTCAGTTGAAGTGTTAAGTCACTAGTGTGAGATTTCTCCTACTTCTTTATGTGAGCATTTAGAGCTATGAATTTTCCTCTTAGCACTGCTTTCACGGTGTCCCATAAGTTTGGGTATGTTGTACATTCATTTTCATTGAATTCTAGGAAATCTTCAATTTCTTTCTTTCTTTCTTCCTTGACCCATTGGTGATTCAATTGGGCATTATTCAGTTTCCATGAGTCTGTAGGCTTTCTGTAATTTTTGTTGTTGTTGAAGTCTAACTTTAAGCCATGGTGGTCTGATAAGACACAGGAGGTTATTTCAAATTTTTTGTATCTGCTGAGATTTGCATTGTGACCAAGCATGTGGTCATTTTGGAGAAGGTTCTATGGGGTGCTGAAAAGAAGGTATATTCTTTTGTGTTAGGGTGGAATATTCTGTAGATATCTATTAAGTCTATTTGAGTCATAATGTCTGTTAGTTCCCTTATTTCTCTGTTAAGTTTTGTCTGGCAGACCTGTCCATTGGTGAGAGTGGGGTGCTGAAGCCTCCCACTACTAGGTTATGGGGTTTGATGTGCGATTTGAGCTTTAGTAATGTTTCTTTTACAAATGTCGGTGCCCTTGTTTTTGGAGCATAGATATTCAGAATTGAGACTTCATCTTATCAGATTTTCCCTGTGATAAATATGTAGTGTCCTTCCCAATCTCTTTCAATTGATTTTAGTTTGAAGTCTATTTTATTAGATATTAGGATAGCTACACCAGCTTGCTTCTTAAATCCATTTGATTAGAATGTCTTTTCCCAGCCTTTTATTCTGAGGTGGTGTCTGTCTTTGAATTTGAGGTGTGTTTCTAGTATGCAGCAAATGAATGGATCTTGTTTTTGTATCCATTCTGTTAGCCTGTGTCTTTTTATAGGTGAAATGAGACCATTGATATTGATGGTTATTAATGACCAGTTATTATTAATTCCTGTTATTTTTTGGTGGTAGTGTTGTATGTTTCCCTTCTTTGGTATTTGTTGGTATGGGATTATCTATTGCCTGTGTTTTCATGGCTGTATCTAACTTCCTTAGGTTGGATTTTTCCTTTGCGTGCTTTCTGTAGGGCTGAATTTGTGGAGAGATATTGTTTAAATCTGTTTTTATCATGGAATATTTTGTTTACTCCGTCTATGTTGATTGAGAGTTTTGCTGGGTATAATAGTCTGGATTGGTACCCATGGTCTCTCAGTATCTGCATAACATCTGTCCAGGACCTTCTGGCTTTAGAGTCTTGATTGAGAAGTCAGGTGTTATGCTTATGGGTCTGCCTTTAAATGTTACTTGGCTTGTTTCCTTTGCAGCTCTTAATATTTTTTCTTTATTCTGTATGTTCAGTGGTTTCATTATCATGTGGCGAGGAGAATTTTTTTTTTGATCCAGTCTATTTGGTGTTCTGTAACCTTCTTGTATTTTTATAGGCATTTCCTTCTTTAGGTTGGGAAAGTTTTCTTCTATTATTTTGTTGAATATATTTTCTGTGCCTTTGAGTTGGCATTCTTCTTCTTCTATCCCTATTATTCTTAGGTTTGGTCTTTTCATGGTGTCTCAAATTTCCTGGACATTTTGGTCATAACTTTTTTGTTTTAGTGTTTTCTTTAACTGATGAATCTATTTCCTTTACTGTATCTTCAATGCCAGAGATCTGCTCTTCCATCTCTTGCATTCTGTTGGTTATGCTTGTATCTATAGTTCCTGTTCATTTACTTAGATTTTCCACTTCCAGCGTTCCCTCAGTTTGTGTCTTTTTATCATCTTGATCTCAGTTTTGAAATCTTGAACTGTTTTCCCACTTGTTTAATTGATTTCTCTTGGCTTTCAAGGGATTTACTGATTTCTTCCCATTTTTTGTTTGACTTTTCCTCAATTTCTTTAAGGGAATTTTTCATTTCCTCTTTTAAGATCTCTAATATCTTCTTAAAGTCATTTTTATGGTAGATATCTCCTGTTTCTTCTGTGTTGGTATGTTCAGATCTTGCTGATGTAGGTTCTGATTGAGCCATGTTGGTTTTTATGTTGTTGACTGTATTTTTGCACTGGCACCTACCCATCTCTTTCTCCACCTCATGTAAGCAGTGTCTGTGTCTGAGGGAGCCTCTCTTGGTTTGATTTATACTCTTGATCCAGTGGGAGCTCTTGGTCTAGTCAATGCTGATGGACTTTTTGCCTTAGGGAGCAGCTATTAGTCCAAGTGGCACTAGTGGGCTCTGTCTTGGAGTAGCTGCAGTCTTACAGTGTGGTAGATGCTGGTAGTCTGTCCCGTCTGCAGGATGTCTGCCTGCCAACTGGCCTGTTAGTCCAGTAGGGTGCTGGCAGGTTCTGTCTCAAGGAACAGTTGCAGTCTCAGAGGGTGTGTGGGATTTGGGGGAGGTAGGACTTGGTTTATAGGGTCTGATGGGGAATGGTGGTGGTCTGATTTGTGTGCAGGCGGTCTGCCTACCAATTAGCCTGAAACTGAAACTGCAATGGTTGGGGTGTAGGGGCACAGGTTTGTGCCCCTGGGCCCAAATCCTAGGGGCTGGGGTGTTCGGGTATGAGGATAAAGACTCACTTCTTAGTCCAGTCAGGTGCAGCCAGGCTCTGTCTCAGGGAACAGTTGCAGTCTAGGAG
The DNA here is from genome assembly GCF_007827085.1 of Peromyscus californicus insignis. NCBI lineage: Eukaryota > Metazoa > Chordata > Mammalia > Rodentia > Cricetidae > Peromyscus > Peromyscus californicus. The sequence goes on from NW_026294562.1 coordinate 153,643,527, forward strand.
GGTGGGTGGGATCTGGGGGAGGTGGGGCTTGGGTTACAGGGTCTGATAGGGGATGGGGGTAGTCTGTCCTGTGTGCAGGAAGTCTGCCTGACAAATGGCCTGAAACTGGAACTGCAATGGGTGGGGGTGTAGGGGCACAGAGTTGTGCTCCTGGGCCCAAAGCCTAGGGGCTGGGGTGTTCAGGTATGAGGATAAAGACTCACCTCTTAGTCCAGTCAGGTGCTGGCAGGCTCTGTCTCAGGGAACAGTTGCACTCTCAGAGGGTCCTGTATGTGTATTTCTAATGTTGTTAAGGATATTGTACTTAGATAGGTCATTTAACAATGTAATGCAATTTGCTAATCCTTGAATGTTATTATTACCAACTATTAGAATAGAAAGAAATGAAAGTTAGTAGTTAGACATTATACTTGAACTTATAGTCCTATTAGGTTTGTTTTCAAGGTCAAGCAGAGATATATTTTAGATAGAGAGGTCATCTTCAAACCCTTCAGAGATTTAAAGAAAATGGCATTTAAATGTTTTAATAACTTTAATAATCTTTTTCTTTTTTATGACTATGAGACATGTCAGCTCCTGGCAACACCAATCAACTTCAGAGAAGATATGGGCATTGAAGAAAACTGCATATGGAGTTAACTTTCATTGTGGCAAAAGTTAGCCACTGGGCAACAAAGTGCCCTCACATGGACTGCTGACAGTATGCTATCCAAAATGGACAAACAGGACACACAACAAAGGACTATCGATTCTTGCCAAAACAAGTGTGGTTGCAGCTTTAGTAACAGGCATCCTCTGAGGCAAGGACAATATGGCACCATTGCTGAAGTGGCTTTGCAGTCTTGAGAAGGTACAGGACCCCTTTCTTCTAAGGCAACTGAAAAGGCAGTGGACTGATGGCTTCTGGTGTGCAGTGGAACAGTAGCTGAAACAGTTACTCTTGAAGGAGTAACTAGGCTGATGGAGTCTAACCTCTCAATGGTGTACTGGCATTTAATAAAACCCCCCTACAAGCCGAGAAGAATGGGATGTGGAGAAGAATGAGATGCTGAGATGAAGGCATCCACAAGCCAAGAATAGGCAGCTGAATTCCAAAAACACCAGCAATTTCCAGAATTTAAAATTTTGAATCATGACAGGACACTGGTGGAATTCAAGTTTATCTGGTGCATGGAATACATAAACCAAATGTGAGGTTGAGCTGTAGGCCTTGTATACATCCTACTTCACAAATGTGTCTGTCAGATACACTAAGCTTGTAGGCTAAAGATGATGCCCCAATGTTCAGAGACACCGTGGGTGACAGGTACAAAACAGGCAGCTGGCTGTTTCTGTCAACTCACATTGTTTTGGAAGTTGCTTGTTTGCGCTTCCTGTTTTACTAGGTAATATTGTTTCTTTCTTGGGTCTCTGAGGGAGTTGAAGATTAGATAGTTGTAGTTACAGTTTTCCTTGTTAAGAAATTCAAAAAAGTAACTCACTAAGGAGGTATAAAATGTATAAATTTGAAAGACATGATAAGATAGTTTTCTGTTGGTAGTACAAGTTAGGATAGAAAATGAATTAGGTACATTTTAGATTTAACAAAATAGGATAAATAATAGAATATTTTCTCTGAATTTGTCAAATGCAAATGGACTAGACATTGCTGATGTATTTATTGCTTGTATACATTGTATATAGTTATTGTACTTATTGTATATAGTTTTTCTTATATTAGTTATAACTTTTATTTTTATTAGACAAAAAATGGGAAGTGTGGTGATATTTCCTTTGTGCTGAAATGTGGTGGTATTTTATTTGTATGTTAATAAATAAAGTTTGCCTGGAGATCAGAGGAAATAGCAAGTCATTAACACAAAAATCAGGTATGGTAGCATAAGCCCTTAATCCGATCATGTGGAAGGCAGGGTCTCTGTGTGTTCAAGGACACACTAGGGAACAGCCAAGCTTGGTGACACATGCCTTTAATCCCAGTATCAATCATAGAGACCTGGAGGTCTGTACAAACAGGCAGTGACAAGGAAGTGAGGTAGTTGGGCTAAAAGCCAATGAGAGAACAGAACAGGAAGGCAATAAAGGCTTGAGTCGACAGGAAGTAGCTCACTTTTGGAGGCTACAGAGCTGGTGAGGTAAGGTGGTTGGTGGCTCTCACTATTTCCCTGATCTCTAAGGTTTTCACCCCCATATTTAGCTCTGTGATCTTTATTTAATAAGACTGCTTAGAAATTCATCTACAGAGGCCTGCTCTTTTCTGAAGGGAAACAGAAGAGGAGTGGATCTGGGGGAGGGAGAGGACTGGGAAGAGTGGAGTGAGTGGAAACAGTGGTCAGGATGTATTGTATTAGAAAAGAAAAAAGTAAAAAAAATGTGATAAGAACAATGGTGAGGACTCAGCTCAGGTGGATGTAAGCCACCCATAGCCGAGCATGGGTCCTCAAGACCTGAACTAGTGGGGAGACAGCAGTGTCCAGAAGGTGGGACCCATCAGGATGAGAAAGCATGTGGTGGAGAAATGGGAGAGAAAGCAAAGAGCAATGGTTCATGTGCTGTGGAAAGAGGTGGAAGAGAAGAATTGAGAGAAGGCAGTGAGTAGTAGGCTGATGTGGGAGGCCTTCTTGCCACCCAGGGCCATGGTTCATGTCCAGGCCCAGGCTGATGCCATGGGCCATGTCTGGGCCCATGGTCCTCCCACAGCCAGGATCTTTGTGGTCATCCATGACTCATGTGGCCACAAAAGGCCACAATAATGCCCAGTGTCTGGCCTGCCACCAGTGGCCATATAGGTGTCCAAGAGCCATTTTGCTGATGGAGCCATGCTGATCTGCATGACCATGGTGTCATTCAGGCCCAAGCTGCTGCAGAGGGCCATGTATGGGTCTGTAGCCCAACAGCAACCAGGATCCGAGTCATTGTATGTGACTCCTGTTGCAACAGGGATCTGTGTGGTTGTTCAAGGGTCTGACCAGCCAGCCACCAGGGACCATGTTGGTGCTCTGGGGCCATGGTGCATCTGAGGCCATACAGACCTAAATAGTACATACTGCTACATACTGATATCCAGTGTCATAGTGACATCCAGGTCAGGGCTTCACCTGGGGGCCATATCTGAGTTCATGGCCCTACTGCAGCCAGGGTCTGGGTTGATTTCCATGGTGCCTGTCAACATGAGGGCCACTCAGATTCCCAGGGTTTGGGCCACCACTTGAAGCTTTGTTGGTATCCAAAGGCCACACTGCCACAGGGACCATGCCAATCTGGAAAGCCTGTGTTGCCAAATGGGGCCATGGTGACATCCAGACCCAGGCTACTGCTGAAGACCATGCCTGGGTCCATGATCCTAGTGCAGCCGGAGTCCGTGTTGAAGTCTGTGGCCTACTAGGGGACACTCAGAGGCCCAAGGGCCTGGGCCACCACTTGTGGCCTTGTTGGAGTCTTGAGGCCATGCTGCAGAGTGGGACATACACATTTGAGTGGCCTGTGCTACCACCCACGTCCATGGTGTTGTCCCAGCCCTGGTTGCTGCCAAAGGCCATGTCTGGGTCCATGGACCTATGGATCAGCTCGACTACCACCCAAGGTGGGGTTGGCCCACCCTAACATCTATCATATCTAGAACCTGCTGGAGCTGGTGAAGGGATTGGTCTGGTGAAATGATATCCACAAGATCCCCATGACTGGGGATTTTTGAGGGATGTCTGAGAGAGTTTTGGTGAAGATCCATGGATAAAGGTGTACCAGAAACCAGTGGCTTTGAACTAGACCAATGACTCATTGCAGTGAACATTTGCAAGTAGAGCTGATTGGACAGAAGGGTATACTGTGTGACACACTGCAGCTCCAGGTGCCACCAGGACAAATGAAGAGGTGTTGGAGAGGTGGGAAAGATGGAGGAGCAAAGAGATTTGCTTGTTTGTTTTCTTTTCTTGGGGTTTTTGTGTTTCTTTTTTATTTCTTTTTGTTTTCATTTTTTGCTTGTTTTGTTATGGATTGGTTTGATTTTTTTAAATATTCTTTTTTTGGGCACTACAGGGATAAGTGGAGGATATGGAGGGATTGGCAGTTGGGCAGAATTAGGGTACATGATGTGAAGGTCCAAAAATTCAATAAAGAAATTATGTTAAATTTAAAAAACAATGGTGAAAAAATTGCAATATGTTTTAGCTGCCTCAGACTTTAAAAGATTTTTTAAAATACATTATAGAATGCCTTATGTAAATAAACTTGAAATGGAAAAAATAGAGATAGATGTGGCTTTGTTGGAAGAAATGTGTCACTGGTGTTGAGCTTTGAGTTTTCAAAATCCCTTGTCAAGCCCAGAGTCTCTCTCTTGGCCAACAAATCACAATGCAAGCTCTCAGATTCTTTTCTCATGCTATACATGTGACTGTGCTCGCCATCATGATGATTATGGACTAAATCTCTGAAACTGTAAGCAAGCTCCAAATTAAATGCTTTCTTCAGAAGAGTTTTCTTGGTCATAGCATCTCTTCCTAGCAATAGAACAGTGACTAAGACACCCAATTTACCTCTTTCTTCTATAACTTGTCTCAGTCATGGTGTTTTGTCATAACAATTTAAGTAACTAAGACAAATACCCTCTCTTCTCAACAGCCCATGGAACTTTCTGCTAATTTGACCATATATTATATATAACACAAAGCAAATGTCAACATATAAAAGAAAACTAAAATAATACACTAAATTCTAACTTGAAATCCATGAATTAAAGCTGAATATCAACAACAATAGAAACAGCAAACTTATGGAAACTGAAATACTCACTACTTACTGAAAACTGGGTCAAGACAGAAATCAAAAAGAAAATTAAAAACTTTTAATAACTGAATGAAAATACAGCATACCTTAATCTATGGGACAAAATGTAGGCAGTTCTAATCAGGAAAGTGGGCCATACATCATGCCTGGAAGAAACAGTAGAGCTGGTCCTGGTGATGTGAGTGTGGGTGAGCCAGCCCAAGGGCATGAGAACAGGAGAAATGGCCCTTCTTTTTGTTGCTTGATGCTTTGGGTGAGCTAGCTGGGGCAGTGCTGGAGAGCTCGCCCTGGTAATGTCAATGAGGGAAATGTAGACTGCGTAACTCACTGGGTCACACTACAGCTTCCACACTGAGATTTTTTTTTTCTTTTGTGGTTGGTTGGTTGCTTGGGATTTTTTGGTTTTGGTTTGTTTTTTTGGCAATACTTTAAATTGGAGGGGGGTGCTGTGTGAGTAAGATCGCAAGGACAAAGGCAAGGGGACAGGGAGATGAGTGGGATCAGGATACAAGGTATAAAATCCACAAAGAATCATTAAGAATTTTTTTTAAAGACAACTTCATAGCACTAAATGCCTACATAAAAAAAACTTAAACAATCTCATACTTAGCTATAAACCTGAAAACTCCAGAAAAAGAAGAATGGGTAATATGCATAAAGATTAGATGGGAAGAAACAATCAAAACCATGTCTGAAATAAATAAAATAGAACCAAACAACAACAAAAGATAAAAACAATACTAATAATCATTGAAAAAGAGTTGGTTGGGTGAGAAAATCTGTGTGGTTGCCAAACATTTACAGAAATTAAACACAAGACAGAAAAAGAATATCCAGATTAATAAAATTGGAAATGAAAACAGAGATGTTATAACAGACACTGAGGAAATCCAGAAGATGATAACAACATTCTTTAAAAATCTATATTCTGCTAAGCCTGGTGACACATGCCTTCAATTCCATAACTCAGGAGTCAGAGGCAGATGAATCTTTTTGAGTTCAAGGCCTGTATTTTGTTTTTATTTCAAAATGTTCTTATTTCTGTATTTGAGATTTTCACACAAGCAGTTAGTTTGTTGGATGAGATTTTTAATTTTTCCTTTTTGTTCTATTTGCCTTTCTTCATTCAGTAGAGATGTCTATAGCTTTAAGATAGGAGCTAATTCATAGCAGGGTTAAAATGTGGATGTCCTCTGTCTGTTGGTATTTAATGCTATAACCTCTGCCCCAGATATTCTGTTTGTCAGCTACAATATGGTGACTGCAGCATCTTGGTCAAGAAGTTTGGAACAAACTTCCCATGGAGTGTGGGCTTGTCCTGGTTCTCAAGTCTTGAGAGCACAAACAAAAAGCCCTGTCCTAGTACTGGCATGACTAGGATAAGCCTCACATGGACTGAGGGTTCTGGACCTCCTACCACTTGTGGTGGCTGGACAGTGGTTAGGGACAGTCTCTGTTGGGGAACTGATTAGGATCACTGGAGTCTCACAGTGGTAAAGGGGGGCAGTGGACAGGTGGCAGTCCCTGGCAAGCAGCCATGGAGTCTGCTTGTCTGGAATGCAGTTCAGTCAATTTTGACAAAAGCAGAACAACATTCACTTGTCTTTATAATCTCCTGCAGAGGAGTATTGGTGCTCTAAACAGCTTGTATTCTAATATTTCCTGCCATTGCTCCTGGTAATCACTACCTTATGTCATTGTTGAGTCATGTATTCCAATAAGTTGTTTTATTGCTTTGATCCAGCATGTGGTTCTATTAGACTAACTTCATTCGGTTTCATTTAGGCTTCTTCCATGTCTTCTCATAGCGGGGCATTTATTATTAATGATCATTAATGATTCACTTTATATGGATGGTCCACTCCTTCCTCACTCACTTACCTACAAAGAATATTTTGTACACTTCTAGATCTGGCAAAGAGAATCAGTATTGCAAACTTTTGTTTATATTGCTTCTTAGGTGCTACTGATTGATCCTGGAGCCTTCCACATGCTGGGTAAGTGCTCTGTCATGAGCTTCAGCTCAGATGCTTCTTAAAGTTGTATGTTGGGTGGATTTTTTTATTAATTTGACGAATTCTCAGTTGTTTGGCTCTGGTATTTTATGATAAGCCTCTTTTGTGTTTTTAGGAAATTTTACCTGACTTTATATGTTCCTGAGTACTTTTTTATTTCATCCACCGCATATGAGCATTCCTGCTGCTCCATGTCAGCAGATGTTAGTGCCATCGCCGTTTATTATATTCTAATGGATCAGTGTTTTTACAGTCTATATAATATTCCATATATATCCTATATTCAGGCATCTCTTTGTTTGTAATTTTCACTTTTAATGATATCATGAATTCTTTCCCAAACATATTTTACATCTGTATAACTTCTTTTTAAAAAGATTAACTAAAATTTTGGGGGGTTGTGTAAGTGAGTGAAGGCACCTTCAGAGGAGAGAAGAGGGTATTAGATTACCCTCAAGGTGGAGTTACAGGTTGTTGCTAATTGCTTTACACACTTGGAAATGATCCAAGGTCCTGTGCAAGAACAGTACACACTTTCAATACTGAGCCATCTCTCCAACTGGACATCTGAGACTATGTCCCCAAAATACTTAGGAGCATCCTCTAAGCTTTACCTGTTACAACCCAATCAAAATTTTCCAAAGCCACGACCCTGAGGAGAACACATCAGTCACATGAACCCTGCGGGAGGAGAGAGTTCATCTACATCTAAATCATGGCATTCTACCTACAAACCCCTAAAATGATACCCTTGTCAATTTTTAAAAGAAATCACAGTTTAAAAAATTATAAGTTGCATAAAATAATTGTAGCTTTAAGAATAAAGAGGAAAATCATAGAAAATGAGACTGAATATGTGATATCAGAATTTATAATATAAGAACATAAAGACAAGAGTTCATGAAAGAAAGTGAGGAACAAGAATGTGTTTCATGTATGGAATTCTGCCTTTCCTCAGGAAAGTCTTAAGACCCATTTCATATGGACAAGTTAACAAATAATAAGGTCGTATTTAGAGATATTAATGATAAAAGTTATTAGATGGTGAGGTTAGGATATGGTGGTATCTGGAGATGTAATTCAGAGAGTCTATTTGTTTTATTGTTAATGTTTAAATGAAAAGTATGTATTGCAGATACTATTTCACTCTCACCAGCTTAACAAAAATTAAATGAAAAATATTTGTCAACACGGACATGAGAAAATAATGCCACCACAAAATATACAGGTGATACTGTATGTAGCTAGTGTTACTGTGATAGTTGTAGTAATTACTTTTCTAGCTAGTCAGTTCTGTGAAACTTAGGAGAGTTGAAAATATTTGTATATAGCTTTGTAAACTCTCATATACACACAGTCAAGGCTGAGAATGGGAAGATTGTCATCAATGGGAAGGCTGCCACATTGTTTTAGGAGCAAGATCCTGCCAATATCAAAAGGGATGATGCTGATGCCCAGTATGTTATGAAGGCTACTGGTTTCTTCAACAGTAGAGAGGGCTGGAACCCACTTGAAAGATGTTGCAGATAGGATCATCATCTCTGCCCTTTCTGCTGATGCCCTCATGGTTGTGATGGGTGTGGACCATGAGAAGTATGAAATTTCAATCAAGATTGTCAGCAACTCTTTCTGTACCACCAAGTGCCTAGCCGCTCTGGCCAAGGTCATCCATGACAACTTTGGCATTGTGGAAGAACTCATGACAACAGTCAATGCCATGACTGCCATCCAGAAGATGGTGAAGCAGGCAACCAAGAACCCACTAAAGGACATCCCAGGCTATAATGAGGACCAGGTTTTTGCCTGCAACTTTAACAGTGATACTGACTCTTCCATCTTTGATACTGGGGCTGGTAGTGCTCTCAATGTCAACTATGTAAAAATCATTTCTTGGTATGATAATGAATACAGCTACAGCAGCAGGGCAGTGGACCTCATGGCCTCCAAGGACCACCTGCCACAGCAAGAACTAACAAACCAGAGAAGTCCTGGATTAGGAAGAAGTCCCTGTACCAACTCAGCCCTCAACACTGCACTTGTCCCTCATAGTTTCCATCTCAAAATTCCAGAAAAAAGAGAGAGGCTTAGAGATTCCCTTCCTTCTTTAATATCATCAGTAAAGTTCACTACACTCACACACACACAAAAAAATAGTGTTTGTTACTATAATGTAAATAATTATGGAAAGTTGAATATGCCTAATTATACAGGAATAAAAAAATGGATACATAAGTTTGAGGATATCCATTCAATAAAAAACACAAAGCCAGTAGTTGGATGAGGTTTCTAGCACAACAATTAGGGTGTTTGGCCATCCCATCACCAGAGTAGGTCAGTTCGGGCTGTCTCTCGACCATTGCCGGCAGTCTGTTGTGTGGGTATCTTTGTGGATTTCTGTGGGCCTCTCTAGCACTTTGCTTCTTCCTGTTCTCATGTGGTCTTCATTTACCATGGTCTCCTATTCCTTGTTCTCCCTCTCTGTTGTTGATCCAGCTGGGATCTCCCGCTCCCCCAAGCTCTCTTTCCCTCGACCCTCGCCTTTCATTACCCCCACTCATGTCCAGGCTGTTCATGTAGATCTCATTCCATTTCTCTGTCATTGGGCGATCCCTGTGTCTTTCTTGGGGTCCTGTTTTCCGGGTAGCCTCCCTGGTGATGTGAGTAGCAGACAATTCATCCTTGTTTCATGTCTAGTATCCTGCTATGAGTGAGTACATACCATGTTTGTCTTTCTGAGTCTGGGTTACCTCACTCAGGATGATTTTTTCTAGATCCATCCAACTACTGAGGGATCTGGATGCAGAGATCCATGACTAGGCCCTGGGTGGATCTCTGGGAGTCCAATCAACGAGAATGAGGAGGGTTTATATGAGCGAGAATTGTTGAGACCAAGGTTGGATAAAGCACAGGGACAAATAGCCAAATGAATGGAAACACATGAACTATGAACCAATGGCTGAGGGGTCCCCACTGGATCAGGCCCTCCGAATGGGTGAGACAGTTGATTGGCTTGATCTGTTTGGGAGGCATCCAGGCAGTGGGACCAGATCTTGTGCTCATTGCATGGGTTGGCTGTTTGAACCCTGGGGCCTATGCAGGATTGTTTGGCTCGGTCTGGGAGGAGGGGACTAGACCTACCTGGACTGAGTCTACCAGGTTGACCTCAGTCTGTGGGGAAGGCTTTGCCCTGGAGGAGATGGGAATGGGGGGGGGGCGTTGGGGGGAAGGTGAGGGGGACGGGAGGGGGGAGAACAAGGGAATCCGTGACTGATATGTAGAACTGAATTGTATTGCAAAATAAATTAAAATAAATTAAAAAAAAAACATATGCAAATCAAAAAAAAAAACAAAAACAAAAAAAAAACTACAAAAAAAAAACCACAAAGCCATTAAAACAATGGGTTATACCTACATACATCATTAACAATAAAAATATAAATATACTGTAGAGCATGAAAGAATATTACAGAATATCACAAATATTACAAAATAACTTGTCACTTCCTTCTTAATATTTTTATTTAAAACAATTACTAAATTTAAATACAGTTGATTATATTCTTTCCCTCCACCTAAGTCCTTGCAGATCCTCTCCTGTTCCCTATCCACCCTTAAGTTCTTTCTCAAAAAACAAACAAAAACACAAAACAACAAAGCCCTCTGAAATCAAGAAAACAAAAGTTTAACTTCAGTGTGGCCATGAAGGTGATGAGTAGACCAATGATAAATTTGTTGTTTAGTCAGAAAGCCTTAGAACGCAAATTCATAAGGCTTGGTGTTCTTACCTGTGATGGGAGTGCAATCAGAGAAAAGCACTCACTTAGAGGGATGATGACCTCCTTCCTCTGCTGAGCAATCATCTCAGATGAACATCCCATTGTCATGCTGTGTACCTAAGTGCTTCCTGCTGCTCAACAATGTTGTGTTTGGTCTTTATTTCAATGTCCTGCCAACAAATATCAATTATTGTTAATTGAATATACTCCAAGCTGTCCACGAAAGACATTTAAGAATATTGAGCATTTCTCCATCACTTGATCTGTGCCTGTTCTTATGTCTTCTGTTTCATTTGCATTTTTATTTTTTGTATCACCCAAATTATCTAACACTATAAATCTTCATACATTCATTCATTCCTAAAAAAGAGAATACCAAGACATAACACAAACTAAACATGAGGCTGTAAAATTGTTCCTATTTGAATTTCTGATACTCTTTGAGATGTTTCTATATTTTTTAAAAATATGTAATTTTATTATATTAAAAAGAGAAACCGTGAATGGTTCTTTTTCTTTCTCTTGATTTATTACTTTTACTAACATTTCATGCACAATGATAAATAAAAGAGTTATGAGGAAATGTGTTTGTCTTATTTCAAATATTAAGAGTTGGTATCATTCAGAAAGCTGCTGGGTGTATATATCACCTTTACCATCATAGGGTATTATGTTCCTATTCCAAGTTTCTTCAGAGTTTTTATTCTGAGGAGACATTCAATTTGCCAATGTCATTCTTGCATCTTTTGAAATTATCAAATGGGTTTCTTTCTTCATTTTATTTACATGTTGTGTTATATTTATTTATGATTTATGTTTTTGTATATTGAACGATCATTGAATTCTTAAAAAACAATTTATTGTATATAATTTTATCGGTTTTTAAATCCTTATCATTGCTGCTATTACTTTATTTTCAGTTTCATGTGTGTAAACAATTCATGTGATCACATTCACCCTCTATTACTCTCTGTCATCCACCTGCTTCTGCTGATCTCTTTCTTCAAACAGTTTCTCTTCTTATTTGGTGTCTTATTTTTATAATTCATTGGTCATACAATCTTTATGTCTTTGCATGTTTTCTGTTGTTTCTTTTGTTGTTCATTTCTAATTGTATTTGATGTTAATATACAGGAAGCATTTCAATTTGTTGGCTTTTATAAACACTGTCCTTTGAGCTGACATATTTTAGAGGAAACTTTGTGTATTGTTGAGTAGGATATGTCCTCCAGAGTTGTTGGTGAAGTACTAGGCACTTGTATTTTAAGTTTCTTTTAGCTAAAGTGATTTATCTCTGATGCTTGTTTGTCAATTTATGTTTTGAATGATGCATTAATTAGAGTTGGAATCAGGTGTAATAGCACTTGCAAATAATCCCAACAGTCTAGAAGCAAAGATAGATAGATCTCCATGAGTTCAAGGCTGCCAGCATGGCCTACACAGTGAGTGTCAAGCCATCAGGGCTACACAGTGATACCTTGTTTCAGTAAAATAAAACAAAACAAAAAAATGTAGATGAAATTCTAAATGGTCTTATTAAATAAGAAACAGAGCCAAAATAAGAGTTAAGCCATTGTATAGTTGAGTTTACTGGCATGTACACACACACACACACACACACTCACACACACACACACACACACACACACACACACACACACACACACACACACACATCCATCCAGATACTAGTTCTTGATGAATTATCCATTTAGTAGTATGCATCATTATTACTTGTATTTTTAAGTTTATTGTGCCAAATAGAAGTACAGACAGCCCCGTTCTTTCATATTCCATTCATTGAGAATAATATTTTCCTCCTTTTGTTTTCATTCTATACATGTTTTTGTCAGTAGAAATGTGTTGCTTTCAGACAGTGAACAACTGGAGGATGCTTTGCCATCCAATCAAGCAGAGTTAAAACAATTTACATTTAAGATTACTTAAGAGATATGTACTAATCCCATAATTTGGAGGGTTTCCTAGTAGATTTGAATACCAACTCTGAGCCACCCCAATTAAATGCTTTCTTTATAAGAATTTGCCGAGATCGTGGTGTGTTTTCACAGCAATAGAAACACTAAGTAATACAGAGATTGGTACCAGGCTCTTGGGTACTGCTGTGATAGATCTGACCATGTTTTTGTTTGAAGGATTTGGACTTTGGGTTAGAAAAAGAGTGAATGCATTAAGCACTGCTTAATGGGCCATACTAGTAGGAGCATGCAACACAGTGGTGCTAAGAGTTATTAGAACTACTGGGGACTCAATCAAGAGGTTTCAGAGGAGAAGAATTTTAGTATGCTGTCTAGAGATCATTGTGATATTCTGTAAAGAAAGTGAGTGTCTTTTGGTCTTGTCCAAAGAGACTGCCTGAGGCTAAAGTAGAGAGGTTTGCATTAATTCCATTGTCAGAGGAAATCTCAAAACAGCCTAATATAAACTCTGTAGTGTGATTATTAGTGCTAACTCTAGCAAAAATTTATAGTGAAAAAGAGAATGCCTAGCAGGATAAATTACAAAGTGTAAAATGTAAGGAGAAAAGGAACACCAAAAAGTGGAATGGAACTAAGTCCTGTGTTCAAGGATATAAACAGATGAAGAAATGGAACAAAGGGAGGGGTGACCTTAAGGCAAGATACAACCCAGCTAAGTTTCCAACTTGTGAATTAAAGAAAAGTTTTGAGCCAGGTGTGGTGGCACATGCCTTCAATGACAGCACTGGAAAGCAGATGCTGGCAGATCTCTGAATTTGAGGCCATTATGGTCTGCAGAGCAAGTTTCAGGACAGCCCAGCTCAGGCAGAGAAGGACAAAAAGCTGGTAAAGATGCAATTGAACAAGGGGGGCATGTTCCAGCCCCAGCTCACAGTAGAACATGTCAGCTTTGGCCACATGGTTCTGCCTTTAGAGTTAAGGATAGAAGAAATAGGTTATGGAGTTTGCCTCCATTCCTAAGAAAAGCCACTGAGGCTAGGCATGTTTCAGGTGTGTTCCTGAATGGAGGCCTAATAGGGAGGCCATCTTGTGAAGCTGTGAAGTTGAATCCTGAATAGCCATGAGAATCCCAAGATTTTAGAGATGCCAGAGTTGTGGAATACCTGCCAAGGAGAACTGAAAACAGAGAGTGGAATCAGCCCAAGAGTAGAAGTGTGTTGTAGTCAATAAAGATGAATGGAGCTGGAGATCTGAAGAGCGTTTTGGTATCAGACATGGAGGTGCAGAATTTGGAGTTTGCCTTGCTGGTGTTCAGTCTTGCTTTTGTCCAGTATTTCCTCACTAAGATGTCTTCCAGGAATTTTGAAATGATAATGTACATCCTGTCCCACTGTATGTAGGAATTATGTGATCTGCATTTTAATTTTGATTTTAAAGGTGATTATAATTAAGACATTACATGAATCTCAGAAAAGACTTTGAACTTTGGACTTTAAAACATTGTTGACACTGTGATAGACTATGGGGACTTTTGAAGTTGGACTAAATGAATTTTGCATTATGATATTGTTACAAACTTATGGGGTCCAGGAGTGGAAAGTGGTAGTTTGACAGTAACTGGCCCCCATAATCTCATAAGAAATGGCACTATTAGGAGGTGTGGCTTTGTTTGCATGGGTGTGGCCCTGTTGGAGGAAGTGTGTCACGGTGGGGCAGACTTTAAGATTTCCTATGCTCAAGAAACTATCCAATTTTTCAATCGTTTCCTGTTGCCTGCAAGATGTATGACTCACAGCTCCAGTACCATGTCTGCCTACATGCTGCCGTTCTCATCTCCATGATGCTAATGGACTGAACCTCCAAAACTGTAACTAAGTCACACCAATTAAGTGTATTCTTTATAGGAGTTGCTGTGGTCATGGTGTCTTTTCACAGCAATAGAAACCCTAACAAAAACACTGACTTTGAACCCAAAGTGTCATGCACATTTTATAGTGTAAAATTCATGTAGCCCATCTTTAAGAGTTCCCCAAGTCTTAATGGTTCCAAATTTGTTCAAAAGTCCAAGTTCAAAGTCTCCTCTGAGATCAATGTCTGTGATCTTCCATGAATAATAAAATACAACAGACTTTCTACTGAGCTACTGTGGAAGAGAAAGCACTACCCTTCTTTAAGGGGAGAACAAGAAAATATCACACCAAAGCAAAACTTAACCACAGGGAAAAAAACATTAAATTCTGTAGATCTCTGTCTGGCACCCATGTCACATGCTACGATGACATTAACTTCAATAAACTCAGACATTGCTGCCTCTAGTGCTTGGCTCTTGTAGCCACATGGCTTCTCTCTATGGCTCATTCCATTAATGCCCTGCATCTTTCCTCTTCAGACATCCCACACTCCTGTCCTCTTCAACACCCTTGGGTCTCCACTTCAGCTTTAAATATTACCTGTTGGGGGATTCCTGCAGGAATTCAACCATGTTGTTCATTGCCAAGAATCCTAGGTCTCCTTTAAAAAATCCATGACTCCACCTCTTGTCAACTTAACATCCAAACAAATCACTTCTAATACAAACCTTTCCATCTCTCAAATCCATAGGCTCATAATGATGTGGCAACACAAGAAGCTTTCAGTGCTTCATTCTCAAACCAGGAGTTAGGAGGCACAACACAACTCACAGTCTAACATTTCCTAATTATGAGCTCCAAAACTGATAAAATCAAAGAACAAACAAAACCCAGCAGGATAAACATTGTGTCCTTCAGTTCAAAATGCAGTTTCTGAAGTTCATAATCACCCAGACTCCAAAAGGCTTGGGGAGCCTCCTTTGCTCCAAACCTGCTGCTGGGAACACACATAGCTTCCTTAACCAGCTCCACTGTGTACCCAAAGTCCTTCTTGACTGATATCCAATGGTCCTGGCAACTCTACTATCCTGGAATTTCCATGACAACTTAAACGTTACCTTCACAATGTCACACAGTGACCTCCCTGGTAGTCCTGTCAGGGGCCAACCCTACCACCCAGTGTCTGACCTCAGCTGCCATTTATGTCCCCCTGTATATTTTGTCTTTCATAATTTCAAAACCAGTACAGGGAAGTTCTGATGCCAGTTTGAGATGAAGCCTCAACTTCTAGGCCCACAGCCATTAACAGCATCTGTATGCAGACACCAAAGAAACACTGTCCTGTTTTCCCAGTGATGAACCCCAGATTTCTGCTTAGTGATCCTAATCTCTCTGACAGGTACAGCTTCTACATTGGCTACATGCTCTTTTCCAATGATTTAAGCTTGTTTAACACATTTTTCTTCATCACACAAATTAGTCCATTAGCTTTAAATTCAACTTCATTAAAGCTCAAAGGACAAGGACAGAATGATGTCAAAATGTTGAAGAAAATACTGCAGGAAGGGTCTCTAGCCCAGTACTAGACAGTCTTTGCTCCCCTCAGAAACCCCATCACCTGGGGTCCACTGTTTGCAGCTTCTTCAGAATTCTTTCATTCCTAGATGTTCAAGATTCTTTTCTGTTCATGTGACAAATATTCTGACCAAAGGCATCTTCGGGAAAGAAAGGATTTACTTAGTTTATGCTTCTAGGTAAGATCCCATCTTCAAAAGGAGTCAGGACAGAAATTTAAGCAAGATTTAGAAGACAAATATCATGTTCTAGGGGAACAAACAAAAAAGAAGACTGAGGTCTCTAGGAGAAAACTCAAGTCTTCAAATCCAGTCATATAACCTCCTGGACAAGGGGAACTGAAGCTTGGAAGGGGACTGATGTCAATTGCACCTCCATACTCCAGGCAGGGGTGTGAGGGGATACTTTTCTGAGAGATGCTCATTCATCAAGCTGTTGTGATGGAGTGTGGCAGTTTCAATGTGAAGTGTCCCACAGGTTCTGCATTTGAACACTTGGTCCCAGGAAGAATGGCAGATGAGAAGGACGTAGCACCTTCAGAAGGTGGAGCCTTGCTGGCAGAAGTGGGTCACTGCAAAGGAAGGTGCCTCTCCTCTTGTTCACACTCTGCTTCTAAACTACCAATTCAATGTGACAAGCCAGCCTCAAACTCCTGTGCCATGCCTCCTCACCATGGTGGGATAGATCTTCAAACTTTAAGCCAGAATAAACCACCTTGATTTCTCCATGCTCTGTGACTCAAGTATGTGGTGTCTTCATCAACAGGGTCTTAGCATCAAGTTCTAGAGAGCTATCAAGGGCATTGGCAATAACCTGCAGTGTTTGAGGTTTGGGAGCCTATAGAACCCCACTGACCAACACCCCAAAAAGAGTAACCTGAAACTAGCACTGGGTATCACTTTTCACAGCTTATATTGTCTCCTCCATTGTAGAGTAACACTACTTACAAATATGTATATATACATATATGGATGTGACTATGGTAGTGGGTTTCCATGTGCCTTTTTCAAAGGTGTTTGATGTTAGGTACACGTCTCAGTTCCCTATCTCTTCCCTGCCCTCCCATCCTCTATTTCATTCAGACTTTCTGTCCCATTATTCCCCTTCCCCTTCATAACACCTGCTCTTGAATTCTCCTGCCCTACTACCTGCACAGCCCATTACCAGTTTCCTGACTTATATGGATATTCCAATTTAAACACAAATATCTGAAGAATCAAATATGTTATCTACATACACAATGGAAAATGTGACATTTGACATTCTGTATTGGGGTTATCTCCTTCAGAAGTATCATTTGCAACTCCATCCATTTACCTAAATTTTTCAAATTTCTTTACAGATGAATAATATACTATATGTATATGAACAACATTTTCATCATTCATTCATCACTTTATTGATATCTAGGCTTTTTGTATTTACTGCTATTGTGAATAAACCAACAGTATACATCAATCAATGAGCAACTCTCTCTGAAGTAGGATACAGAGTCTTGGGGTATGCCTAGGACTGGTATATCTTGATTTCTGCATTTGTGTTTATGTATATAGCAAAATTTAAAACATGGATGAGCTTCCATATTCACATGAGTTAAAAACCTTATTCTTCAGATAAAAATGAACTACAAAATTTTTAGATGTGTGATGTAGAGGATGGATTAAGCTGTTATAAGACAGCTCAGATTTTAATTCTATGTGTCACTTGCACCTGGTTATTATTTAGCATTAATACATCATTGTGCTAGTTTATAGTGCATGTTTTCACATTCTAGCTGAGTTTCTTACCAGTGGATAATTCAGCTGTACATAATCTCAATGTTCATAAGGAATTTTTCTTTTAGCATCTTGTTGAACATGGAAGAGAATAATTCCTACCAAGTTTAGAAATTCTGAAGTGGGCCATGGAAGTAGAAATGCAAGTGAGACCCAATAACTCTTTCTAAATTTTATCTTTTTCAAAGACCTACTAGAAGAAAATATGACAAATTTTTAAATTTTGCTTAATTGTAGTAGAGTATATGAATGTTTATATTTTCTTTTTGGTAATAGGTCTAGTAAACCACCTCCTCTACCACTCAGGTAACTTTACTCATAATGATGGTGACATACATGTAGGTATTCAATGCCACACACTATTTTTCAGTTGTTCTGTAACATTTTAATCTAAATTAATTATAGAGTAAAACAAAATTGGAAAGTAATAGATAATGTATTGGTATACCCTCTACCTACCCTGTAGTCCTGTGAACCACCACCACCACCACCCCGCATTGATATAATACATTAAGAGAAAGGGTACTTGATGTTGGTGAAACAAACTTACACTATACTTTAGACACCACTGAGACTGCATCATTTTGAACATCTCATATGCTTCAGGGTTCTGGGCATGGCTAAGGTTGGATGTTGGAAGATACAGGAAGCAATGAGACCCAAGTAAGGCCAGGAATGTTCTTTTTATGACAGCTCTCAAACAACACTATAGATCACATGTGAAACCAGGATCAAGTTCCCTAAGGACCAGCCATTAGGATTCACCCCTTAAAAGCCCCACACATCCTCCCAAAGCCATCACCCTTGCTGAACAAGTACACACTACTTGGTAGACACAGTTAAGCCACATCCAAAACACAGCATTTTCCCAACAGTCTACAATGTACTTGTCCCTCTTGTCTTCCAAATGAAATACATTTTTAATAACTGGAAAGGAACCCAAGGTGACTATGATTTCAAGGATTTAATGTTAAATCATATACAGATACTTAAAATTAAGAGCATTTACACTCTAAGAATACAAAGATTAACAAATTTTATGGAATAGTTTACACAAACTGGTACACACACTGAAATTTGCATTTAATGAGGTTGGTGGGCCAATACACTTCTTTATATTGATGAAGTAAAATAAAAAAAAAAAAAACAGCTCTGTTCAGCGGTGCTAGTATTAATCCCAAAGATGGGAGAAAAAAGACCACTGACTCAAATCATCATGGCCAAATTAATTAAAGCAAGCAATACATTGAAGCAAGCATTTTGATTCATGTACATGGGTTGCTGCTCCCTAAGATAGGGCTCAAGAATTCAGCATTGGATGTGAGGAAGACAAGGCTTTTATAGATCTCAGGTGTAGGGGGTTTCCAAGTGGGGGGAATAGGCAGGGTTGCAGAATCAGAATATAACATGTGGTCAAAACAAGATAATCACAATAGGTAGTCATAACAAAGTAGTCATAGGTGGTCATTTGACATTTTGAAGCAAAGGTAGTTTTGCATGGTGGTTATAAACAACTTTTTGAAACAAATACATGATTACCATTCCTGTAACAGTCAGTACAGAACAATTTCTACTTAAGGTCACAGATGAGACATAACCCAATCTTTGAAAAGCAGAGGTTTAATCATTAACAGGACTGAAGCTAATTTGTATTCACTATCATGACCTTGAAGACTAAGACAGAGGCAGGCTGATTCTTCATTAGGAATAAAAGTGTGAAGATGAGTGAGAGATGGAACTTAGGATACCTGGAGAAGACTCAGAAGTACTATCAGCTTGTATGTCACTTGGAAGAAAACCATACTGAGTGCATCACTGCTGTGGAAGAAGTACCAAGAGAGACACACCAACACCATGCAGAACCCTGCAAGGTTACATAGATCTGCTTATGCTACAGTTATACAGTCACAAACCCCAAGCTGGCAGTCTTTAATGTTTCTAACTGTGGTAGGGATTGTCACTTAATGTAGAGAACAAAAGTATTCACAGGTAAGTAGATCACTTAGGATGGGGTGGTAGAGGCTGATATGTGAGGCATGATATGATTATGATTCTGTTATGCACTCACATAACTCAAGATGATATTTGATGTTGCAACCTATTATGGGAGTTGGTTCATAAAAGAGGAAAGAGTAATTATTTGACACAGGTAGACCTAAAAGGATGAGATGGGAAAGGATGATAAAAGAGTGGAAATGGGGCAGATGCCAAGAAACATCTTAGTCGGCATCCGGATTCAATGGTTTCTGGTGTGTGACTTGTTCCCCATATACATACTGAAAGTCACAAGGTCTGCTCAACATTTTATAAGCCTCACCTGGGTCAGAAACATTGACCCAGCTCCTAAATGCAAATTCCAATTCCAGAACAAGGAAGCAGAGTCTAGATCCAATCTGTGAAAGGACCTTCTTCAGCTCTCCACCTCTAGACCTAAAAATGGAAGAAAGGTAAGTATATATTCAAAGAATGTTCAGAGAGTTGCTATCTTAGAGTTTTTTCTATATCCGTATCACTATGTGGCTACCACAAAATGCAACATGTAGGGTCCAGGGCTTCTTCCTGGGGAAGAAATGTGACAGAAGCTACCTTTTGAAGTAGAGAGATGGACTGGCTTAAACAGGCTTTGCTTAGTTTCTCCAAAATCATTCATATTCATGTCTGTTATTTCTTTAAGGAGAAATGTAATGTGAATATTTTGTTTCCCAGGGAAAAACCCTGTACAACAGGCTCATTGTTTGTTGTCTCTCAAAGCTGATCTGTAAAGTTTGTATGTTGCATTCAAGAAAAAACAGATGGCTAGAATTTGAATAACTGAGGAATAACACAGGAAATATTTATTTACGAAGACTAGAGGTCTTAGGGAAAGAGGAGATAAATGGAGAATAATGATAAATCAAGAGGATGAAGATGATGTCCACTCCTTGGCTCCAATAATCAGCAGAAGGAATTGGTACTGGAGTACGAGAGAGGGGATGAGGGAGGAGATAAATGGAGAATAATGATAAATCAAGAGGGTGAAGATGATGTTCACTCCTTGGCTCCAATAATCAGCAGAAGGAATTGGTACTGGAGTATAAGAGAGGGGATAAGGGAGGGGAGAAGAGAGGTCATAGTTATAGGTCAGTAGTAAGAGGGGATAACTAAATGCAGGGAGAGGCACTGCTGTTATCAACACACAGCTGACCAGGAGAAGGTCAATACAATTCTCAAGCATCTTGCCTTTTGCTCTCTTGTGCCCTTGAAATGTCATCAACTGCCTCAAATAAAAAGAAACTTAGAGAAAAGGACAGATCTTAGGAGTGAGATAAGGCACTTCTGTGAAATGTCAGAGATCAGAGAGAAAGATGGAAGGAAAAACTTCCTCACTTGCAAATCTTCCACTGTGAGGTTTCTAGATTTAATTGTCATAGATCATTTCTCTCATTACCTCCAAAGAGTTATTTCTGTCTTGCTTACATTTTATTCTTTTAGTGCTGCTTTTGTGTGGTAAGCAACCATTTTGATAAAAAAAAAAAACAAGATTAGCCTGAAATTTATGGAGGGAAATATACTTCTTATTTGTTATAGCATGAGAGTGGCTACTCAAATACAGAATTGTAGAAAATACCTTACCAAGAAAGTTGTTATGCATGGGTTTGCAGCTGCACCTGGCCAGACAGAGAAGTACAGCATTGCTATTCTTCAGACATAAAGGAGCAGTGGCATGCTGTGGTCAAGGATTTTCAGGCATATCAACATGTCAGTGCAGGAAAGACACACAGAGGAGCAGGGGGGTTGTTCATATAAAATCCTGACACAGCCTTGATGCATTTTTCCACTCATCTCTGAATCTCCAGTTTCTAGTAATGTTTTTGTCATCTGATAAAGACTAATGCAAATATGGATCCCCTTTAATTAAAAACTCAGATTATTCATTAAGAGAGAAGTAAATGGACTTAGTCTCTCTGGCAGTCAATAAATGTCTTGAAGATCCTTCAAGCATGAGATCATAGGGAGATTTTTGGTATCTGCTCGAAAATATAGGAAAGTGGAGCAGAAAACAGAGAGAAAGCATCACAAGAGATGCAGAGAGAGAAACACAATGATATGATATTAATTTGATTTCAGGAAATCCCTTTCATACATTTAAACATATTTCTCCATAGGGAAAACATCACAACAAATGTTGACTAAGGAATGCATTACTTACATTTACAGGTGAACACTACCATTGTCACGTTTATGCTGACTGTAACTGATGTCCACTACCTATTCGCAGCACCATTTGACTTCTCTCCTGCTGTTTTACAAGTTTTTTAGCTAGGGATTTTAATCATCCACAATTATGGCTGCTATCTTGCTTATATTGTGGAGAATTCTCCTGTGCTTTTCCATTATTCACTTCTAATAGGCACAGAGTGTTGTGGTGTAAACAAGTTTTTCAAGGCGGTAATCCTTTCCTGGGTAGTGTGATTATTTTATAAAGTAACTGTGATATAAGCATGATAACATGAATTCCAGTCTCCAGAATAATCCAGGTCTGACAGAGCATGCCATAATGGCAGTGCCAGGGAAGCAAGACTAGAGGATCCATGGAGTTTACTGGTCTGCTGTTGAGTCTGTGAGCTCCATGTTCAGCGAGAAACACTGTCTCAAAAAAGTAAGGTAGTGATCTACTGAAGAAAAACTTGACATCTGTCTGTAACTTCTATAAACATCTGTGTACACACACGCAAACACACACACACACACACTGTATTGTTAGTGAGGCAGTTTTTCTGGATTGGAATTCACATTGACAAAGACAGGTATAATCACTCATCCTTCTATGCTACAATCCCATCCTCAGAAAACTGGTAAAAACAGTCATTCTTACATCACATGCTCTAGGGGGGATTCAAGGTGACAATATAAGTAAGTTTTTAAAGAATGAATTTATTTAGTCCACATATGAGCTCATCCTGTTCCTCTAGTAACTAGAGTCTAGTTGCAACTGCCTATCCATCACTATTTGTATTTCAATTGCTGCACCTTCTCAGCTTCTCTTCAGTCTACACAGAAAGCTTTTGTCATCAGAGAAAACTCTCCATCTTCTACCATCTAGAAGGGACTATGGAGAAGGCTCCTATTATGTTAGGTTTTTCTTTCTCATTTACTGCACTCCACTTAGCAGTCCTCCATTAGACATGCCCATGTTTCAGGTCCCTTTCTGCAGCATCAATAAGAGCTCACCTCTCCTTCGTTCCTCCTCCTTCCTCTGCTGAGCAATCATGTCAGAACCACATCCATCCCCAGGCTGTGCAACTAAGAGTGTCCTGCTGCTCAACTAACCTGTGTTGGATCTTTACCTCAATATACTGCCCATGATCAGTGTCAATGATTTGTCCATGCTTGAACAATTGTGAATATATTCAGGGCTGTTAACAAAAAGAGTTAGGAATGTTGAGAATTTCTTTATCACTTTTTCAGTGTTGGTCAATGACTTTTGTTGAATTTGCCTTTTTAAATAATACATGATTCATCATCTAATGCTGTAAAGATTTGCATGTGTGCATTTATTAATAAGTAAACAATGTTAAAGTCTCACACAATCTGAGGATGGGAATAGAAATACAGCCCATCTTCACTGCCTGATGCACTGAGGCATTTCTAGACTATATGATCTTTAAATAAAGGATAAAGTGAATTTTTACCCTTTGAAATTTAAATTGGATGCTTTTTTCTCTTGACATTACTTTCATGAAGAGTTCAAGCTCAATGATAAATATAACAGGTCAAAAGGTCATACTTATTTTATATTTGTTTAATAACTTTGTGTTTGCCCAATTCATAGAGCTGTTGGCTCTCTCTTTGTGCTATATTGCTTTTACCATGTTAGGCTATCCTATTTCTTATCCAAGTTTGTGCACAGATTGTCACCCTGGGTGGCATTCAATTTTGTCACTTCATTTCCTACATATTTTGAAATGATCATTTTTACTTCATATTTATGCTCTTTATTACATTAATTTATTTATTTAGCCATGTTTTACCACCCTTGCATCTTGGAATAACATTGACTAAATCACTGTGAATACCATTTATCTATGTTATTGTCATTTTTTTCAGTTTTATACATGTAACAATTCATTGTGATCATATTCACCCACTGTTACCCTCTCTCAGTCCTGAACAACCCTGTTGATCTTCTTCTTCCTGCCAACAAGTCTCTTTTCTACTTTCATGTCATTTTTTAAAATTTATTTATTTAAAATTTATTTATACAGTGTTTTGCCTGCATGTATGCCTGCATTTCAGAAGAGGGCACCAGATCTCATTATAGATGGTTGCCAGCCACCATGTTGTTGCTGGGAATTAAACTGAGGACCTCTGGAAGAGCAGCCAGTGCTCTAAACTGCTGAGCCATCTCTCCAGCCCTCCTGTCATTTTGTAATGATCCACTGACTATTCAATCTTTATGTCATTGTATGTTATTTTATTGTTTCTTTTGGTAACCACATCTATTTTTGTTTAACCTAATTTCTTTATTATATCTTAGGGAAGTTCACATCATGAACCCTAATTCACTCACATCCCAGGCCCTCCATATGCTACCTTTACCCCTGCTGTGCCCCCAAAAAGAAAATCAATCAAACCAAACCAAGCAAACAAAAAAAAAAAAAAAAAGAAAAACAAGCAAAAACCTCTTAGTTCCTCCATCTTTCCAGCTTCACCAACTCCTCTTCATTCGTCTTAGTAGCAATGGGTGCTGCAATGTGTCACACAGTAAACTATAGTCCAATCAGCTTTACTTGCAAATGTTCATTCATTGCCTAGAGTCATGGTCTGGTTCAAGGCCTCTGGTTTATGCTATATCATCATCAATGGATCCTCACTGAAAAACATCTTGGATATCCTAAGGCCACCTGGAGTCACTGAGATCTTGTGGGTATTGTTTCACAGGACCAGTCCCTTCACCAGCTCCAGAAGTTCCTAGGTAGGGTAGATGTTAGGGTGGGACAACCCCAGGCCTGGTTGTGGGCCTGGGTAGGTAGTTGAGCTGATCAGTCCAGACCACTGGGGCCACCCCTCAAGTGAGTGGCAGAGCCAGCTCCCCTATACCCATGATGAGAGGGTGGACAATCTCTCCAAAGTGTGGGGCCCAGCTCTGCTATTACAATCGGGGTGAGCTTTCTTACTGCACTATCCAGTTAGGGGCAGATCCAGCTTTATCATGGTCAGTGAATGATGGGGCTGGCTCAACAAAGCTTTCTTATTTCATCAGGAATGTATCCTATGGCCATCTGAACGACACAGGCCACAGACATCAACACATACCCCAGATGAAGTGGGACCATGGACCTAGACATGACCCTCAGCAGCAGCTTGGGCCTGGGTGACATCCCGGCTCTGGGTATTAGTGCAGGACACCCAGATCAGGATGGCTCTGGTGGTGGCATGGTTCCTGAACACCAGCAAGGCCACAGGTTGCATCCCCTATCTCAGGTTTTCATGTAACCTTTGGTGACAACACAGATACTGGTTGTAGGGGGACCATAAACCCAGACGTGGTATACAGCAGCAACCAGGTCTAGATGTCATAGTGAATCTAGATGGTGGTATAGGTCACTCACATCAGCATGACCCCAGTGGCAGCATGACCCTCAGATAGCAACATGGCCCAAGGTGCTGGCTCAGACCCAAGGAATCTGCATGCCCTCATGGTGAAAAGATACATGGACATCTACAGAGACCCCGGATATAGTAGGGCCACAGAGCCATACATGGCTCCCAGCAGCAGCCCTGGCCCAGACATCACCATGGCAACAGAAAGCAGAATATGCCACTTTGGTCTGTATTTCCCCAGATGTGGTATGGACCTTGGGCAACAACATAGTCCCAGGTGATTGATCCGATCCCAGCAACTACACAGACCTTGGTTGCAGCAGAAGCCACAGACATTGACCCAGACCATGAATGTTGTAGGGCCTTGGACCCAGACATGGCCCTCTGCAGCATCTCAGGCCTGGATGACACTATGGCCCTGGATGGTAGCACAGGCCCCACAGATCACTGTGGCTCTGGTGGTGGCACAGCTCCTGGACACTCACATGGCCACTGATGGCAGCCCAGACATTGGACAACTCCATGGCTCCTTGTAGCAATGGGATCATGGATGACTACACAGCCCCTGGCTGTGGTAGAACCATGAACCCAGACATAACCCCTGGCAGCAATCTGACCCAGATGCCACCATCCCCCTGATTGGCAAGAAGGACTCTCACATCAGCCTACTCCTCACCACATTAACCTGTTCCATTCAACCTCATTCCATAGCACATGAACCATTCCTCTCCTTCTTCTCTGCCATTTCTCGACCACACTCTTGCTTGTCATAATGGGACCCACCAGGCTGGCCTATGGGTGGCTTGCATACACCTGAGCTAGACAGCATCAGATGGGCCATGGAAGTCTTCCTGCCATTCCAGGTCTTGAGGACCCAGTCTGGCCTATGGGTGGCTTGCACAAACCATCATCAGTTGGGCTGTGGATTATTCACCACTTCTAATGCTATTCTATTGTGAACTAATATTGTACAAAACATTGCAGTTTCCTTTACACTCATTAAGATTCCTTTATAACCTAAAATATGTTATATTATAGAAAAATTCTGTAGGTTGCTGACAAGGATATGTATTCCATAGTTCTTGGGTGAACTGTTAAGAACTATGTTTTAGTTAAGGTTTTATTCCTGTGAAAAGACTCCAAGACCATGGCAATTCTTATAAAGGAAAACATTTAATTGGGGCTGGCTTATAGGTTAAAAGGTTTAGTCCCTTATCCTCATGATAGGAAGCATGGTTGCAAACAGGCAGACATGGTGTTAGAGAAGGAACAGAGAGTTCTACATCTGGATCCACAGAAAGCATAAAGAAACTGAGACACATTGTCTCCAACAACACTATACTTACTTCAGCAAAGCCACATCTCCTAATAGTGCCACTCCCTGTGAACCTATGGGGTCATTTTCATTCAAACCATCACATTCCACTTACTGGGACCCATAAACTTATATCTTTATCATAATGCAAAAAAATGAGTTTAGTCAAACTTCAAAAGTCCCTGTAGTCTGTAATAATCTCAAATTTGTTTTAAAGTCCAAAATATCTTCCAAGACCCATGTCAATCTCTTAACGGAAACTCCTGTGAAATCAAAATGGAAAGGGAGATCACATACTGCCAACATATAATGGCACATGATATACATTACCATTCCAAAATGGAGGAAAGGGAGCATGGTGAGGCAAAACTGGACCAAAGCAAGTTGCAAAACAAGTTGGGTAAACTGTAAACACTTCATCTCCATGTCCAATGTCAAAACACTCTTCAGATCTCCAACTCTGTTCAGCTTTGTGACTGTAACACACTTCTTTCTCTTGGGCTCATTCAACTCCCTGTTAGCAGCTTTCCTCAACAGGTATCCAACAGCTACGGCATCTCCAAAATCTTGAGATCTCCATGGCAATCCAGGCTTCACATTCACAGCTTCATATGATTGCCTCACTAGGCCTCCATACAGGGGCACTCCTGAGACATGCCTGGCCTAGATGCTTTCTGTTTTTGCAGAGGGAGATTCCATAACCTTCTATCCTTGACTGTAAAACAGGAACCACATGGCCAAAGCTGCCAAGTTCCACTGCTTGCTGTGGCAGTAACCTGGCACCCTCTTTAATTATATCTTACCACCTTTCTGTTTTTGATAGTTTCCTTTACTGCCTAAGTTTGGCTGTCCTGAATCTCAGTATGTAGACAAGGCTGGCCTTGAACTCAGAGATTCTCTTGCCTCTCTCTCATGAGTGCTAAGATGAAAGGAATATACCATTATGCCAGGATCTAAGCTATTATTTCATTCCTTTTCACAAGTTGGAAGCTTATCTGAGCAGGGTCTTTTCCTGAGGTTAGCACACCCTTTAGTCCCTTAATAGCAGGTCTTTTGTTAATCTGTTTATATCCTAGAATACAGGACTTAGCTCCATTCCACTTCTTGATGCCAATTTTCTCCTCAAATTCTACATTTTATAACTTTTTTGATCAGCTTCCTCCTTTTCATTTTAGTTCTGCATAAGAGTGAACTCTAACAACCACAGGACAGAGTTAATACTAGTCTGTTTTGAGATTTCCTTGGCCAATGAAATTAATGCAAAACTCTTCAATTTAGGCCCAGACATATTTTTTGGACAAGGGCAGAAAACAGCCATATTCTTCACCAAAATACCCCAACAATAGTGTCTAGGGAACATACTAACATTGTTCTCCTCTGAACACTCTTGAGCCAGGCCTCCACAGTTCAAGTCACTCTCAGCAGCATTGTTTTCCACTGACTAGAAAAACACTGACTAGCAAAACCAGTCACAATGGGAGCTGAAGATGAGTGGATCCTATTTTGGCTTCCTGTTTCCATTTCATGAAGCTGAAATGCACACTGGTGAACAATTGTACCAACCACTGCCATGCTACCATCAGCAGCAAGCTCAATATATTTAAGTCAACTGCTTACCTCCTACCAGTCTGATTATTTTAAGCTGTTGATGCCCCAGATGTTTTCCGGGATTAAAACCTTGTGCTACTATGGGGAGATCAATGCTCCAAGAATGAATGATATGATCTTGGTGAACACAGCTGAGTTAGTTGGGTCATTTTCTTCAAAGCTCTTATGTGAGGTTAGTTTGTAAGGTCTTCTGGATGCTTTCCCTGAGCCTGGAGCTCTATTTCAACATTCTCAGATGATTTCTCCTACATGAAAGCCTCTATCTAGAACAAGAAGTTATCCAGAAAGATCTTGTGATGCAAAGCTTTCTATATGGGTACCGTTCAGGCTAAGCTACCGATAGCACCATTGGCAGGTGTGGAAAAGAAAACCTGTCTTCTCTTCAAATGTCTTTGTGGCTTCAGGGGTGAGAAATAGAAGCCCATTAAGAATTGCTGTATGGCGAAATGGAGTGGAAAGAAAGCTCTAAAAGATACTACCTGCCCAGCTATGCGGCCCTCTTTTCTAGACTGTTTACAACCATGTATAGATCTCAAGGCTCTTCTCAGGGTTTAGGACACAATTCCCAAACTGAGGTGCTCTGTAGTTTCCTCTGAAGCACAGCCCATGCTTTTCATGTCAGAGACCTGTGCCTTTGCATATAGGTACAATTCACAACCAGAACATTTACTCCAAATTTTCAACTACCCTTGAACTTATGGTTCATTTGCTCATTTGTTATAGTTTTTAACTCTCCTCTGTAACCCTGTGGAGAACAGGACACTGGTGACAAAATCACAAACAGAAATGTACTTGATGTCATTCCAGGCTTCCCTGCCTTCTAGTTTTCAAATTTTAATATGAAGACTCAGTCCTTCTAGCATAAGAAGTGTGACTGTTCCCATACAGGTCTTCATCCCGTTACCTTCATGACTCTCATTCAGGATTCCGTTTTCCCCATTTGGTAGATGCCTTAGAGTGACTGAGGGCAGCTATGGCTTGTGCCAGGATCTCCCATATTCCTACACCAGAGAAGGAACCTCAGCCCTGGAACAGAAAGACAGTTAGTTTCAGAATTCTGTCTCTTCCTGACACAGTTTAAGATGCTTAGCAACTCTACTGGGACCATCATCTATCCCAATACCACTAGAGGCAGTAGTCTGCAGATAGACTGAATAGCACAAACTGGATTTAAAAGAAGTCTAGCAGTTTAGGGTTTTAATAAATTACTTAATCTCTGGTCTGTTTCCCCCTCTTTGTGAACATGTGCCAGACATTGCCACATAGCCAGGTGGTCTTGACAGAAAGTTTCCTGTGTTCATATCTCAATTTACCTTGCAGAAACACCAGTGGAACATTCTCAAGCATGGGTTCATCCACCCCAGCCTGGAGCACTGACAGCACAACAATGAATGGAAGTTATTACACTGGAAACTTACACTGTGTCACCATGGACAAAATCTTTAATATTCTTACTGTCATCATTGGCATGGTTGGGGTGGCAGGAAATGCCATAGTGCTGTGGATTCTGGGCTTCCACATGCACAGGAATGCCTTCTCAGTCTATGTACTCAACCTTCCTGGGGCTGACTTCCTCTTCCTCTGCTTTCAGATTGTATTTTTCCTGAAACAAATTCTTCTTCTGTTCAATGTCAACTTCTTCTATTTTCCATTCTATCTCACCAATTTATCACTCACTGCTTACCTTGCAGGTTTATGTCTGATTGCAGCCATCAGTGTTGAGCGATGCCTGTCTGTTTTGTGGCCCATCTGGTATCACTGTCAGAGACCAAGACACATGTCATTTGTCATGTGTGCCCTGCTCTGGGCCTTCTCTGTACTGTTAAGCCACACGTTATTGTTTGGTTGCAGTTCACAGCTTAGTGTTCATGGATATTCTTACTGTGGGACTGTTGCTTTTACCATTGTTGTATTTATAGTAGTACTATCTGCGATTCCTTGTGGATTTAACCTGGCTCTGCTGGTCAGGATCTTCTGTGGCTCACAGAGGATTCCTGTGACCAGGTTGTATGTGACCATTGCACTCACAGTGCTAGTCTTTGTACTCTTTGGTCTGCCCTTTGGTATCTATGGTTTACTTGTCATTTTGAAAAAGGAAGTTGCCTAGCATTTTCTCTTGTGATAGTAGTTATATTACAGCTTTCCTGTCCTGTGTTAACAGCTGTGCCAACCCCATCATTTACTTCCTTGTTGGCTCCATTAGGCATTGCCGGTTTCAGAGGCAGTCTCTGAAGATTCTTCTGCAGAGAGCCATGTAGGACACTCCTGAAGAAGGAGATGGAGAGACCGGTTCTTCAGGAATCCTGGAGAGCAAGAAACAGCCTTGTGTAGTAGTTGAGTGAGTCCTTGATCAGACACAGTTGCTTTGAGAATCAACTTGGCCTTTATCTGTGTGGGCCATTTTCACAACATTGTTCAACCGGTTGAGAAAATAGTCATTTTGTAGAAATTGGCTGAAATGGGGCTTATTAAATAGAAACTGACTGAAGTTCCCTGCAGTTAGAGTTTTCCTGCCTGGCCCACAGTCAGGACAAATCTCTGTCACCCACCAGTTCCATAGCCGCTCAGACCCAACCAAGTAAACACAGAAACTTATATTGACTTATATTGCTTACAAACTGTATGGCCGTGGCAGGCTTCTTGCTAACTGTTCTTGTATCTTAAATTAACCCATTTCTATAAATCTATACCTTGTCATGTGGCTCATGGTTTACCGGCATCTTCACATGCTGCTTGTCATGGCAGAAGCTGGCAGTGTCTCTCTCACTCAGCCTTCCACTTCCCAGAATTCTTCTCCTCTTTGTTCCACCTATGCTTCCTCCTGCCTGGCTACGGGCCAATCAGTGTTTTATTTTTTAACCAATTAGAGCAACATATTTGACATACAGACCATCCCACAGCACTTCCCCTTTTGTTTTTTTTCAAAAAGGGAGGTTTTAACCTTAACATAGTAAAATTACATATAATTTGGGAATTTGGGAGTAGATTCTCTTACTACTTCCTGCTGGAGGGGGCGCTGTATCTTATGGGGACACAAAGAAAATTTTAGGATCATGGAGTAGTCCATGAGGCTGTATCATCTGAGCCAGTTGCCTTCAAACCATTCTGGATGTTGGATCATCTGGGCCATGGTGTCATTGGAGACCTTTCAGGGGGTCTTGGCTGGTCAAACCTGATGTATCTTAATCTGAAACAAATCCATAGCCTCTGGCTTTCTGTGGAATCAAAAACAGAGCCTCCTTTCCAAAGCAACATATCCTTACATTCAAATTTTGAAGTCAAGGTACCTTTAAAATACACATTTTGGCATAACTCAACAGCTTTTGTAATCAAATGTTTTTCTTCAGTTATGAATGTCAAAGACAACATAATCCAGATTCTCTGTGTGGTAGCCATCTTTACGTGGCTTATTTTTATTATTACCTTGAACCTATTGCTTTAAACTGCAGCATTCTAAGCCTGAAACGGTGCTATGGCTGCTGGCTCTGCCCACTTCAACTTCCCAAAATGGTGGTGGTACATTTTCTGCCAGCTCTGGGAGCCATCAACTCTCAGAAATAGTGGATCTATGCTTCTATCAAAGCAGTGTGTAGCCCAGAAACCTCTTTTTGTTTTGTAATAGCAAAGGCTAAATCCACCACGCAGCCTAATGTGCCACTTGCAGAGGCCCAGCTTAATGTGCCACGTGTAGAGGCCTCATTCCCACCATACTGCAAGTCACATGGCTCGTGGCTTACTGGCATTTTCACATGCTGCTTGTCATGGTGACAGCTGGCAGTGTCTCTCTCACTCAGCCTTCCACTTCCCAGAATTCTTCTCCTCTTTGTTCCACCTATGCTTCCTCCTGCCTGGCTACGGGCCAATCAGTGTTTTATTTTTTAACCAATCAGAGCAACACATTTGACATACAGACCATCCCACAGCAGCTCCCTAAAGCTGCCTTATGTCGGCCTCACTACATGCCCTTATCATATAAACCTTTTAATCAAATTACTTGAGGCCAGGACAGCTCCCACTATAGACAAAACCCTCTCCCTACAAAGAAGGCCCAAGGCAGTGCAGGGAAGGTCAGGATTTCTTTGGACATTAAACATGATAAAGATTAAATGAGTACTATATTTAATAGAAATGTTCCTAGTTTTTACAAGTTGTTTTCTAAGTGTTAAGAGAAATTAATTGAAATTCCTACAGTTTCAGTTTCCTTCAATATCCTCACATTTTAGAATGAATGTATAATTTTAAAATGTTCCTTATATAATTTGCTTAGTAAATGAATATGCATCTTTAATACTGCCTATTCTAAATCTCCATTCACCCATTTGAGTCTAGAACTTCAAATATCTGCCATCTTCCTCACTGAAAGAATAACATCAGGTTTTATACATCAACATCTGAGCACATTTGAAGGTGAAGAGAGACTGTCCCCAGTTTCTCCCTTTCCCAATGCCTTGGTTAGCATTCTATGGTCATGTCTTCCCTCTTCTTCCCTTGTCTTTGCCCTGACTCTCTCTCTCTGTGACTGTCTAACCCCTCACGAAAAAATTTCCAGTGAGTGTCATTGAACTTATTTCCTCTTGAATTGAACCTCTGTCACATTTACATTATTCCAGGAGTACATAGCATCTGTAACTTGAGTTTTGAGTGTTTACATTTTCTCTTTAAAATGAGTCATGAGTTTTGATGCTTGGTAGGATTGTTTAATTGTTTCCTTCCCTTGGCAGTTTGTATAAAATTTTCTGGAACCATGGAAGCCATACTGCCGGAAAGAGGTCAGCTCAAGTCATCTGAGTCCTTCGTCCTAAATGTGAAGTGTCTTCAGCAACAGCAGCCTACCCTCAACCACTAAGAAATGACCAATGGTTACATCTATACTCCATATTGTTATGGGAGTCACAGGGACTACCCTGATCAATCATTCAAAAAGAGGTTTCTCATGCCTGGAACTGGTTCTGTGGGGATTATTGTCAATCCTAGTGGATTAAATTCCTTTAAGATGTGTGTATGAATATATATGTTTATATATAAATATATATATGTAGTAAGTTTGTGTACATGCATATGTGTATACATGTATATATGTGCATGAATACATATACATATATAAACATACACATATGTATGTACATGTATGTGTATAATTTCAAGGAAATATAAAATAATACAATTGCTTAAGGCCTTAACAAACAACCTTCCTATTATTTGTCCCTTGTCCCTTCTCTTTCTTCTGTATTGATCTTTCACCCTCTACCCTAGTCAGATCCCCTCCCTATTATTGCAATTCCCACTTCAAATCATCTCTATCCTGCTCTTCACTCCCAATCCCCTTCCCCAACATAAGGACTCTTACTACTTTTCTTGTTTGTGATTATTCCATGTTGTATATGCACATCTGAGAATTTTGTGCCAGAAACTACAGATAGGAAAGACAGTGTGGTATTTGTCTTTATGGACAGGACTCCATTTGCTAAAGAATTGAGACAAACAATTGATAACTGAGTCTTCATAAAACTAAAAAACTCCTGCACAATTAAATAAGCAATCAGCCAGGTAAAGAAGAAATCCACAGGATGGGAGAGAATCTTTTCCAGTTATACACTGGATGGAGGATTAATACTCAGAATATATAAAGAATTTTAAAAATGAAGAGTCAAAAACCAAACTATCATTTGAAAAATTGACTGAGACCTAAACAGAGAGTTCTGAAGAGAATAAATAAAAATTGCTGATAAAATCTTGAAATGTCTTTATTATCCTAATCAATAAGAAGAATGCAAACTAAAACAACTTTGACATTTCATGTCACCCCAGGCATCATGTTTCAAATAAACAACAACAAAAAAAGTGAACAAAAATGTTATCTAGGTTTTGGAGAAAGCAGACCTCTCCCTCATTCATTTTTGTTAGGAATGTGAACTGGTGTAGCCACTCTGGAAAACAGGATGGAGAATCTTCAAAAGACTAAAAATGTATCTACCATATGCCCAGCTATACTACTTGTTGGTATATGACCAAAGAACTGACCATCCTAGTCCACAGATACTTGTTCACCAGTGTTCACTGACACCTTCTTCACAGAAGCCGGGAAATGGAAACAACCCAATGTCTTCCACTCAATGAATGGATAAAGAAAATGTGGTACATATACACAATGGAATATTATGCAGCCTTTTATGTAGATCAAAGATTGAATCTGGAAAATGTTACTTAGAGTAAGGTAACATTTTCTATGAAATAATATTTCATTCTTAAATGCTACTGCATTTGATAACTTAAAGTGTAATTAAGAAAAAGTGATATGCACAGATTAAACAAACACATAGTTCAATAAATTTGCTTGGATAAATATAACTACTTGACTCAAAAACCTAATCCAGACAAAAAATACTTCCCTGCCTCTGTGAGTTCCCTCTGTTCTTCCAGTCAAAACTCTGCCTTGGAGGTCAATACTGTCCATTTTTGCAATTAAATATAAAATGGAGAGTGCAAACTAAAAGACTATATTGTCATGTTGTGTGGTGTGTGATAAAATGGTTGTCAAAATTGAATGCACTAATATATAGAAATATTTGCACATACATTTAATTATATATATTTGTATGTGTGTATATATATATATGTATATATTTAAAAATAAATTTTCTTTACCTCCATATAGCAAACGCTGCATTAGGAAAAACTCCTGAATGTAATGCACTATTACCACATAGAGATCTTGTGTTGTAAATTATTTTTATTTCATCTTATATATTTGTTACTTTATATTTTTTCACATTGATCCATTTTCGATTACCACAAAGGTTTAGTAAGCACCATAATATCATGCAGTCTGCCTGTACATATTGACACTTTAAAATACATTCCATATGTAAATGAGGTTATGTAATAGTTTTCTCCTTACATTGATCTTACTTCCAGTTGAGTTAAATGGTAACTCCATTTAAATTAAAACTCCATTAATGTATTTATCTATTTGAGGAAATAGTGGGTTTCCATTTACCTTTTCATAAGGCCTGTAGTGTTATACTTAACCTTCCCCAAATTCCATCTCTATCCTGCCCTCCTATTTAACTTGGGCTTCTGAAATAGTGTTGGAAATGTAAATATTTTGTGACTCTTGAAGATGAACTACATGAGTTTTACATTATGAAATGTGCATGACACTTTGGGATAGAGGGCAGAATGTTAAGGTCTGAGTATCAAAAATCTTCATAGGCTTATGCTTTAAATGTTTATTGTCCAGCTAGTAGTTCTATTTTGAGAGATTTTACAAAGATTAGTTCCTAACTATTGGGCATAACTCCACCCATATTGTAGCCAAGATAAGAACTCCTCACTTTTGACAGTTGAGGAATGACATACTGTGTGTGACTGTCACAATTTCATGATTCATTCATCTGTTGTTGCATGCCTAGGTCTCCCATGTACTGAATTCTGTAACTAATGCCCCAATAAACATATGACACTTTGTTTTCATTAGTGGTAAGAGGCCTTTGTCTATTATATTGTTTTAATCTGATACATCTATATTTCATAATCAGCATCTGGAAACAATATGAATTTAGTGTTTTGTCCCTTTTCTGAAATTCAGTACTAAAGTCACTCTGTGTAAATTAGCATGTGATATGAAGAGAACACAGATTATTGTGGCCCATGGTTTGAGTGCATGATACATGATTTAATAGATCTATGCATCTATATAGATTATAATGGAGTGGGGATGGAAGAGGAGGAAAGCTCAGGAGATGAAAGACAGAAAATAAAATTTGACAGGAAAAGGCCAGAAATTATATATATAACACATTTTTTTCAGAGTCTATCACTGACAGAATTCATAGCAGGAACTCAAGCAAGAACTAAAATACTATGGTGGGACACTGCTTGCTGGCTTCTCCCTTGGCCTCTCAGAGGAAATTGTTTAGATAACTTTCTTATAGAACTTCAGACCACTAGTTGAGGGAATGGCAATGCCTTAGGTATCTGAGTCACCCTACATCAATTAACAATTAAGATAATCCCTCAGAGATATCTCCATAAGATAAACTGATGAAGTATTCACTTGGGACTTCTCAGGACATTCTACCATTTGTCAACTTGCCACATATACATTTCACTTAAAGCCATAATTTTTCTATTCCTTGTCCCTGAGGTCTAATGTTAACATCATCACATAAAATTTCAAAGTCCCATACTCTTGACATTTTAAAACAATTAAATATGCAATGACTCTTTAAAAGTCAAAAGTCTCTTAACTTTGTCTTGTAAAATACCAAAAAATACGTCTTATTCCAAAATGAAAGAAGTGAAGAATATCAAAATAAATGAAAAATCTAGCAGTATAAATGCAAATCATGGAGCTCATCTGGCCAATGGGACTCACTCACAGTGTAGTGGTCTAGCTCCAAAAGTACAGGCCCATTCCTATTCAAACCATGAAAAGTGCAGGCCCATTCGACAGCTCTGCTATACACAGCAAACACACTTTGTCTCATAGGCTCTATCATTTACAGCAAACACAATCTGTCACATAGGATCAGGCTGTCTCCACTCCATGCCTGCCTTTGTCTGAGAAAACCACCCCATGGTACCATCATTTCTGATGTTCAAGAGAACATAATGGAAGAAGGGTGCCTTAGGTAGGGTTTCTATTATTGTAAAGAAATGCAACCTCAAATTCTGACCCCAGTAATATACTTCTTTCAACAAGACCACATCTATTCACAACAAGGCCACACCTCCTAATAGTGCCACTCACTATGAGTCTATAGGTACCATTTTCATTCAAACCACCACATTATATTCCCTGGCCCCCATAGACTTGTAGCCATATCATAATCCAGAAATGCATTCAAACTAACTTTAAGAGTCCCATAGTCTGTCAGTCTGAACCATGTTTAAAAGTCCAAAGTTCAAATCTCTTCTGAAAATCATTCAGTTTTAATTGTAATCTTCTATAAATCAAAGTCAAAAAATCATATGATTCTAGCATATTATGGCATATAGTACACATTATTGTTCCTAAATAGAGGAAAGAAATAATAGTGAGGAAATGCTGTACCAAAACAAGACCAACAGCATCTCCATGTCTAATGTCAAAGACCTAGTCAGACCTCCATCTCCTTTCAGCTTTTTTTTTAAACCACAACACCTTTTTCCCTTGGGCTGGCGCCACTCCCTGTTACCAGTTTTCCTTGGCAGGTATCTCACAGCTCTGGCCTCCCTAACATCTTGGTGTCTCCAAGGCAATTCAGAATTCACCTTCATAAATACACACGGTGGCCTCCATAAACTTCCATTCAGGAATATCCCTGACATATGCCTGGCCTCAGCTTCTTCCCTCAGCCAGGGAAGGAGATTCCATAACCCCTTAGGTATATCCTTGACTCTAAAGCCAAAAGCAAATGGTCAAACATGCCAAGTTCTGCTGCCTGCTGGAGCTAGAATATGGTCACCTTGTTCAAATTATATCTTCACCAGCTTTCTAGTTTCAATGGATTCTTTTGCTACCTAAACTTGCTTGCCCTGAAATTCACTCTATTGACCAGGCTTGCCTTGAACTCAGAGATCCACCAGCCTCTGCCTTCTGAGTTCTGGGATAAAAGTGTGCAACACCACACCTGACTCTAAACATTTCTTTAATTCCTTTTCATTTTTCTTTAATTCCTTTTCACAAGATGGAAGCTTAGCTGGATGGGGTCTTGCTCTGAGGTCACCACTCCCTTTAGTCCACTTAACATCAGGCTTTTCTTTAATCAGTTTATACTTCTTGACACTTCTTTCTGCCTCTAATCCTACATTTACTATTTTTCCTTGTGCAGCTTACATCTTTTCATTATGGATCTGCATAAGATGGGCGACTACTAATAGCCACACAACATAGTCAATTCTAGGTTGATTTGAAATGTCCTCTGCTGGGCTGGAGAGATGGCTCAGCCATTAAAGGCTAGGCTCACAACCAAAAAATGTCCTCTGCTAAAACAGTTAAGCCATAATTTTTCAATTTAACCTCATGCAGAATTTTTTGACAAGGGTAGAAAACAGCCATGTTCTTTACCAAAACAGCATAAGAACTGTCTCTAGGCTACATGCTAATATGCATCTCTGAAACCTGTTGAACCAGGCCCTCACAGTTCATATCACTCTCAGCACCACTGTCTTCCATGCTTCTACTATTATAGCTCATTAAATTCAGCTTAAAGCATTCAGCTGCTTTTCTAATACAAAGTCCCAAACTCCACATTCCTCGGAACAAAAATGTGATCAAACCTATCACATCAATATCCCTGCCTCACGCACTGACTTCTGTCTTAGGGTTTCTATTGCTGTGAAGAGAAACAATGACCATAGCATCTCTTATAAAGAAAAGCATTTAAATGGGGCTTACTGACAGTTCATAGGTTTAGTCCATTGTCATAATGGCAGAAATCATGATGTCATGTAGTTAGATATGGTACTGGAGAATTAGCTGAGAGTTCTGCATCTGAATCTGCAGGCAGCAAGAAGAGAATAACACCAGGTTTATCTTGGTCTTCTAAAATCTTAAAGCCCAACTGATGCCTAAATCTAATTAATCTTATCAACAAAAACCAGGGGTCAGATATTGCCGTAAAAACTTGAAAAAGAAGAGAAGCAGGGATACCACCCCCAGTGACTTCCTACTTCTGTCCTTCCTCCAACAAAAGGGGCAAAGATCCTGCCCCCGATCCACTTTATCACTTCCTGTCTCCTGTATATACAGACCTGCAGACCTCTATGGTTAAATAGTGGCTAGCTCTGCCCTGTGACTCAAAGCAAGTTTTATTTTTGAGAACACAAACAAAATATCACATAACATTTCCCTTTTTTCTTTAAATTGAAAGTTAAGGTTTTAACTAACATAGAAAAACTGTATCTAATAAGTACAATAACTATATTCAAATATATATGGGCAATAATTATATTAACAATGTCTATTCCATAGCATTTGACAAAGGCAGAGAAAATATTCCATCATCTATTCTGTCTTGGTGAGTCCAAAATGTTGTACCTAATTTCCCTTTTATGCTCACTTGCATTATTAACCCAAAATTATCTTTTTATGTCTCTGAACCTTATATATTTTACACCTTTTTGTGCATTTCTTTTCTTAATTTGTTAACAAGGAAAGCTATAACTATCTACTCTTCAACTCCATCAGAGACCTGAGAAGGATATAATATTACCTGAGTAAATGGAAAGTGTAGAGCAAACATCTTGCAAATCTAAGAAAAGACAGAAACATCTGGCTGCCTGGATAGTCACCCAAGGTTCCTCTGCAATGTTGGGGAATCCCTCTTCATCCTGCAGGCCTATAATAACTGACAGACTTTAATGTAAAGCAGGATTTTTGTATACCTGTCCCAATTTGTCTTGGCAAGGTTTGGCAGTCACATTCTTTGGTGTCCCGCTTGTCAAATTTGGACAGCATACTGTTGGCAGTTAAGGCAAGGGCACTTTCTTGCCCAGTGGATAACTTTTGCCACAAAACAGTTAACTCCGTATGGAGTTTCTTTGATGCGCATCATCTTCTCTGAAATAGATTGGTTCTTCCAGGAGCAGACATTCTCATTATCATAAAAAAGAACCTTATGTAACAAAACATCTTAAATACTTTAATTTTTAGATCTCTGAAGTATTTGAAGACCACCTGTCTATCTAAACTGAATCTCTGTTTGACCTTAAAAACATACCTAACATGACTAAAAGTTTGATTGTGATAGGTGACTCACTAGTAACCTGAATTTCTTTATTATCCTAAATACTTTGTAATAATAACATTCAAGGACTAGAAATTTACATTACATTGCTAAATGAGCTGCATAGGTACAATACCTAGAGCAAGAATAGAATTGTATGTACATTATGTGATAACTACAATAACTTTAAATTTGTGTCAATATACAAAAATATCTTAAGCAAGAGTAGAAACATATATACAGTATAACAAAAGTAATCTTAAATTTGTATCAATATACAAAAATCCTTACCAATGTACAGTAGTTAAGACTAATAATTGCTTTTTAGTTTAAAAACATAAATCTATCCATTTATCCTATGTCTAAATTCCCCCTTTTCTTTTTAGAATGAGATCCCTGAATCTAATGTCTTTGTTCAGCTTTTTTCCTGACCACTACCAATAACAATTTGTAACCAACCCCCTAAACAATGACAAATATCCACAACCTACTGAATGACCAAAAACTGTCCACTTCACCTCTTGGGAATGTGGGCATCATGTTCTCTAAATTACTTCATGCTGTCTGGGGATGATAGCATTTTTAGATGACCCTGAATAAATGAGGTAATTGTCAAGTCCTGGGAGAGGTAGCTATATCATTTGTTGTCCAGTCCTGTAATGCGAAAGTGAAGAGATTATCTCAGTTCCTGGATAGAGTAGTATATGAAGCTGGACCATCTCAGCTAGCCACCTTGAAATTGTCCTGAGCAATTTGTAGTCCAAAGTATATCTTTGGGTGGTGTGTGTCAGCTTAGTGGTGTTACCACAATCCAGGTGGAATCATCGTTCTGGGACCCCATTCTCCTCTTGGACACTTCAAAGGTCACTGTTAGGCATGGTTGTGGGTCACTGTAGAAAACTTAAACATTTCAAATGTCATATGCAGCAGATCTCAAAGAGGGTAAAGGACTATAATTTGTTATGTAAATCTAGAGTACAAAAACTTAGTTCTTAGTTACCTGATAGAGACTCACACCTGAAATCTTGTACAGGAAGCTATATGACTTTTTCTAGAATTAGTACACTATATGACTATTAATATTATACAAAAAGTTCAAAATATTTGCATATCAATTTTATAATTATTGAGATAATATTTATACCTTAAGAAAAGTTTCAAAGAGTCAAAATAAAAGCAGAGGATCATGAGATTAGTAGCAATAGGACAGTCCTTAATTTTGGTTTTCCTTCTGTCACATATCAGGTAGCTCTTCCAACATGAGACACAGATTTGGATTTTCTTTTAACAAGCATGCTTGGGTTTAGAGAAGGAGAGAGCCATGCTCCAACTCCAAAGCCAGTTTTAATTTGTAATTGAACTGGGACTACAAAAAGACCATTTGATTCATGTGTCTATAAAAAACAGTAGAAACAAATGTTTTGGGAAGATTTATGAAATTTTATCCTATTGGAAATGGGATATACCAATAGGCCAATTTACTCTTTTTCTTGGGACATTTTCTTTGGATGATACAACCTTTTGCTTCAGATGTCTCATTTGTCCAGTGGTCTTCAGATTCCTTAGATGGATGCCTTTA
Source organism: Peromyscus californicus insignis (assembly GCF_007827085.1). Taxonomy (NCBI): domain Eukaryota; kingdom Metazoa; phylum Chordata; class Mammalia; order Rodentia; family Cricetidae; genus Peromyscus; species Peromyscus californicus. The sequence goes on from NW_026294562.1 coordinate 153,685,031, forward strand.
TTATCTTGGAAATGCAAATACAAAACCCTGCCCTGTAGATGAATTTCTAAATAGTCTTATTAAATAAGAAACACAGAGCCAAATACAGGGGTAATAGCCAAAGAATTCAGAGAAATAGTGAACAGCCATGACTACCTTGTCTTAATACCACACTGTAGCTTCCAAGAGAGAGTTTCTTCCTGTCTAAACTGTGCTTTCATTGCCTTCGTATTCTGCCTTTTCATTGGCTCTAAGCCCAGCCACATCACTCCCTCATCACTGCCTGTCTATACAGACCTCCAGGTCTCTACGGTTGGTACTGGAAATAAAGGCATATGTCAGCATGCTTGGCTGTGTCCTTGACCACCCAGAGTCTCTGCCTGCCATGTAATCAGATTAAGGGTACCTGCTACCACCACCTAACTTCTATTTATGGCTGACTATTTGACCTCTGATCTCCAGGGAAACTTTATTTATTAACATACAAATAAAATCACATTTCAGCACAAATAAAATGCTACCTCATTTCCCCTTTTTATTCTAATAAATAGAAAAAAGTTATAGCTAATATAAGAAAAACTATATACAATAAGTACAATAACTATATGCAATATATACTAGCAATAAATATCCCAACAATGTCTAGTCCATTTGCATTTGACAAACTCAGAGAAAATATTCCATTATCTATCCTATTTTGGTAAGTCCAAAATGTACTAGTTTCACTTTTTGTCTTAACTTATATTACTAACAGAACTATCTTATAATGTCTTTCAAATCTATACACTTACAACTCTTTAGTTTCTTTTCTGAAATTCTTAACAAGGAAAACTATAACTATCTAATCTTCAACTACCTTAGAGACCCAAGAAGGAAATAATATTACCTAATAAAACAGGAAGTGCAAACAAGCAACTTCCAAAAAGTAAGTTGACAGAAACAGCCAGCTACCTGGACAGTCATCTGAGGTTTCTCCAAAACATTGGGACATCATCTTCAGTCTATAGGCTTAGCATATCTGACAGACTCATTTGAGAAGTATAATGTACACAAGGCCTACAGTTTGACCTCACATTAGGTGTGAGTTTTCCATGTACCAGATAAATCTGAATTCCACCAATGTCCTGTCATGATTCAGGATTTTAAATTCTGGAAATAGTTAATGTTTTTGGAATTCGGCTGTCCATTCTTCTTGGCTTGTGGGTGGCTTCATCTCTTTAATTAAATGCCAGTCTGCCATTGGGATGTTAGACTAGTTACTCTTTCAAGAATAACTGTTTCATCTACTGTTCCACTACACATCAGAAGCTATAGGTCCATTGCCTGTTCAGCTGCTGATCTTGCCTTTGAAAGCCTAATTAGCCTTGTGCATTGTGAAATAGCATTGTCAAAAGCCAAAGATACAACTATTATTTGTCTAGCTTCTGAATTTTGTTTCATTATATGTAAAACTGAAGTCAGTCTTTGTAAAAGATCAGTCAAGCTTTCTTTTGGGTCCCAGTAAATGACACAGTTCTCTTTCTGACTTCTTCAATTCTGTCTCAAGCATTCAAAGCTGCTGCATGGCAAAGAGTCAGGGTGTGGTCATCATATAGAGACTGTCTTTGTACATTAGTATAATCTTCCTCTGCAAGAAGTTGACCTTGGGAGATTTCTATACCTCTAAACCTACTTCATTGTTCAATGGTCGTAGCCTCATTTTTCCACCAGGTCCTTCACTGTAATTGAGGACCACATTCCAATACTACCATATTAAAGTCTCTCCAGTGTTGTAGGACAATTCCATTACTAGTTGACCATGAATTTAACAGCCGATTTACAAAAGGCAAATGCATACCATATGAGATTATCACTTCCTTAAATCTCCTCAATTCTAATATTTCAACAGGAATCCAGTCATCTCTTACATAGCCTTGGGAATACCTGACATTTGGGAGGTGTTCCAGTAAGGTGATGGGATAAATTAAGGTTGGTTGTTTCATAACATTAGACTGTTCCTCTCTAATTTTATAATGTAATGGTGAGGTTGGTTCTCCTTTCAATTTCTCTGTTTTCATCTGAATATCTCTATTATCTGTGTTAGTAACTTTTTCTAAGACTTGTAACTTACCAGTTAAAATGTCAATAGTTTCTCTAGTAACTTTTTCTAAGGGCTGTTTCTTGGCACTCATGTCAATCAACATTTTTAGGGATAAAACAAAGAATTATCAAGATGATTGTTGACATTATATCAATCCCAGCTAAGTTGATCATCCCCTCATTTAATTGTTGAGTTTTTAAACCATCTACTGTGTAATCATACACATAAAGAAGAACAACATTCACTTGTCTTTAAAGATCTCCTGCAGGATAGATTTGATGCTCTAAAATCATTTTGTATTCTCTCATTTCCTGCAATGGCTCCTGATTTCCTGCAATAGCTCCTGATAATTACTATTTTCTTTCACTATAGATTTATGTCTTCCAATACTTTGTTTTATTGCTTTGATACAGCAGGAGGATCTATTAGACTAACTTCATTCAGATTTCATTTAGGCTTCTAACATGTCTTCTCATGGTGAGCCTTTTATTATTAATGATGATTAATTATTCACTTTATATGGATAGTCCGCTCTTTCCTTATTCACTTACCTACAAAGAATATTTTGTACACTTCTAGATGTGGCAAAGAGAGTCAGCATTGCAAGCTTTTGTTTATATTGCTTCTGAGGTGCTACTGATTGATTCTGGGGCCTTACATGTGCTATGTAATTGCTCTGTCATGACCTTCAGCTCAGATGCTTTTTTATGCTTTTATATATTTGGTATGAGTTTTTATTAATTTTATGAATTCTAAATAAGTTATCTATTTTGTTTTATAATAAGCTTCTTTTTTTGAACTTTTAGGAAATTTTACGTGGCTTTATAAGTTCCTGAGTAGTTCATTTTTTATATTATCCACAGTATGTGAGCATTCCTGCTTCTCCTTCTTAGCAGAAGTTCATGCCATCAGTGTTTTTTATATTCTAGTGGACAGTTGTTTTTATATTTTATATTATAATCTAAGATATATTCTATATTCTAGCATCTCATTGTGTTCCTTTTTAATTTTAACATTTAATGGATATCATAAATACTTTCCCATACATATTTTACATCTGTATAACTTCTTTTTAAAAGGTTAATCAAAATTGTGGGGGGTTTTGTAAGTGAGTGAATGCACCTGCAAAGCAGAGAAGAGGGCATTAGATTACCCTCAAGCTGGAGAGAGTTCATTGACATCGAAATCATGGTATTCTACCTACAACCACTAAAGATGATGCCCTTGTTCTTTTTTTTTTTTATAAAATCACATTTTAAAAAATTTTAAGAAGCACAAAATAATTGTTGCTTTAAGAACAAAGAGGGAAATCATAGAAAATGATACTGAATATGTGCTGTGATAATTTATAATATAAGAACATGAAGAGCAGAGTTCATGAAAGTGAGTGAGGAACAAGAATGTGTTCCATGTGGGGAATTCTGCCTTTCTTGTGAAAAATCTTAAGATCCATTTCATATGGACAGGTTAACAAAAAAAAAGTTTGTATTCAGAGATATTAATGATAAATGTAATTAGACGGTGAGGTTGGGATGTGGTGGTATCTGAAGAATGTGATTCAGAGAGTCTGTTTCTGTTATTATTAATGTTTAAATGAGGAGTATGTATTTCTGATACTATTTCACACTCTTAAGCTTAACAAAAATTAAATGGAAAATATATATCACCACAGATGTAAGAAAATAATGCAACCTCAAAGTATACATGTAACACAAATTGTAAAAAGTCTTATAATAAAAAACCTGGAGCCAGATATTGGGATGAAAGCTGAAAGATCAAAAGAATAGAACAAGCCATAGCCACAAGTTCTTACTGCTTAGAAATTTTCAGCCCAAGAGAGAGCTGCTTCCTGTATACTCATGCCTATATATCTTTCTATGCCCTGCTATCTTACTTCCTCACTCCACCCAACTACATCACTTGCTCTTACTGACCAGCTCTGTCACTTCCTGTCTGTCCATACAGACCCTGCAGATCTCTATGGTTAATTAGTGCTGGAATTAAAGGTGTGTGCCACCACGCATGGCTCTGTTCCCATTATGGCCTTGAACTCATAGAGATCCTAATGAATCTCTGCCTCCTGAATGCCAGGATTAAAGGTATGTGCATCCACTGCCAACCTCTATGTTAAATATAGTGGCTGACTTTTGCCTCTGATCCCTAGGGAAAGCTTTATTTGTTAGAGCACAAATAAAATATCACCACATATGCAGGTGGTACTATAAGTAGCTAGTGTTACTGTGATAGTCGTAGTAATTACTTTTGTAGCTATTCAGTTTGATAATACTTAGGAGAGTTGAAAATATTCATATAGAGATTTAGAAATTATCATATATACACAGACAAGGCTGAGAACTGGAAGACTGCAACTGTCTTCCAGGAGCAAGAGCCTGCCCATATTGGATGGGACAATGTTGTAAAGTTTACTGGTATCTTCACCAGTAGAGAAGCCTGGAGCCCACTTGAAAGGTGGGGCCCAAAGGGTCATCACCTCTGCCCCTTCTGCTGATGCCTTCATGTTTGTGATGGATGTGGACTATGAGAAGTATGACAATTCACTCAAGATTGTCAGCAATGATTCCTGCAGCACCAACTGCTTAGTCCCTCTGACCAACATCATCCATGACAATTTTGGCACTGGGGAAGGACTCATGATGGCAATCCAAGACATCATTGTCACCCAGAAAACTGTGGATGGTCCTTCTGGGAAGCTGTGGTGTGATACCCCAGAACATCATTTCTGCATTCACTGGTGCTGCAAGGGTGTGGGCAAGGTGATCCCAGCGCTCAATCAGAAGCTCACTTGCATGCCATTTTGTCTTCCTATCCACAATCTGTCTGACATAGCTCTGACATGTCACCTGAAGAAAGCTTCCAAGTATATGATGACATCAAGAAGGTGGTGATGCAGGCATCCAAGGGCCCATTAAGGACATTCCAGGCTAAACTGAGAATGAAGATATCTCCTGCAACTTTAACAGTGATAACTACTCTTCCATCTATGATGCTGGGGCTGGTAGTGCTCTAAATATCAACTTTGTAAAGGTTGTTTCTTGGTATAATAATGAATACAGCTAATGTAACAGGACAGTGGATCTCATGGCCTACATGGTCTCCAAGGCATAAGAAGGCCTGGACCACCTACCCCAGCAAGAACACAAGAGCAAGAGAGGTCCTGGACTATGAAGCAGTCCCTGTACCAACTCAGCCTCTAACACTGAGCATCTCTCTCACAGTTTCTATCCCAGAATCCCAGAAGAAAGGGAGGGCCTTAGCGATCCTTACTCTCTTGAATACCATCAATAAAGTTCACTAAACCCACAAAAAGTTTAGTGTTTGTTATTATATTGTAAATAATTATGGACAGCTGAATAAGCCTAATTATCCAGGAATAAGAAAATGGATACATAAATTTGATATTCATTCAATAAAACACATAGAGTAATTAAAAAATGAACTATACCTACATATCATTAGGAATATAAATATAAATATATATAAATATATAAATAAAATATAGATACAAATATAGCAACAAACAATATTACAGATAATGAAAGATAAACTTGTCACTTTCTTCTTAATACTTTTTACTTAAAATAACTTTTAATTGAAATATATTTGATTACTTATTATTATTAAATTAAACATATTTCATATCTCCCCCCAAGTCCTTCCAGATCCTCTCTTGCTCCCTATCCACCCTTGTGCTCTTTCTCCAAAACCAAACAAAAACAAAAACAAGAAAAAACCCTCTGGATCCAAGAAAACAGAAGTTTAAATTCAGTGTGGCCGTGAAAGTTATTGATTAGATCAATGATTACTTTGTTGCTTAATAATAAATCCTCAGAATGCAAATTCATAATGCTTGGTGTTCCTACCTATGATGGAAATGCAATCAGGGAAAAGCATTTACTTAGAGGGATGGTGACTGTAGATGAATTTCTAAATGGTCTTATTAAATAAAAAAACATAGAGCCAGATATAGGGGTGAAAGCCTTAGAGAGATAACGAAAGTCACCAGCGAACCTCACCTCACCAAATGCAAGTTACTTCCTGTCTACCCATGCCTATATACCCTGATGTTCTGACATCTGATTTGCTTTCTCTGTCCAGCTACATCACTTCCTCTTCATTGCCAGCTCTATCACTTACTGTCTGTCTGTACAGAACTCCAGACATCCATGATTAACAAGTGTTGGAATTTAGGCATGTGCAATCACACCTCGATCTATTTCCAGTGTGGCTTTGAACTCACAGAGATCCAGACAGATTCCTGCCGCCAAGTGATAGGTTAAAGGCATGTACTACCATTGCCTGACTCCTTTGTTTACTTAATGGCTGTTCCTATTCCTCTGATCTCCAGGCAAATTTATTTTTTAAAGCACAAATAAAACAACACCACATTTCCCCTTTTTCTAATAAAAAATTAAAAACAGTTATAACTAATATAATAAAAACTATATACAATAACTGTATACAATATATACAAGATAAATACATCAATAATGTTTACTCTATTTGCATTTGACAAATTCAGAGAAAATATTCCATTCTGTCCTATTTGGTGAGTCCAAAAATGTGCCTAATTCACTTTCTATCCTATCTTGTATTACCAACAGAAAACTATCTTATGATGTCTTTCAAATTTATACACTTAACATGTCTTAATGAGTTTCTTTTCTGAAATTTCCGAACAAGGAAAACTATAATTACAACTATTTAATCTTCAACTCCCTCAGACACCCTAAAAGGAAATAATATTACCTATTAAAACAGGATGTGCAAAAAAGTGACTTCAAAAAACAAATGTGAGTTTTGACAGAAACAGCTAGATTCCCGAGGTTTCTCTGCATGTTGAGGCATCATCATCGGCCTACAGGCTTAGTGTATCTTATTTGTGAAGTAGGATGTATGCAAAGCCTACAACTCATCCTCACATTTGGTGCAAGTATTCCATATTTCAGATAACTTGAATTCTGCCAGTGTCCTGTCATGATTCAGGATTTTAAACTCTGGAAATTGCTAGTGTTTTTGGAATTTGGCTTTCTCCTCTGATCTCCAGGCAAGCTTTATTTATTAAAGCACAAATCAAATATCACCACATTTCAGCACAAATAAAATATCACCACAGATGACCTCTATCTTCTGCTGAGCAGTCATCTCAGATGACCCTCCTATTGTCATGCTGTGTACCTAAGTGCTTCCTGCTGCTCAACAAAGCTGTCTTTCATCTTTATTTTGATGTCCTTCCAACAAACATCAATTATTGTGCATGCACAAATAATTCTGAATATACTCAGGATTGTCCACAAAAGAGATTTAGGAATATCAAGCATTTCTCCATCATTTGGTCTGTGCCTGTTCTAATGTCTTTTGTTGCATTTGCATTTTTATTTTCTATATCACCCAAGTCATCCAACACTATATCTGCATGTATACATTCATTCCTTAAAAAAGAGAATACCAAGGCTTAACACAAACTAAACATGAAGCTGTGAAATTGTTCCCATCTTGAATTTATGATACTCTGTGAGCATCAAATGTTTCTGTGTTTTTTAAGTATGTAATGTATTATATTAAAAGGAGAAATTGTGAATGGTTCTTTTTCTTTCTCTTGATTTATTACTTTTACTAAGGTTTCAAACATAATGATGAAGAAAAGAGGGATGGGGGATGTGCTTGTTTTATTCATAAATTCAAGAGGTGATGTCATTCAGTAAACTGCTGGCTGTAATATATCACCTTTACTGTCTTAGGGTATCATGTTCCTGTTCCAAATTTCTTCAGAGTTTTCATCCTGAGAAGACATTCAATTTTGCCATTTTTTTCTTTTTTTATGACTATGAGACATGTCTGCCCCTGGAAGCACCAAACTACATCAGAGAAGATATGGGCATTGAATTATTGATTTTCAACCTCCACATGGAATTAACTTTCACCTTGGCAAAAGTTAACCACTGGGCAAGAAAATACCCTCCCATCGACTGCTGAGAGTATGCTGTCCAAAATGGACAAGCAGGACACAAAACAAAGGACTGCTGATCCTTGCCAAGACAAGTGTGGTTGCACTTTGCTTTTTCAACAGGCATCCTCTGAGGCCAGGGAAATATGGCACTGTTGCTGAAGTGGCCTTTGCAATCCAGAAACAGTGCCTCTTGCTTTGAAGGCAGCTGAACAGACAGTGGGCCAATGGCTCCTGGTGTGCAGTGGAACAGTAGCTGAGACAGTTATTCTTGGAGGAGTAAATAAACTGATTCAGTCTGTCCTCTCCATGGTAGATTGGCATTTAATAAAGGAGATGAAGCCACTCACAAACAGAGAAGAATGGGAAGCTGAATTCCAAAAGCACCAGCAATTTAAAATCCTGAATCATGACATGACACTGGTGGAATTTAAGTTTATCTGGTACATGGAATATTCACACTAAATGTGGGGTTGTGCTGTAGGCCTTGCATACATCCTGCTTGAAAAATGAGTCTGTTAGATTTGCTAAGCCTATAGGCTAAAGATGATTCCCCAATGTTGCAGAGGCTGTTTCTGTCATAACTCACATTTTTTGGAAGTTACTTATTTGCACTTCCTGTTTTACTAGATAATATTATTTCCTTCTCGGGACTCTGAAGGAGTTGAAGATTAGATATTATATTTTTCTTGTTAAAATATTCCAGAAAAGAAACTCACTAAGAGGTGTAAAGTGTATAAATTTGAAAGACATCATAGGAAAGATTTCTGTTGGTAATACAAGATAGGATAGAAAGTGAATTAGGTACATTTTGGATTCACCAAAATAGGATAGAATGGAATATTTTCATGGAATTTGTCAAATGTAAATGGACTAGACATTGTGGTATAGATGTATTCATTGTTCGTATATATTGTATATAGTTGTTATACTTATTGTATTTAGTTTTTGTTATATTAGTTATAACTCTTTTATTTTAGACAAAAAAGGGGAAATTTGGTGATGGATTGTGTCCCCCAAAATACTATGTCCCCCAATAAAATTTACCTGAGGATCAGAGGAAAAAGCCAGCCACTATAGTAAACATAGACGTCAGGCAATGGTAGCACATGCCTTTCATCTTATCATTCAGGAGGCAGGGATCTGTATGGATCTCTGTGAGTTCAAAGCCACACTGGGAACAGAGCCAAGCATGGTGAACCACACCTTTAATCTCAGCACTAACCATAGAGGTCTGGAGGTCTGTACAGACAGATAGGAAGTGACAGAGCTGGGCAGGGAGAGAGCAAATGATATAACAGAACAGAAAGGCATATAGGTATGGGTATACAGGAGTAGGTCTCTTTGGAGACTGAGGTATCAGTGAGGTTAAGTTAGCTTGTGGCTTTTCCAAATCCTGTGATCTCTCAGGTTTTCACACCTACATCTGTTACCGGGTTTTTATTAAATAAGACCTTTAAGATTTGTCTACAGTCAGGACAGAAATTTAAGCAGGAACTAGAAGACAAATATGCTTCTCAAACACAAGAGAAGACTGAGGTCTCTGGAAGAAAACTGAAACTTTAATTCAGTCATACAAATTCCTGGGACCTGGGGAACTGAAGATTGGAAGGGGACTGATGTCAACTGCACCTCCATGTTCCAGGTTGGAGTGAGAGGGGATAATTTTAGAGTTGTGATGGACTGTGGCAGTTTCAATGTGAAGTGTCCCAGAGGATCTGCATTTCAACCATTGGACCCAGCTGGAGTGGCAGATGGGAATCCTCTATCACTTTCAGCAGGTGGAGCCTTGCTCACAGAAGTGGGTCACTGCTGGGGAGGCCTCTATTCTTACTCACTCTCTGCTTCCAAACTGTCAATTCAATGTGACCAGCTAGCCTCAGACTGCTGCTACTGTGTCTCCCTTGTCATGGTGGGATAGAGCCCTTCAAACTCTAAGCCAAAATAAACCAACTTGATTTCTCCCTGCTCTGCCATGGAGTATCTTTCTGTACACTGTGAATATGTGTTACACTGATTGGGTGAAAAATAAAGCTGCATTGGCCTATGACAGAGCAGGATGGAGGCAGATAAAGCCATGGAATATATGGTAATACATAGATTGATAGTTATGGGTTGAGTTAAGTTATAAGAGACAGCTAGCAAAAAGCCTGATTCATACGCCAAATAATTCACAATTAATATTAAGCCTCTCAGTGATTATTTTATAAGTGGTTCAAGGAGCTCAGGGCCAAGTAGGACACAAGAAAACTTTCAGCTACATTTTGGTGACAAACATGATAGCAAGAATTTCCACCTGAAAACCTGAGAAAACTTATAAAAGGGATTCTAAAATGGAGCCAAGAACAGCTTTCTAATTCATGTCACTCAGGGTGGTCTGAAGTACAGAGACATGTCCCCTGGCCATAGCGGGCTTCAGCAGGAACATTGAGGATTCCTGGTATCTCTGATGGGCTGAGCCATGATACAAGAGGCTTTTCCCAGCCACTGCCTGCTGGCTTAGGAGCACAGCTGCAGGCTTAAAATCACAGGTATACTACTTAATACTGCTTCCCAGAATTGGGGAGATAAGCATGACTCTGTAGTACCTATGCCATGTTAAAAATCTAATGGGGTGGGGCTGGCAGGCAGTGGTGTTACAACTTTAGTCCTAGCCAAACTGCAGTTTAAATTGATGGTCAAAAAATGGATACAGATTCACAATAAGACAGATCCAGATGGAATAAAACTCTAAACAATTTACATTATGTATAATAAGGTACGTAGGCTTAAGAGAGAGAAGAGAAAGGATATAGTCACAAAAATAAAAGTCTTAAAAATAATATATAAAAAAATATAATAAGCCATGTAAAGATGGAAATTACACAGAGAGTCTGATTTATGTTGTCTTTGGAATTTTTAACTGGAGAGAGATATTTGATTGTATTAACTCAGGCTGCTGAGTTCATTTATATATATATTTTAAGGTATCTTTACTTCAAAATTTATGTCTAAGGATATGTTTCTTTGGAAAAGAGATTTTCCTTCTCTTTCCACAGAAGAAGAGAAGCTGTAGATTTCTTCAAGGTTAATATGGTTCCATCAAGAAAGACCGCCTGAGAGGTCTCCAGATGATCCAACATCCAGAACAGCCTTAAGGCAAATGGCTCAGAGAATATAGCCTCACAGAGTACTCCATTCAGGACCTGACCATAATCCTAAAATTTTTTTTGTGTCCCCGTAAGTCTACCAGCACTCCAATCAGCAAGAAGTAGCCTAGAAAACTACACCCACAATACCAAAAATGGATTATGAATATTTATCTTTGTTTGGGAGTTTGGTTACAAATTGTTATTGGTCATAGTCAATCTCTTTATGAAAAAAGAAGGGGGGTTATGATATAAAAATGATGGGGTAAAGGGACAGATTATTAAATCTACTTTAATCCAAATAAACAACTGTTAATCTTACATATTTTACATCAGTATGGATTTTAGCTTATTGATACAAACTTAAAGGTAATTTTGTTATACTGCATGTATATTTCTACTCTTGTTTAGGGTATTAAGTTTATGCAGCTCATTTAATAATGAAATATGAAATTAAGAAATACCAATTAACAGTCATCTATAATCGCAAAATTATGGTCATGTTAGGTATGTTTTCAAGGGTATACAGAGATATATTTCAGATAGCAATCTTCAAACACTTCAACGACCTTCAGAATGTGGCATTTAAAATGTTTTTAGAAAGTTGGGCGGTGGTGGCACACGCCTTTAATCCCAGCACTCAGGAGGCAGAGGCAGGCGGATCTCTGTGAGTTCGAGGCCAGCCTGGACTACAGAGTGAGTTCCAAGAAAGGCACAAAGCTACACAGAGAAACCCTGTCTCGAAAAACCAAAAAAAAAAAAATGTTTTCAGAACTTAGACTTTTCTCGACAATGAGATAAGTCTGCTCTTAGCATCATTAATTATTTCAAAGAGGATGATGGGCATCGAAGAAACTCCATATGGAGTTTGTTTTCTTTATGGCAAAAGCTAGCCATGCAGACAAAGAAAGTGTCCTTGCCTCAACTGCTGACACTATGCTGTACAAATTGGACAAGCTGGACACAAAAGAAAGTGACTGCAGAATTTTGCCAATACAAGATAGGACAGTCCTTCAAAAATCCTGCTTCACAGGTAAGTCTGTCAGATATGCTAGGCCTTTAGGCTGAAGATGAATGCCCCAACATTGCAGAGGAACTCTGGGTCACTGTTCAGGCTTCCTGATATCCCTGTTATTAGTAACATTACATCCTTCTGGAGTCTTTGATGGAGTTGAAGACTAGATAGTTATAGTTTATTTCTCCTTGGTTATGATAAAAGATAAATTAGATATAAAACTTTAGACTTACAAAAATAGGATAGATGGTAGAATATTTTCCAATTTTGCCAAATATAAATAGACTAAACATTGTAACTGTAATTCTTGCTTGATAACTATTCTGTTATATGTAACTTTACTATGTTAAATTTAAAACCTTCCTTTTTGATTAGACAGTAAAGAGATGTCTTTCTGTACTTTGTGAATATGTTTTGCTCTGATTGGTTGATAAATAAAGCTACACTGCCTAGGGTAGGACCAGATGGAGCCAGGCAGGAAAATCCAAGAGAGATAGTGAAAGGAGAAAGGAGAGTAAAGAGAGATGCTAAACTGCCACTCAAAGAGCAATGGGACACATGTAAAGGCACGGAACACATGGCAATACACAGAATTATAGAAATGGGTTAATTTAAGATGAAAGAGCTAGCTAGCAAGAAGCCTGCCATAGGCCATATATAATATAAGCCTCAGGGTGATTATTTTATAAGCAGCTGTGAGACCTCATGGCTGGGCAGGACACAGAAAAATTTGCAGCTACGATGGTCTGTGACTCAAGTGTGTGCTGTCTTCATCAATAGTGTCTTAGCATCAAGTTCTAGAGAGCGATCAAGAGCATTGGCAACAACCTATAGTGTTTGGGGGTTGGGAGCCTGTAAAACCCTACTGATCAACAACTTAAAAAAGAATAACCTATAACTAGCACTGGGCACCATATTTGACAGCCTATATTGTCTAGGGAGATACTGTATCCTCCATTGCAGAGCAACTCCATTTATAAATGTGTATGTGTGTGCATTTATTTATTTATTTATTATAAATATATATTTTTATAAATATAAATGTTTATATATTTATATGGATATGACTATGGTAGTGGAATTCTATGTGCCTATATTTGAAAGGTATTTAATATTAGGTATCCTTCTCAGTTCCCTGTCTCTACCCCACCCTCCCATCTTCTATCCAATTCCAACTTTCTGTCCCATTATTCTCCTTCCACCTAGTAACACCTGCTCTTGAATTCTCATGCCCCCCTCCCCGCACAGCCCCTTACCAATTTCCTGCATTATATAGATACTCCAATTTAAAGAAATGTATCTGAAGGATCAAATGTGTTATCTACATACACAACAGGAAATGGGACATTGACAGTTTTTGATGGGGTTTTCTCCTTCAGAAGGGTCATTTCCAACTCCATTCATTTACCTGAATTTTTCATATCTTTATGGATGAATAATATACCGTTTGTATATGAACAACTTTTTCTTCCTTCTTTCATCAAGTGATTGATATCTAGGCTTCTACTATTTCCTGGCAATTGTGAAGAGACCAGCAATAGACATCAATGAGCAACTCTCTCTGAAGTAGGATACAGAGTTTCGAGTATGCCTAAGACTGGTATATCTCTATTTCTGTGTCTGCATTTATGTATACTGCAAAATTTAAAACATGGATGAGATTCTGCTTCATGAGTTACAAAACTTATTCTTCAGATAAAAATTAACTACAAATTTTTATATATGTGATGTAGAGGGTGGACTAAGCTAACATGTTATAAGATAGCTCAGATTTTAATTCTGTGTGCCACTTGCACCTGGTTATTATTTATATTAATAGACCATTGTGTTAGTTTATGATGCATGTTTTCACATTCTAGCCAAGTTTTTTACCAGTAGAAGAAATATGCTTTACAATAACTCAAGGTTCACAATGAATTTTTCTTTAAGCATCCTGTTGCATGTGTAAGAGAAAAATTCCTACCATGTTGAGAAATTATAGAGTGGGCCATGGAAGAAGAAATGCAAGTGAAAACTGTAGTTAGAGTTGTCCTGCCTGGCCCACAGTCAGGACAAATCTCTGTCACTCACCAGTCCCACAGCCGCTCAGACCCGACCAAGTAAACACAGAGACTTATATTGCTTACAAACTGTATGGCCATGCCAGGCTTCTTGCTAACTGTTCTTACAGCTTAAATTAATCCATTTCCATTAATCTATACCTTGCCACATGGCTCGTGGCTTACCAGCATCTTCACATGCTGTTTGTCGTCATGGCGGCTGGCAGTGCCTCTCACTCAGCCTTCCACTTCCCAGCTCTATTCTCCTCCTTGTCCCGCCTACACTTCCTGCCTAGCCACTGGCCAATCAGTGATTTATTTACTGACCAATCAGCAACACACTTGACATACAGACCATCCCACAGCAGAAAACCTATAACACTTTCTAAATTTTATTTATCTTTATCAAAGGACTAGCAGAAGAAAACATGACAAATTTTTAAATATTGCTAAATTGTAATGGAATAAATGAATGCTTATAATTTCTTTTTGGGGTCTAGCAAACCACCTCCTTTACCACTCAAATAATGTATTCATCGTGATGGTGACATACATGTAGGTATTCAATCCCACACACTGACTTTTCCGTTGCTCTGTAACATTTTAATATAAATTAATTGTAGCCTGAATCTTAAAACGTCTTGTTAATAAAAACAAACCCAGAGCCAGGTACTGAGGTGAACACTGAATGATCAGAGAAACAGAACATGCCACAGTTTCCTCACCTCGCCAATTCCTCAGCTGATCCTGTGTCCTCAGACTGGAAGCCTCTGAGTCCTCATCCAGAATGAATCTCAGCTGAACTCCTGCTAAAAGCCTAGAAGCTTAACCAGCTCTAGTTCCTGGTTTTCACTCCTGATATACCTTTCTGCTTTCTGCCATTACTTCCTGGAATTAAAGACATGAGTTACCATGCCTGGCTGTTTCAGTGTGGCTTTGAACTCACAGAGATGCACAAGGATCTCTGCCTCCACAAGGCTAGGATTAAAGATGTGAGTGCCACCATTTTCTGGCCTCTATGTCTGTCTAGTGGCTGTTCTGTTCTCTGACCCCAGATAAATTTATTAGGTGCATGATATATTGGGGAACACAATATCACCACAATTAATTATAGAGTAAAACAAAGTTGTAAAGTAATAGATAATGTATTGGTATACCCTCTACCTACTCTGTAGTCATGTGAACCCCCACACTGATATAATACATTAACAGAAAGGGTACTTGATGTTGGTGAATTAAAATAACCTATACTGCAGACCCTACTGAGACTGCATCATTTTGAACATCACATGTGTTACTGGGTTCTGGACAGGGCCAAGGCTAGATGTTAGAGCATATGCAGAGGAAAGATCCTGTCTCCATACAGGAAGCAATGAGACCCAAGTAAGGCCAGCCATGCTCCTTTTATGAAAAATCTCAAATACCACTATAGGTCACATGTGAACCCAGGACCAAGTCCCCTAAGGACCAGCCTTTAGGATTCACCCCTTGAAAGTCCCACAGACCCTTCTAAAGCTATCATCCTTGCTGAACAAGTGTCCAATACATGGTGGACATAGTTAAGCCACATCCAAAGCTCAACATTCTTCCCATGACCTCCAATGTACATGTCCCTCTTGTCTTCCAAATGAAATAACATTTAAAAAAAAACTGGGAATGAACCAAAGGTGTTTGTGATTAGAAGAATATAAAGTTAATTCATAGAAAAAAATACTTAAAAATTCAGAGCATTTACACTCTAAGAACATAAAGATTAACAAATTTATGAAATAGGTTATATGAACTCGTACACATGCTGAAATCTGCATTTCACGAGACAGGTGGGCCAACACATTTCTTTTTACTGATGAAATAAAATAAAAATAACTTTTCTGTTCAGAGGTGCTAGTATTAATCCCAAAGATGGGAGAAGAAAGACCACTGACCCAAATAATTGTGGCCAAAATAATTAAAGAAAGCAATTCATTAAAGCAAGAATTTGATTCATGTACATGAGCTGCTGCACCCTAAGATGGGGCTTAAGAATTCAGCATTGGATGTGAGGAAGGCAGGCTTTTATACACCTCATGGGTAGTGGGCTTCCAAATAGGGGGAATAGGCAGGATTACAGGATCAGAACATAGCATGTGGTCAAAACAAGGTAATCACAATTGGTAGTCATAACAAGGTAATCATAGGTGGTCATGTGACTTTTTGAAACAAAGTTGCATGATGGTTATTAACCACTTTTTGAAACAAAGACAAGATTGTCATTCGTGGAACAGGCAGTACAGAACTATTTCTGCTTATGGTTTCAGATGAGACATAATCCAGTCTTTGAAAAGCAGAGGTTTAGTCATAAACATGACTGAACCTAGTTTGTCTTTACTATCAGTTGACCTTGAAGATTAAGACAGAGGCAGGCTGGTTCACTAATAATAAAAGTGTGAAGATGGATGAGAATTGGAACTTAGGATACCTGCAGAGGATTCAGAAGGACTGTCAGCTTGAATGTGGCTGAAAAAAAAACACACTGAGTGCATCACTGCTGTGGAAAAAGTACCAAGAGTAACACAGCATCACCATGCAGAACACTGCAAGGCTGCATGGTCTGCTTATACTTCAGTTATACAGTCACAAACCTCATCATATACTTTTGATGTAGCTAGCTGTGGTGGGGATTGTCCCTTAATGGAGAGAACAAAAATATTTACAGGTAGGTAGATCAGTTAGGATAGGATGGTAGAGGCTGATATTTGAGGCATGATATGATTATGATTCAGTTATGCACTCACACAACTCAAGGTGATACTACTTGATGTTGCAACCTATTATGGGAGTTGGTCCATAAAAGAGGGAAGAGTAATTAATTATTTGGACACAGGTGGACCTAAAAGGATTGGATGGGAGAGGCTGATAAGAGAGAGGCAACGGGGCAGATGCCAAGAAACATCTTAGTGGGAATATGGACTCAAAGGTTTCCAGTGTGCAACTTGTTCTTTGTATACATACTGGAAGTCACAAGGTCTGCTCAACATTTTTAAAAGGCTCACCCAGGTCTAAAACATTTACTCAGCTCCTAACGGCAAATCCCAATTTCAGAACAAGGAAGCAGAATCTAGAACCAATCTGTAAAAGGGCCTTCTTCACCCTTGGTCAGCTCTCTACCTCTAGACCTGAAAAATGGAAGAAAGGTAAGAATATATTCCAAGAATGTTCAGAGAGTTACTGTCTTGGGGTTTTTCTCTATATCCGTATCATTGTGTGGCTACCACAAAATGCAACAAGTAGAGTCCAGGCCTTCCTCCTGGGAAGGAATGAGAGAGAGGCTTCCTCTTGAGGCAGAGAGATGAACTGCCTTAAACAGACTTTTCTTACTTTCTCCAAAATAATTCATATTCATGTCTGTTATTTTTCAAGGAGAAAGGTAATATAAATATCTTGTTTTCTAGGACAAAACCCTGTACAACAGGCTCATTGTTTCTTCTCAAAGTTGATCTGTAAAGTTTGTATGTTGCATTCAAGAAGAAAGAGATGGTTAGAATTTGAGTAACTGAAGAATACCACAGGAAATGTGGTATTCTTTATTTAAAAAGATCACAGGTCTTAGGGACAGAGGAGATGAATGGATAATAATGATAAAGCAAGAGGGTGATGGAAGATGTCCACTCCTTAGCTCCAATAATCAGCAGAAGGAATTGGTACTGTAGTACGAGAGAGGGGATGAGGGTGGTGGGAAGAGAGGTCATAGTTTTAGGTCTGTAGTAAGAAGGGATAACTAAATGCACAGAGAAGCACTGTGGTGATCAATACACAGCTGACCAGGAGAAGGATAGGAAATACAAGCATCTTGCATTTTGCTCTCTTGTACCCTTGAAATGTCACCAACTGCTTCAAATAAAAAGAAATTAAGAGAAAAAGACAGATCTTATGGGTGAGATAAGGCACTTCTGTGACATGTCAGGGAGCAGAGAGAAAGATGGAAGGAAAAACTTCCTCGCTTGCAAATCTTCCACCATGAGGTTTCTAGATTTAACTGTCATCAGATCATTTCTCTCATATGCTTCAAAGAGGTGGGGGTACTCACCCATTTTGACTAAAAATAACAAGATTATGCTGAAATTTATGCAGGGAAATATACTTCTTATTTGCTATAGCAAGAGAGTGGCTACTCCAATACAGAATTGTAGAAAATGCCTTTCCAAGAAAGTTGTTATGCATGGATTTGCAACTGTGCCTACCCAGACACAAGAACTACAGCATTGCTATTCTTCAGACCTAAAGGGGAAGCAACATGCTGTTGTCAAGAACTCTCAGGCACATCAACATGTCAGTGCAAGGAAGACACACAGAGGAACAGGGGGGTTGTTCCTATAAAATCCTGACACAGCCTGCTGCATTTCTCCACTCATCTCTGAATCTCCAGTTTCTAGTAATGTTTTTGTCATCTGAGCAGATAGAATGCAAATGGGAATCCCTTTTAATTAAAAACTCAGATAATTCATTAAGAGAGAAAATGGACTTAGCCTCTCTGGCAGTCTATAAGGGTCCTGAAGGTCTCTCAAACATGAGATCATAGAGAGATTTTTGGTATCTTCTCAAAAATAGGAGAAAGTGGAGCAGAGAACAGAGAGAAAAACAACAGAAGAGATGCAGAGAGAAAAACTCAAGGATATGATATTAATGTGATTTCAGGAAACCCCTTTTGTACATTTGAACATATTTCTCCCAAGAGACAACATCACAATAAATGTTGATTAAGGAAAGCATGTACAGGGGTTATAGGTAAACGCTACCATCACCACTTTTATGCTGACTGTAGCTGATGTCCACCACCTCCATTCTCAGTCCATATTGACTTCTCTCCTGCTGTTTCACAAGGTTTTTTTAGCTAAGGATTTTATTCATCCACAATTGTGACTGCTATTCTGCTTATAGTGTGAGTAATACTCCTGTGCTTTTCCATTATTCACTTCTAATAGGCACAGAGTGTTCTGGGGTACACAAGTTTGTCAAGGGGGTAATCCTTTCCTGGGTAGACAGATTAGCTTATAAAGTAACTGTGGTACAAGCATGATCACATGAATTCCCACCTCCAGAGTAATCCAGGTTTGGCAGGGCATACCAGTATTTCCAGTGCTGGGGATGCAGAGACCAAGGATCCATGGAGTTTACCGGTCTGCTGTTGAGACTGTGAGCTCCATGTTCAGTGAGAAACCCTGTCTCAAAAAGTGAGGTAGTGAAAACAAGCAAAAACCTCTTAGTTCCTCCATCTTTCCAGCTTCTCCAACACCTCTTCATTCATCTTAGTAGCAATGGGTGCTGCAATGTGTCACATAGTAAGCCCTTTTGTTTAAGCAGCTTTACTTGAAAATGTTCATTGCAAAGAGTCATTGGTCTGATTCAAGGCCTCTGGTTTATGCTATATCATCATCAATGGATCCTCACTGAAAAACATCTTGGATATCCTGAGGCCACTGGGAGTTACTGAGATCTTGTGGGTATTATTTCACAGGACCAGTCACTTCCCCAGATCTAGCAGGTCCTAGTTTGGATAGATGTTAGGGTGGGACAACCCCAGACCTGGTTGTTGGCCTGGGTAGGTAGTTGACCTGGTCAGTCTAGACCACTTGGGCCATCCCTCAGTTGAGGGGAAGAGCCAGCTTCCCTACACCTATGCCATCAGGGTCAGTTCTCCCTCACCTATGATGAGTGGTGGGGCAATCCCTCCAAAGTGGGGGGGGGCAAGCTCTGACATTATAATCGGGGCCAGCTCTCTTACTGCAGTGTCCAGTAAGGGGCAGAGCCAGCTAGACCATGGTCAGTGAATGGTGGGGATGGCTCAACAAGCTCTCTGTTTTCATCATGAACATATCCTGTGGCCCCCTGAGATGACAGGCCATAGACATCAACACGGACCCCAGTTGCAGCAGGACCATGGACCTAGAGATGGCCTTCTACAGCAGCTTGAGCCTGGGTGACATCCTGGCTCTTGGTGGAAGCACAGGCCACTCAGATCAGAATGGCTCTGGTGGTGGCATGGCTCCTGGACTCCAACAAGGCCACAGGTTGCAGCCCCTATTCCAGGCTTCTGTGTAACCTTTGGTGGCAACACAGACCTTGGTTGTGCTGGGACCGTAGACCCAGACATGGTATTCAGCAGCAGCCAGGTTGGATGTCACCATTGCCCCAGATGGTGGTAGAGGTTACCCAGATAATCATGACCCCAGTGGCAGCATGACACTCAGATAACAACATTGCCCCAGGTGTTGGCTCAGACGCCAGGAATCTGCATGCCCCTGTAGTGAAAGGATCCATGGACATCTACAGAGACTCAGAATGCAGTAGTGCCACAGAACCAGACATGGCTCCCAGTAGCAGCCCTGGCCCAGATATCACCATGGCACCAGATAATAGAATGTGCCTCTTTGGTCTGTATGGCCCCAGATGTAGCATGTCCCTTGAGCACCAACATGGTTCCAGGTGACTGATCAGACCTCAGCAAACATACAGTACAGTCCTCAGTTGCAAGAGGAGCCACAGACATTTACTGCTGTAGGGCCAGAGACCCAGGCATGGCTCCTACCTTCAGCCCTGGCCCAGACATCACCATGGATACAGATAACAGAATATGCCACTTTGGTCTGTATGGCCCCAGGTGTGGCATGGACCTTGGGAAACAACATAGTCACAGGTTGGTTGGTCAGAACCCAGAAACCACACAGTCCTTGGTTGCAATAGGAGCCACAGACATTGGCCCAGATCCTGATTGTTATAGGGCCTTGGAACCAGCCATGGCCCTCTGCAGGATCTCAGGCCTGGATGACACTATGGCCTTGGATGGCAGCACAGGCCACACAGATCACTGTGGCTCTGGTGGGGGCACATCTCCTGGATACTCACATGGCCACTGATGGCAGCCCAGACATTGGACAACTCCATAGCTCCTTGTAGCAATGGGGGCATTGACTACATGCCCCTGTAGTACAGGACTACACAGCCCCTGGCTTTGGTAGAACCATGGACCCAGACATGGCCCCTGGCAGTAATATGGCCCAGATGCCAACATCCCCCTGATTGGCAAGAAGGACTCCCATATCAGCCTACTGCTCACCACATCAACCTGTTCCATGCCACCTCATTCCATAGCACATGAACCATTCCTCTCCTTCTTCTCTCCTATTTCTCAACCACATTCTTGCTTGTCATAATGTGACCTACCAAGCTGGCCTATGGGTGGCTTGCATACACCTGAGCTAGACAGCATCAGATGGGCCATGGAAGTCTTCCTGCCAATCCAGGTCTTGAGGACCAAGTCTGCCACGTGGGTTGCTTCCACAAACCTGAGCCGAACATCATCAGTTGGGCTGTGGATTGTTGACCACTTGTAATGCTATTCTATTGTGAACTAATATTGTACAAAACATTGCAGTTCCCTTTATACTCATTAAGAATGCATTAAGACCTAAAATATGATGTATTATAGAAAAATTCTGTAGGTTGTTGACAAGGGTATGTATTCCATCATAGTTCTTGAGTGAACTGTTATGGACTATGTTTTAGTTAAGATATTGTTGCTATGAAGAGACCCCATGGTCATGGCAATTCTTATAAAGGAAAACATTTGATTGGGGCTGGCTTACAGGTTCAAAGGTTTAGTCCCTTATCCTCATGATAGGAAGCATGGTGACATGCAAGCAGACATGGTGCTAGAGAGGAAACTGGGAGTTCTACATTTGGATCCCCAGGAAGCAGAAAAGACTGAGCACACTGTCTCCAACAACACCACACCTACTTCAGAAAGGCCACATCTCCTAATAGTGCCACTCCTTATGAACCTATGGGGTCATTTTCATTCAAATCACCACATTCCACTTACTGGGACCCATAGACTTATATCTTTATCATAATGCAAAAAAATGCATTTAATCCAACTTCAAAAGTCCATGTAGACTATAACAATCTCAAATTTGTTTTAAGATCCAAAATCTCTTCCAAGACTCATGCCAATCTCTTAAGTGAAACTCCTCTACAATCAAAATGAAAAACGAGATCACATACTGCCAACATATAATGGCACATGATATACATTACCATTCCAAAATGGAGGAAAGGAAGCATGGTGAGGAAAAACTGGACCAAAGTAAGATGCAAATCAAGTTGGGCAAACTCTAAACACTTCATCTCCGTGTCCAATGTCAAAACACTCTTCAGATCTCCAACTCTGTTCAACTTTTTTAGGGCAACACACTTCTTTCTCTTGAGCTGATTCAACTCCCTGTTAGCAGCTTTCCTTGGCAGGTATCCTACAGCTCTGGAATCTCCAACATTTTGGGATCTCCATGGTAATCCAGGCTTCACATTCACAGCCTTGCATAATTGCCTCACTAGGCCTCCATATTCAGGAACACTCCTGAGACATGCCTGGCCTCAGATACTTTCTGTTTTTGCAGAGAGAGATTCCATAACCTTCTATCCTTGACTCTAAAGCTGGAACCACATGGCCAAAGCTGCCAAGTTCCACTGCTTGCTGGGCGGTAACCTGGCTCCCTCATTCAATTATACCTTACCACCTTTCTGTTTTTGATAGTTTCCTTTACTGCCTAAGCTTGTCTGTCCTGAATCTCAGTATGTAGACAAGGCTGGCCTTGAACTCAGAGATTCTCTTGCCTCTCTCTCATGAGTGCTGAGATGAAAGGAATATACCATTATGCCAGGATCTAAACTATTCTTTCATACCTTTTCACAAGTTGAAAGATTAGCTGAGTAGAGTTATTTCCTGAGGTTAGCATACCCTTTATTTCTTTTAATATCATGCTTTTCGTTAATCTGCTTATATCCTTGAACAAAGGACTTAGCTGCATTCCACTTCTTGGTGCAGCTTTTCTCCTCAAACTCTACATTTTATAACTTTTTTTGATTAGCTTATTTATTTTCATGTTAGATCTGCATAAGAGTGAACTCTAATAACCACAAGACAGAGTTGATACTAGGCAGTTTTGAGATTTCCCCTGCCAATGCAATTAATGCAAAACTCTTTAGTTTAAGCCCAGGCACATTTTTTTGGACAAGGGCAGGAAACAGCCATATTCTTCACCAAAATACCCCAACAATAGTGTCTAGGGAACATACTAACATTCTTTTCCTCTGAACCCTCTTGTGCCAGGTCTCTACAGTTCAAGTCACCCTTAGCACCACTGTCTTCCACTGACTAGAAAAACACTGACTAGCAAAACCAGTCACAATGGGAGCTGAAGATGAGTGGATCCTATTTTGGCTTCCTGTTTCCATTTCATGAAGCTGAAATGCACACTGGTGAACAATTGTAACAACCACTGCCATGTTACTTTCAGCAGCAAGATCAATATGTTTAAGTCAATTGCTTACCTCCTACCAGTCTGATTATTTTAAGCTGTTGATGCCCCAGATGGTTTCCTGGATTAAAACATTGTGCTACTATGGGGAGATCAATGATCCAAAAATGAATGATATGATCTTGGTGAACACAGCTGAGTTTGTTGGGTCATTTTGTTTAAAGTCCTTGTGTGAGGTTAGTTTGTAAGGTCTTCTGGATGCTTTCCCTGGATCTGGAGCTCTGACTTGGTATTCTCAGATGATTTCTCCTACATGAAAGTCTCTGTCTACAATAAGAAGTTATCCAGAAGGATCCTGTGATGCAAAGTTTTCTATATGGGTACTGTTCAGGCTAAGCTACTGAAAGCATAAGAACAGCCCCGTATTCTGCACCCCGTATTCTGGTCAGTGTGTGAAAGAAAAGCTTTCTTTTCTTCAAATGTCTTTGTGTCTTCAGGGGTGAGAGATAGAAGCCAACTGAGAATGTCTGTATGGGGAGTGGAGTGGAAAGAAAGTTCTAAATGATGCTACCTGCCCAGCTTCACTGCACTCTTTTCCAGACTGTTTGCATCCATGTATAGATCTCAAGCTCTTCCCAGGGGTTGGGACACTGTTCCCAAATGGAGGTGCTCTCTAGCTTCCTCTGCAGCACAGGTCACACTTTCCATGCCAGAGACCTGTGCCTTTGCATGTAGGTACAAGTTACAAACCAGAACAATTACTCCAAATTTTGAACTACCCTTGAATTAATGGTTCCTTGGCTCATTTGTTATAGTTCTTAAATCTCCCCTGTAACCCTGTAGAGAACAGGATACTGGTGACATAATCACAAACATAGACGTGATTGATGTCATTCAAGGCTTTGTCCTTCTAGTTTTCAAATTTTAAAATAAAGACTCAGTCATTCTAGCATCAGAAGTGTGACTGTTCGAACACAGGTCTTCATAAGAAATCCTATTACCTTCATGACTCTCATTCATGATTCCATTTTCCCTATTTGGTAGACCCCTTACACTGTCTGAGGGCAGCTATGGCTTGTGCCAGGATCTCCCATATTCCTACACCTGAGAAGGAACTACAGCCCTGGAACAGAAAGACAGTTAGTTTCAGAATTCTGTCTCTTGCTGACACAGCATAAGATGCTTACCAACTGTACTAGAACCATTGAGTACCCCAACATCACTAGAAGCATTGGTCTGCAAATAGACTGAATAGTACAAACTGGATTTAAAGAAGTTTCTAGCACTGTGGGGGTTTGATAAATTATGTAATCTCTGTAAGTCTGTCTCCCCCTCCTTATGAACCTGTGCCAGACATTGCCACATAGCCAGGTGGTCTTGACAGAAAGTTTCATGTGTTCATATCTCAATTTACTTTGCAGGAATACCAGTGGAAATTTCTCAAGCATGGGTCCATCCATCCCAGCCTGGATCACTGACTACAACACAACAACGAATAGAAGTTACTACACTGGAAACTTACAATGTGTCACCATGTACAAAATCTTCAATATTCTTTCTGTCATCATTTGCATGGTTGGGCTGGCAGGAAATGCCATAGTGCTGTGGCTTCTGGGCTTCCATGTGCACAGGAATGCCTTCTCTGTCTATGTCCTCAACCTGGCTGGGGCTGATTTTCTTTACCTTTGCTTTCAGACTGTGTTTTCCCTGAGACAAATCCTTTTATTGTTTGATGTCAACTACTTCCATATTCCATATTTCACCCGTATATTAATCTTTGCTTACCTTGCAGGTTTATGTATGATTACAGCCATCAGTGTTGAGCGATGTCTGTCTGTTTTGTGGCCCATTTGGTATCACTGCAAACGACCAAGATACACGTCATCTGTCATGTGTGCCCTGCTCTGGGCCTTCACTCTACTGTTAAGCCTGCTGTGGTTTGGTTGCAGTTTACTGCCTAGTGAAGACAATTACTATTTCTGTTTGACTGTTACTTTGTCCACTTTTGTATTTATAATAGTACTATCTGTGTTTCCTTGTGTATTCAACCTGGCCCTGTTGGTCAGGATCTTCTGTGGCTCACAGAAGATTCCTGTGACCAGGTTGTATGTGACCATTGCACTCACAGTGCTGGTCTTCTTACTCTTTGGTCTGCCCTTTGGTATGTACTGGATAATTTTCCTTTCAAGTGGAAAGTGGCCTAGTGTTTTCTCTTGCAAAAGTTATGAAATTACATCTTTCCTGTCCTGTGTTAACAGCTGTGCCAACCCCATCATTTACTTCCTTGTTGGCTCCATTAGGCATTGCAGGTTCCAGAGGCAGTCTCTGAAGATTCTTCTGCAGAGAGCCATGCAGGACACTCCTGAGAACGAAGATGGAGAGAGGGCTTCTTCAGGAAACACTGGACAGCAGGAAACAGGCTTGTGTAGTAGTTGAGTGAGTCCTTGATCAAACACAGTTGCTTTGAGAATCAGCTTGGCCCTTATCTGTGTGGGCCTTTTTCACAACCTTGTTCAACTGGTTTGAGAAAATAGTCATTTTGTAGAAATTGGCTAAAATGGGGCTTCATTTTAAAACTGACTTCAGCTCCCTAAAGCTGCCTTATGTGGACCTATGTAATGTAAACCTTTTAATCAAATCACTTGAGGCCTGGACAGGTCCCACTATAGGCAAACCCCTCCCTACAAAGAAGGCCCAAAGCAAGGCCGGGAAGATCAGGATTTCTTTGGTCATTGAACATGATAAAGATTAAATGAATACTGTATTTAATAGTAATATCCATATTTTTTACAGGGTGTTTCTAAATGTTTGAGAAATAATTGAACTTCCAATAATTCCAGTTTCCTTCAATATCCTCATATTTTAAAATATATGTATAATTTTAAACTGTTCCTTATATAAATCCCTTAGTAAACAAATATGCATTTTTAAGACTGCCTATTCTAAATCTCCATTCACCTATTTGAGTCTAGAACTTCAAATATCTGCCATCTTCACCACTGAAAGAATAAGATCAGGTTTTATACATCAACATCCAAGCACACCTGAAGGTGGAGAGAGACTATCTCCAGTTTCCCCCTTTCCCAATGACTTGGTTAGCATTCCACAGTCATGTCTTCCCTCTTCTTCCCTTGTCTTTGCCCTGACTGTCTCTCTGTGACTGTCTAACCCCTCATGAAAAAGTTTCCAGTGAGTGTCATTGAACTTATTTTCTCTTGATTTGAACCTCTGTCATATTTACATTATTCCCAAAAGTGCATAGCATCCCTAACTTGAGTTATGAGTGTTTACATTTTTCTTTTTAAAGTGAGTCATGATTATTGAAGCTTGGTAGGATTGTTTAATTGTTTCCTTCCCTTGGCAGTTTGTATAGAATTTTATGGAACCCAGGAAGCCATAATGCAGGAAAGAGGTCATATCAAGCTCAAATCATCTGAATCCTTTGTCCTAAATGTGAAGTGTCTTCATCAACAGTGGCCTACCCTAAAACACTAAGAAATGACCAATGGTTGATCTATAATCTGTAATGTTTTGGAAGTCACAGAGTCTATCATGACCAACCACTCAAAAAGAGGTGTCTCATGTCTGGAACTGTTTCTGTGGGTTTATTTTCAACCCAAGTAACTTCCTTTAAGATGTGAGATATATATATATACATATATATATATATATATATATATACACACATACACATACATATATATATATAATGTTTGCATACATACATGTGTTTATACATGTATATGTGTACATGAATATATATATATATATATATATATATATATATACAAACACATATAAATATATATTTGTGTATGTATAATTTCAAGGAAATATAAAACACAATTCCTTAAGGCCTCAACAAACAACCTTAATTTTTGTCTCTGTCCCTCTTCTTTCTTCTTTATTGACCTTCCACTCTCCACACCAATCAGATCCCCTCCCCATTATTCCAATTCCCACTTTACATTGTATCTATCCTGCTATTGCCTCCCAATCCCCCCAACATATGGTCTCTTTATACTTTTCTGGATTGTGGTTTTTCCATATTGTGTATACACATCTGAGAGTGTTGAGCTAGGAACTACAGATTAGAGAGACTGTGTGGCATTTGTCTTTGTGAACACGACTCCATTTGCAAAACAATTAAGGCAAACAATTGATAAGTGAATCTTCATAAAACTAAAAAACTCCTGCACAATTAAATAAGCAATCAGCCAGGTAAAGAAGAAACCCACAGGATGGGAGAGAATCTTTGCCAGTTATACACCAGATGGAGGATTAATATTCAGAATATATAAAGAATTTCAAAAATAAAGAGTCCAAAAACCAAATTACCATTTGAAAAATGGACTGAGACCTAAACAGAGAGTTCTCAAGAGAATAAATAAAAATTGCTAATAAAATCTTGAAATGTCTTTATCAACCTAAAAATGAGAAGAATGCAAACTAAAACAACTTTGATATTTCATGTTGCCCCAGCCAGCACATTTCAAATCAACATCAACAACAACAAAACAAAACGAACAAAAAATGTTATCTAGGTTGTGGAGAAAGCAGAACTCTCCCTCATTCATCCTTGTAGAAATATGAACTTGTGTAGCCACTCTGGAAAACAGGATGGAGAATCTTCAAAGACTAAAAATGGATCTACCATATGCGCAGCTATACTACTCATTGGTATATGACTGAAGAACTGAACATCTTAGTCCACAGATACTTGTTCACCAGTGTTCATTGATGCCTTCTTCACAGAAGCCAGGAAATGGAAACAACCCAAATGACTTCAACTGGATGAATGGATAATGAAAATGTGGTACATATACACAATGGAATACTATTCAGCCTTTTATGTAGATAAAAGGCTAAACCTAGAAAATATTACATGGAGTGAGGTTACATTTTTCTATAAAATAATATTTCATTCTTAAATGCTACTGCTTTTGATAATTTAAAGTATAATTAAGAGAAGCTGATATGCACAGGTTAAACAAATGCATAATTCAGTATATTTGCTTGGATTAATATAACTACTTGACTCAAAATCCAATTGAGACACAAAATACTTCCTTGCCTCTGTGAGTTCCTTCTGTTCCTCCAGTCATAACTCTGCTGTAGAGGTCAGTACTTTCCATATTTGCAATTTAATGTAAAATTGAGAGTGCAAACAAAGAGTATATCATCATGTTGTGTGATATGTGATAAAATGGTTGTTAATTTGAATGCACTAACATATAGATATATTTGCACACACAAACACACACATATATATGTATATACATTTAAAATTTAAGTTTCCTTTTCCTCCATATAACAAAAACTGTCATAAGAAAAACTCCTGAGTGCAATGCAAATTTACCACATAGTGATCTTGCGTTGTAAATTATTTTTATTTCATCTTATATATTTCTTACTTCATATTTTTTACACATTTATCCATTTGCTATGACCACAAAGGTTTGGTAACCACCATTATATCATGCAGTCTGCCTGTATATATTTACACTTTAAAATATATTCTATATGTAATTGAGGTTATTCAATAGTTTTCTCCTTCTGTTGATCTTACTTCCAGTTGAGTTAAATGGTGACTCCATTTAAATTAAAACTCCATTGATATATGTATCTATTTGAGGAAGTAGTCAGTTTCCATATAGCTTTTCATAAGGCCTTTATAGTGTTATACTTAACCTTCTCCAAATTTCGTCTTCTATCCTGCCCTCCTATTGAACTTGAGCCTTGAAACAGTATTGGAAATGTATTTTGTGAAACTTAAAGATTAACTACATAAGTTTTATATTATGAAATGTGCATGACACTTTGGGATAGAGGGCAGAATGTTAAGTTCTGAGTATTAAAATCTTCATAGGGTTGTGCTTTAAATATTTATTGTCCTGCTAATTGTTCTATTTTGAGAGATTGTACAAAGATTAGTTCCTAACTATTGGGCATAACAGACCCATATTGTAGCCAAGGATAAGAACTCCTCACTTTTGACATTGAGGAATGACATGCTGTGTGTGACTGTCACAATTTCATAATCCAATTATCTGTTGTTGGATGCCTAACTCTCCCACGTACTGAATCTGTAACTAATGTTCCAATAAACATACAACACTTCCTTTTTATTAGTGGTAGAGAGGCCTTTGTTAATTATTTTATTTTAATCTGATACATCTATATTTCATAGTCAGCATCGGGAAACAATCTGACTTTAGGGTGTTTTGTTCTCTTTTTCTGAAATTTAGTACTAAAGTCACTCTGTTTCAATTAGTATGTGACATGAAGAGAAGACAGATTATTGCAGCTCATGATTTGAGCATGTGATACATGATTTAATGTCTCTGTGAATCTATGTAAAATGTAATGGAGGTGGGGCTATGTGAAAGGAAGGAAAGCTCACATGATAGAACACAGAAAGCAAATGTGATAGGAAAAGGCCTAAAATATATATTTAAGAAAACTTTTCAGAGTCTATCACTGAGAGAATTCATGCAGGAACTAAAAAAGTATGGAGGTATACTGCTTGCCAGGTTCCGCACTTGGCATCTCAGAGGTGACTGTTTAGATAAATTTCTTCCTTTCTTTTTTTTTGTTTTTTTTTTTTTTTTTGAGACAGGGTTTCTCTGTGTAGTTTTGGTGCCTCTGTTGGATCTCACTCTGTAGACCAGGCTGGTCTCTAACTCACAGAGATTCACCAGCTTTGCCTCCCAAGTGCTAGATAACTTTCTAGCTCCAGACCACTAGCCAAGGAAATGGCAATGCCCTAAGTAGGCTGTGTCATCCTAAGTTAATTAACAGTTAAGACAATCCCTCAGATTTATCTCCATAGTATAAACATTAAAGTACTCAATTGGGGCTTCTCAGAGGATCCTATTCTGTGTCAATATGCCAATATGATAACTAGGACATTTCACCATTTGTCAACTTCCCACACAAACATTTCACTTATAGCCATAAATTTTCTATTCCTTGTCCCTGAGCTCTCATTTTAATATCAGCAGATAAAATACAGTCAAAATTTCAAAGTTCCATACTCTTGAAATTTTTAAGCAATTAAATATGCAATTACTCTTCAAATGTCAGAAGTCTCTTAACTCTAACTCTTGAAAAATAACAAAAAAAAGTCTTATTCCAAAATGAAAGAATTGAAGAATAGCAAAAGAAATGAAAAATCTAGCAGTATAAATGCAAATCACAGAGCTCATGTTCAGCATCTGGGACTCTCTAGTTGTCCAGCTCCAAAAAGTTTATGCAGGCTCACTTGACAGCTCTGCTATATACAGCAAACACACTTTGCCTCATAGGCTCTGCCATTTGCAGCAAACACAGTTTGTCACATAGACTCAGGCTGTCTCCACTCCACACCTGCCTTTGTCCTTGAAAACCACCCCATGGCACTGTCATTTCTGAAAACCAAGGAAGCATAATGGAAGAGGGGTGGCTCAGGGAGGGTTTCTATTGTTGTAAATGTATGCCACGACTATGGCAACTCTTATAAAGAAAATATGTAATTGGGGCTGGCTTACAGTTTAGAGGTTTAGTCTATTACCATCATGTAAGGTGACATGCAGGGAAACATGGTGCTGGGCAAGGAGCTGAGAGCTCTACATCTTGACCTGCAGGCAACAGGAAGTGAACTGTGTATCCAACTCTGGGCATAGTTTGAACATGTAAGGCCTAAAAGCCCACCTCCACAATGACACACGTCCTCCACCAAGGTCACACCAACTCCAACAAGGCCACACCTCCTAGTATTGCCACTCTGTATAGGCCAGCATTCAAACACATGAGTCTTTTTTTTTTAATCTTTTTTTAATTTTTTTCTTTTCTTTTTTTTTATTTTGCAATACAATTCAGTTCTACCTATCAGCCACGGATTCCCTTGTTCTCCCCCCTCCCGTCCCCCTCACCTTCCCCCCAACCCCCCCCCCCTCCCATTCCCATCTCCTCTAGGGCAAAGCCTTCCTCACAGACTGAGGTCAACCTGGTAGACTCAGTCCAGGTAGGTCTAGTCCCCTCCTCCAGGCCGAGCCAAGCAATCCTGCATAGGCCCCAGGTTTCAAACAGCCAACTCATGCAATGAGCACAGGACCCGGTCCCACTGCCTGGATGCCTCCCAAACAGATCAAGCCAATCAACTGTCTCACCCATTCGGAGGGCCTGATCCAGTGGGGACCCCTCAGTCATTGGTTCATAGTTCATGTGTTTCCATTCATTTGGCTATTTGTCCCTGTGCTTTATCCAACCTAGGTCTCAACAATTCGCGCTCATATAAACCCTCCTCATTCTCGCTAATTGGACTCCTGGAGATCCACCCAGGGCCTAGTCATGGATCTCTGCATCCAGATCCCTCAGTAGTTGGATGAGGTTTCTAGCACGACAATTAGGGTGTTTGGCCGTCCCATCACCAGAGTAGGTCAGTTCGAGCTGTCTCTCGACAATTGCCAGCAGTCTGTTGTGTGGGTATCTTTGTGGATTTCTGTGGGCCTCTCTAGCACTTTGCTTCTTCCTATTCTCATGTGGTCTTCATTTACCATGGTCTCCTATTCCTTGTTCTCCCTCTCTGTTGTTGATCCAGCTGGGATCTCCCGCTCCCCCAAGCTCTCATTCCCCCAACCCTTGCCTTTCACTACCCCCACTCATGTCCAGGCTGTTCATGTAGATCTCATTCCATTTCTCTGTCATTGGGCTATCCCTGTGTCTTTCTTGGGGTCCTGTTTTCCAGGTAGCCTCCCTGGTGATGTGAGTAGCAGTCCAGTCATCTTTGTTCCACATCTAGTATCCTCCTATGAGTGAGTACATACCATGTTTGTCTTTCTGAGTCTGGGTTACCTCACTCAGGATGATTTTTTCTAGATCCATCCATTTGTCGGCAAACCTCATGATGGCATTGTTTTTCTCTGCTGAGTAGTATTCCATTGTGTATATGTACCACATTTTGTTTATCCATTCTTCAGTTGAAGGGCATCTAGGTTGTTTCCATGTTCTGGCTATTACAAACAATGCTGATATGAACATAGCTGAACAAGTGCTTTTGTGGTGTGGTTGAGCATTCTTTGGGTATATGCCCAAGAGTATAGCTGGATCTTGGGGGAGATTGATTCCCAATTTTCTAAGAAAGCGCCATATTGATTTCCAAAGTGGTTGTACAAGCTTGCATTCCCACCAGCAGTGGAGGAGAGTTCCCCTAACTCCACATCCTCTCCAGCATAAGGTGTCTTCAGTGTTTTTGATCTTAGCCATTCTGACAGGCATAAGGTGGTATCTCAGAGTTGTTTTGATTTGCATTTCCCTGATGATTAGGGATGTTGAGCAATTCCTTAAATGTCTTTCAGCCATTTGAGCTTCCTCTGTTGAGAATTCTCTGTTTAGTTCTATAGCCCATTTCTTAATTGGTCTGTTGGGCATTTTGATGTCTACTTTCTTGAGTTCCTTATATATTCTGGTTATCAGTCCTCTGTCAGATGTGCGGTTGGTGAATATCTTTTCCCATTCTGTAGGCTGTCGCTTTGCCTTGTTGACCGTATCCTTTGCTCTACAAAAGCTTCTCAGTTTCAAGAGGTCCCATTGATTGATTGTTTGTCTCAGTGTCTGTGCTACTGGTGTTCTATTTAGGAAGTGATCTCCTATGCCAATGCATTCAAGACTACTTCCTACTTTCTCTTCTAGCAGGTTCAGAGTAGCTGGATTTATGTGGAGGTCCTTGATCCACATGGACTTAAGTTTTGTGCACGGTGATAGATATGGATCTATTTGCAGCCTTCTACATGTTGATATCCAGTTAGGCCAGCACAATTTGTTGAAGATGCTTTCTTTTTTCCATTGTGCACTTTTGGCTTCTTTGTCAAAAATTATATGTTCATAGGTGTGCGGATTAATGTTAGGGTCTTCTATTCGATTCCATTGGTCCACATGTCGGTTTTTATGCCAGTACCAAGCTGTTTTGTTTACTGTAGCTCTATAGTAGAGCTTGAAGTCAGGGATCGTGATGCCTCCAGAAGTTGTGTTATTGTACAGGATTCCTTTGGCTATCCTGGGTTTTTTGTTTTTCCATATGAAGTTGAGTATTATTCTTTCCAGGTCTGTGAAGAATTGTGTTGGTATTTTGATGGGGATTGCATTGAATCTGCAGATTGCTTTTGGTAAGATTGCCATTTTTACTATGTTAGTCCTGCCTATCCATGAGCATGGGAGATCTTTCCATTTTCTGACATCTTCTTCAATTTCTTTTTTCAGGGACTTAAAGTTCTTGCCATATAGGTCCTTCACTTGTTTGGTTAGTGTTACCCCAAGGTATTTTATGTCATTTGTGGCTATTGTAAAGGGTGATGTATCTCTGATTTCCTTGTCAGCTTCTTTGTCCATTGTATATAGGAGGGCTACTGATTTTTTTGAGTTGATCTTGTATCCTGCTATGTTGCTGAAGGTGTTTATAAGCTGTATCAGTTCCTTGGTGGAATCTTTGGGGTCGCTCAAGTATACTATCATGTCATCTGCAAATAGGCAAAGTTTGACTTCTTCCTTTCCAATTTGGATCCCCTTAATCTCCTTATGTTGTCTTATTGCTCTGGCTAGAACTTCAAGTACTATATTGAATAAGTATGGGGAGAGAAGATAGCCTTGCCTCGTTCCTGATTTTAGTGGAATTGCTTTGAGTTTCTCTCCATTTAATTTGATGTTGGCTGTTGGCTTGCTGTAAATTGCCTTTATTATGTTTAGGTATGTTCCCTGTATTCCTGATTGCTCCAAGACCTTTATCATGAAGGGGTGTTGGATTTTGTCAAATGACTTTTCTGCATCTAGTGAGATGATTATGTGGATTTTTTCTTTGAGTTTGTATATATGGTGTATTACATTGATGGACTTTCATATGTTGAACCTCCCCTGTATCCCTGGACTGAAGCCTACTTGATCATGGTGGATAATTGTTTTGATGTGTTCTTGGAGTCTGTTTGCCAGTATTTTATTGAGTATTTTTGCATCAATGTTCATGAGGGAGATCGGTCTGTAGTTCTCTTTCTTTGTTGAATCCTTGTTTGGTTTAGGAATCAGGGTAATTGTAGCCTCGTAGAAGGAGTTTGGTAATGTTCCTTCTGTTTCTATTGTGTGGAACAATTTAGAGAGTATTGGTATTAACTCTTCTTTGAAGATCTGGTAGAATTCTACACTGAAACCATCTAGTCCTGGGCATTTTTTGGTTGGGAGACTTTTAATGACTGTTTCTATTTCCTAAGGGGTTATTGGACTATTTAAATAGTTTATCTGGTCTTGATTTAACTTAGGTATGTGGTACTTATCCAGAAAGTTATCCATTTCTTTTAGGTTTTCCAGTTTTGTGGAATAGAGGTTTTTGAAGTATGACCTAATGATTCTCTGAATTTCCTCAATGTCTGTTGTTGTGTCCCCCTTTTCATTTCTGATTTTGTTGATTTGGATGCTCTCTCTGTCTTTTGGTTAGTTTGGATAAGGGCTTGTCTATCTTGCTGATTTTCTCAAAGAACCAACTCTTTGTTTCATTAATTTTTGTATTGTTCTCTTTGTTTCTATTTTATTGATTTCAGCTCTCACTTTGATAATTTCCTGGCGTCTATTCTTCCTGGGAGACTTTGCTTCTTCTTGTTCTAGAGCTTTCAGGTGTGCTGTTAAGTCACTAGTGTGAGATTTCTCCAACTTATTTATGTGGGCATTTAGTGCTATGAATTTCCCTCTTAGTACTGCTTTCATAGTGTCCCATAGGTTTGGATATGTGGTGTCTTCATTTTCGTTGATCTCTAGGAAGTCTTTAATTTCTTTCTTTATTTTTTCATTAACCCATTGGTGATTCAGTTGGGTATTATTCAGTTTCCATGAGATTGTAGGTTTTCTGTAGTTTTTGTTGTTGAAATCCAACTTTAGATCATGGTGGTCTGATAGAACACAGGAGGTTATTCCAATTGTTTTGTATCTGTTTAGATTTGTTTTGTGGCCAAGTATGTGGTTGATTTTAGAGAAGGTTCCATGGGGTGCTGCGAAGAAGGTATATTCTTTTTTGTTAGGATGGAATGTTCTGTAGATATTGATTAAATCCATTTGAGTCATGACATCAGTTAAGTCCTTTATTTCTCTGTTAAGTTTCAATTTGGGAGATCTGTCCAGTGGTGAAAGTGGGGTGTTGAGGTCTCCCACTATTAATGTGTGGGGTTTTATATGTGATTTAAGCTTTAGTAATATTTCTTTTACATATGTGGGTACACTTGTGTTTGGGGCATAAATGTCCAGAATTGAGACTTCATCTTGGTGGATCTTTCCTGTGATGAGTATGTAATGCCCTTCTTGATCTCTTTTGATTGATTTTAGTTTGAAGTCTATTTTGCTGGATATCAGGATGGCTACACCTGCTTGTTTCTTAAGACCGTTTGATTGGAAAGTCTTTTCCCAGCCTTTTATTTTTAGGTAGTGTCTATGTTTGAATTTTAGATGTGTTTCTTGTATGCAGCAGAAAGATGGGTCCTGCTTTCATATCCATTCTGTAAGCCTATGTCTTTTTATAGGTGAATTAAGTCCATTGATATTGAGGGATATTAATGACCAGTGATTGTTCATTCCTGCTATTTTTTGGTGGTGATGTGTGTGTACTTCTTTTCGTTGGGGTTTACTGCTGTGGCTTTATCTATTGCCTGTGTTTTCGAGGGTGTTTCTGACTTCCTTAGGTTGGAATTTTCCTTCTTGTGCTTTCTGTAGGGCTGGGTTTGTGGATAAGTATTGTTTAAATCTGGCTTTGTCATGGAACGTCTTGTTCACTCCATCTATGATGATTGAAAGTTTTGCTGGGTATATTAGTCTAGGATGACTTCCATGGTCTCTTAGTGTCTACATTACATCTGTCCAGGTCCTTCTGGCTTTCAAAGTCTCCATTGAGAAATCGGGTGTTATTCTGATGGGTTTGCCTTTATATGTCACTTGGCCTTTTTCCTTTGCTGCTCTTAATATTCTTTCTTTATTCAGTACATTTAGTTGTTTAATTATGATGTGGCGAGGGGACTTTTTTTGGGGGTCTAGTCTGTTTGGTGTTCTATAGGCCTCTTGTATCTTCATAGGCATTTTCTTCTTTAAGTTGGGAAAGTTTTCTTCTATGATCTTGTTGAATATATTTTCTGTGCCCTTGAGTTGGTATTCTTCTCCTTCTTCGACCCCTATTATTCTTAGGTTTGGTCTTTCATGGTGTCCCAAATTTCTTGGACATTTTGGTTCATGACTTTGTTGGCTTTAGTGTTTTCTTTGACTGATGAATCTATTTCTTCTACTGTGTCTTCAATGCCAGAGATCCTCTCTTCCATCTCTTGCATTCTGTTGATTATACTTTCATCTGAAGTTCCCAATCATTTACTCAGATTTTCTATTTCCAGCATTCCCTCTGTTTGTGTCTTCTTCATTTTTTCTATTTCCCTTTTCAGGTCTTGGACTGTTTCCTTCATTTGTTTCATTGATTTTTCTTGATTTTCTTTCAGTACTTTGTTTTCTTCCAGGACTTTATTGATTTCTTCTAATTTGTTTGCCCTTTCCTCTAGTAGTTTACAGCATTCTTCCCATTTTTTTTGTCTTTTCCTCTACACAAGCCTCTACCTTCTTCATGATGTCATTCATAAGGCTGTTTTCTTCTACTTCTTCCAATTTCTGATGTTCAGGTCTAGGTGTTGGAGGAGGGCTAGGGCCTGGTGATGCTGTATTGCTATTCATTTTGTTGTATATGTTTCTGCCTTGACATCTGCCCATCTCCTTGTGGTTCGTTCTTGGCCTTATCCGCACACTTGGTTCAGACAGAGCTGACAGATTCAGGGAGTCTCTCTCTCTTGTCCAGATGGGAGCTCTCTTGCCCAAGTTGGAAGTCCGGGGCAGGATGGGAGCTCTTGTCCAGACGGGAAGTCCGGGGCATGATGGGAGCTCTTCTCTCTCTCTCTCTCTCTCTCTCTCTCTCTCTCTCTCTCTCTCTCCTACAGTAGGGAAGTCTGGGGCAAGATGGGAGCTGGGGGCTGGCCTCTAAGTCTCAGGAAGAGGCTTGGGGCTTGGGCGGATGGGCCTTGGGGCAGGGCATGGAGACTGCAGGGTCTGCCAGGGGTCTTGGACAAGGGGATCCTTCCTGGTGGGGCTAGTAGGGAACCTGCCCAGTGGCCAGAACCTGGGGCCAAGTTGGGCAGGTCTTTCCCGGAGTGGCTGGTGCCCAGGGATGGGGTCCGGGGCAAGCTAGGGCACTCACGTCCAGATTTCTTTTTAATAACAAATACAGGAGATTTCTGAGGGCTGGTTGATTCTTCAATATGCTGAGCATTTAACTATTCTTCTACCAGCTCTTCTAAAGCCTGAAGTTTCTCTGTTGTTAAAGGCCATTGCTGATCCCATACATGCTTGTCTGTTAACCATTTTAAAGGTAGAGCTGTTGGTGTCTTTGAAAGATCATCCGTTGTTGTGCCTTGTTCTTGTACAATCTGGATGGCTGATGACCACTTGTTAGAATAATACTTTCTAATATTTCTCTCAGAAACATGTGTCATTTGTTTCTGATGCTGGAGGAAGGTAAATCTGAGTATTCCATTGTTGTAATAAGTCATGTCCCCATAAGTTCATAACATAAGCTATGTTTGTCACATATGGCTTTAATTTTCCTCTCTGTCCTTCTAGACTGATACATTCGAGCCATCTTGCACTCTGTTTCACTTGAGATAATGTTCCAATCCCTAACAGCTGAACACTTACCTCCTGAAGAGGCCAATTTGGATGCCAAAATTCTGGAGCACTTATTGTGAAGTCTGCATGTGTCTACTAAACCATCTAAAAAAAATGTCTTTTATTCATATTTTTAATTTTGGTCTTTGTTCATTTATAAAAATTTGTGGTAGTATTGTGTTCCCCAAAATATTGTGCACCCTTATAAACTTATCTGGGATCAGAGACAGAACAGCCACAATATTAAACATAGAAGTTAGGCAGTGATAGCACACGCCATTAATCCTAGCATTCCAGAGGCAGAAATCCATCTGTTCAAGGATACCACCAAGCATGGTGACTCACATCTTTAATCCTAGAAAGTGAGCCTTTAATCCCAGGGTGTGATGGTAGAAAGCAGAAAAGTATATAAGGTGTGAGGAACAGAAACTAGAAGCATTTGGCTGGTTAAGCTTTCAGGCTTCTAGCAGCACAGTTCAGCTGAGAGCCATTCGGATATGAGGACACAGAGGCTTCCAGTCTGAGGAAACAAGATCAGCTGAGAAGTTGGCCAGGTAAGGTTAGCTGTGGCTTGTTCTGTCTCTCTGATCTTCCAGTGTTCACCCCAATAAATGGCCACAGGTTTGATTTTATTAATAAGACCTTTAAGATTCATGCTACAAAAGTTTCCAAAAAATTTTTCTTTTTGTCTTCTCCTGAATTTTCTGTTCTCTCTACCTCAGCTGTTCTGTCTCCCTGAACAGCCTGGTTTATTCCAGTAAGCATTTGGTTATTTAATTGCTCTGGATAGGGCTTTCTTCTATGAATGCAGGAAAGGTCTGAACCAGATTTGTTCAGGGAGCCTACATGAGGCCCCTCTGGGAGTTTCCTGAGGACAGAGGCAAAGGATTACCTTGTCTGTCCCTTGTTGATCTACATTCATTGGTTCAGTGTTTACAATTACTTCACCTTCTGCATAGTCCACAAGGGAGGGGCATTCTGTTGCTGTTCTTCCTGGAATGAACATTCTTTCTAGGAATGCCCTGTTTACATTTCCTTTTCAAATGACCTTGTGGAAAACATCCAAAACATCTGACATTCCTCAAACCTTTTGAAATTGCTTCTCCTATCCACATATCATCATGGCAATGTGACTAAACATTGATTGTTTCCCTGATACAGTCCTCCAAGGGTGAAGATCTTACCTTTAATGGCCTGATTATTCTTTTGCATGCTGCATTCACATTCTCAAAAGTCAAAGATTCAATTATTATCTGGCTAGTTTCTGAATTTGGGACCATTCTATTTACTGCCGAAGACAGCCTGTGTAAGAAATCCATGAAAAATTCTTCCAGGCCCCATATAACTTTTGTGAATGACTCAATTTTCTTTGCTGCTTCTTCAATTCTGTCCTATGCATTCATGGCCACCACTCGACATAGAATTAGGGTTTGGTTATCATATAAACATTGTCTTTGTATTCCAGTGTATTGGCCTTCTCCAAGAAGCTGATCCTGGCAGATTTTCACACCTCTAGCTCTACATTGATTTTCTGTTGTCTTAGCTTTGTCTCTATAACACATGCACAACTGTAATTGTGCTCCAGGTTCCAGGACAGCCATTACTAATTCTTTTCAGTCTTAAGGAATAATCCTATTACAAGTTGAACACAGTTTAACATTTGTTTACAAATGGAGAATGTGTGCCATAGGATACTATAGCTTCCTTAAATCTCCTCAAATCTAACATTTCAACTGGAGTCCAATTAGTTTGTACATGCCCTTGATCAGGCAGTTGCTGTATGGTTACCAGATAAATTAAGTTTGATTGTTTGAAAACAGACTGTCTCTCTGTAACCTGATAATCCAATCCTGAAATAATTTCATGCTTAAATTCTTCTGAGTCTGAATTTTTCTATAATTCATTTTAACTGTTTTTTTCTAAAGCTTTTATCTTGGCACTTAAATTGACCATCTTTTTTAATAGTAAAATAGGAATAATTAAACAAATAATATACCTAATTGATGTTACATACATCCCATCAACACTAATCCTCTCATGTAATTGTTCCATTTTCAGACTACCTAATGTTATATCAAACTAAGTCCAACTCACTTCTATTGTAAAGATATTTCCCATTTTTTAATGTGGAATAAATTTTTCTCTTTTTAGTAGTTTTTTCCCTTTAAGATATGTGATATCTTAATTGACTTGCCAAGTCTGTGTAGAACAGTAGAATTCTGAGGGAATTTCAAAACAGCTACCTAGCATAGTTGCAGTCTGAGATGGGAATCCAGAAAGAGAGAGAGAGAGAGAGAGAGAGAGAGAGAGAGAGAGAGAGAGAGAGGCACCTGTTTCCTACCTGGAGGACAGAAAAATGCTAAAAACTAAAGTCTAGCCACATGCTCCATCTTGAGCTGTTTTGGGCCCTTTAAGCTCCAGCCCCTTTAAGCTCCAGCCTCATGAGTTGGAGATCTGGCCACAGGTAGCTCCAGCTGTGTGCAGCTGTGGATATCGCTCTATATGC
The DNA here is from genome assembly GCF_007827085.1 of Peromyscus californicus insignis. Lineage (NCBI taxonomy): Eukaryota > Metazoa > Chordata > Mammalia > Rodentia > Cricetidae > Peromyscus > Peromyscus californicus. Next base: position 153,725,739 of record NW_026294562.1, read on the forward strand.
TGTGAATGTGTTGCTCTGATTGGTTAATAAATAAGGTGTTGTTTTGGCCAGTAGCCAGGCAGGAAGTATAGGCAGGGCAAAGAGAGGATAATTCTGAGAATAGGAAAGCTGCGTTAGGAGTCACCAGCCAGATACCGGAAACAAGATGTGAAAGCAGAACTGCGAAAGGGTACCAAGCCACATGGCTAAAAATAAATAAGAATTATGGGTTAATTTAAATGTAAGATCTTGCTGTGGGATGGTCTGTATGTCAAATGTGTGCTCTGATTGGCCAATAAATAAAACACTGATTGGCCAGTGGCCAGGCAAGAAGTATAGGCGGGACTAACAGAGAGGAGAACTGAGAGAACAGGAAGGCAGGAGACACTGCCAGCTGCTGCCATGACAAGCAGCATGTGAAGATGCTGGTAAGCCATGAGCCTCATGGCAAGGTATAGATTTATAGAAATGGATTAATTTAAGATATAAGAACAGTTAGCAAGAAGCCTGCCACAGCCATACAGTTTGTAAGCAATATAAACCTCTGTGTTTACTTTGTTGGGTCTGAGCAGCTGTGGGACTAGCGGGTGGTAGAGATTTGTCCTGACTGTGGGCAAGGCAGGAAAACTCTAGCTACAAGATCTAGCTAGCAAGAAGCTTGAGCCATTAGGCCAAACAGTTTTAATTAATAGAGTGGCTGTGTGTTTATTTGGATCTGAATGTCTGCAGGCCTGGGCAGGACTGGAGAAAACTCCACTACAGTCGAGTGCAGCTCTGACTGCATGTAGCTGGATGACTTGTAACTCCAGCCATGCCTCCTGGGGCCTGTAAATTCTGGCCAAGCCACGGCCAGTAACCCCTGGCTTGAAAGGCCACCAACAGTTTTTTAATGAATTCTTACCATGTTGGCACCAAATATAAATGAATTTCTAAACAGTCTTATTAAATGAGAAACAGACAGCCAAATACAGGGGTAATAACTGAAGAAAGTAGAGAAATAGAAAATAGCAATGACTAGCCTTAGTTTACCACCATGCAGTAGCTTCCACAGAGAGAGAGACTCTTCCTGTCTAACCTGTGCTTTTATTGTCTTCCTGTTCTGCCTTCTCATTGGCTCTAAGCCCAGCCATATTACTTCCTCATCACTGCCTATCTATACAGACGTCCAGGTCTCTATGATTGGTACTGGAAATAAAGGCATGTGTCACCACGCTTGGCTGTGTCCTTGACCACCCACAGACTCTGCCTGTCATGTGATTGGATTAAGGGCATGTGCTACCACTGCCTGACTTCTGTTTTTGGCTGACTATTTGACCTCTGATCTCCAGGCAAACTTTATTTATTAACATACAAATAAAAATCATTTTTCAGCACAAATAAAATATCACCACACTGCCCCAATTCTAACAATGGGGAGTTTCCCTTTTGGCAAGTTATATCTGATCAAATGAAAAGCATTTGTTAGCCTTACAAGATAGTTTAGATTTAATGGTCACACTATTTGAGGAATTTTATCTCTTCTAATCAAGAGGTCTCTCTTGTTCAAATATAGTCTTTATCAATTTTGATGGTATCTATAGCTTTACTTTTCCTGTACCATGTCACATTTTAACTGTTGTCATTAATCATTTACGGAATTTTGCCAAAATATTTGTGTTATGGTTTCTCCTGAATTTTTTGTTTTATCTTCTAGGGCTCTTCTATTATCCAAAGCAGTATGATTTTTTACCACAGGGATTAGGCCATTTAATTGCTATGGGGAAGAGTTTCCCCCGTGGTGACAGGAAATGACTGAACCAAATTTGACATGGGGGCCTGCAAGAGACTATCCCAAGGTATTTCCTGATGGTAAAGGGTTACCTTGTCTGTCCCTTGTTTATCTGCCATGCAGTGTCAGCCTTTGGAGCACCTTCTGCATAGTCCAGAAGACAAGGACCTTCTTTTTGGATTAAAAGAAATATTGTTCCTAGGAAAGCCCTGTTTACACTCCCTTTTTATATGACCTTGTTTAGCACAATTAAAATATCTGTCATCTTTATTTCTCTTCAAGCTTTTGAAAATCACCTGTCCTGTTCAAGCATCATCATGGTTATAAGATTCAATATTGACTGTAATTTGGATTCATTTCTCTATGGGTGCTGATCTTGCCTTTCAAAGCCTAAATACCCTTGTGCATTGTAAAATAGCATTGTCAAAAGCCAAAGATACAATCATTATTTGTCTAGCTTTTGAATTTTGTATCATTTTATTTACAACTGATGTCAAACGTTGTAAAAGAACAGTCAAGCTTTCTTTTGGGCCCTGTGTAACTTTAGTAAATGACACAGTTCTCTTTCTGACTTCTTCAATCTCTCCCAAGCATTCAAAGCTGCTGAACGGCAAAGAGTCAGGGTGTGGTCCTTGTATAGAGACTGTCTTTGTACATTAGCATAATCTTCCTCTGCAAGAAGATGACTATGGGAGATTTCCATACCTTTAACTTCATTGTTCAATGGTCCTAGCCTCATCTTTCCACCAGGTCCTTCACTGTAATAGAGGACCACATTCCAATACAACTGTAATCAAGTCTCTCCAGTGTTGTGGGACAATTCCCTTACTAGTTGACCATGAATTTAACAGCAGCTTTACAAAAGGTGAATGCATACCATATGAGACTATCACTTCCTTAAATCTCCTCAAATCTAACATTTTCACAGGAATCCACTTATCTCTTATATAGCCTTGGGAATACCTGTCATTTGGAAGTTGTTCTATAAGGTGATGGGATAAAATAAGGTTGGTTGTTTCATAACATTAGACTGTTCCTCTCTCATTTTAAAATGTAATGATGAGGTTAGTTCTGCTTTAAGTTCCTCTGTCTTCATCTGAATATCTCTATTATCTGTGTTAGTAACTGGCAATCAAAATGTCAATAGTTTCTCTAGTAACTTTTTCTAAGGGCTGTATGTTGGCACTCATGTCAACCAACTTTTTTAGGGATCAAACAAGAATTATCAAAATGATAGTTGACATTATATCAATCCCAGCTAAGGTGATTATCCCTTCATTTAATTGCTCAGTTTTTAAATCACCCATTGTGTAATCATACACATAAAGAAGAACAACATTCACTTGTCTTTAAAATCTCCAGCAGGGTAGTTCTGATGCTCTAAAATCATTTTGTATTCTCTTATTTCCTGCAATTGCTCCTGGCAATTACTATTTTCTTTCACTGTGGATTTATGTCTTCCAATACTTTGTTTTATTGCTTTGATCCAGCATGGGGCTCTATTAGACTAACTTCATTCAGATTTCATTTAGGCTTCTTCCATGTCTTCACATAGTTGGCCATTTATTGTTAATAATGATTATTTATTCATTTTGTATGGATTTTCCACTCTTTCCTCATTCACTTACCTACAAAGAACATTTTGTATACTTCTAGATGTGGCAAAGAGACTCAGCATTGCAAGCTTTTGTTTATATTGCTTGAGAGGTGCTACTGATTGATTCTGGGTCCTTAAATGTGCTAGGTAAGTACTCTATCATGAGCTTCAGTTCAGATGCTTTTGTAAAAATATATATGATGTGTAAGTTTATATTAATTTTATGAATTGTAAATAACATTGCTATTGTGTTTTCTGATAAGCCTCTTTTTGTACTTTTAGGAAATTTTGCCTGGCTTTATAAGTTCCTGAGTAGTTTATTTTTTATATCATCCACAGTATATGGGCATTCCTGCTTCTCCTCCTTTGTAGAAGTTGATGCCATTAGTGTTTTTATATTCTAGTGGATGGGTGTTTGTGTATTTTATATTATAGTCTAATGTATATTCTATATTCTAGCATCTCATTGTGTTCCTTTTAATTTTAACTTTTAATGGATATCATTAATACTTTCCCATACATATTTTACATCTGTATATCTTCTTTTTAAAAAGATTAATTGAAATTTTGGAGGGTTGTGTAAGTGAGTGAATGCACCTGCAACGCAGAGAAGAGGGCATTAGATTACCCTCAAGATTAAGTTACAGGTTGTTGTGCATTGCTTTACAGATTTAGAAATGAACCAAGGTCCTTTGCAAGAGACTACACACTTTCAACACTGAGACATCTTTCCAACCCAACATTTGAGACCGTGCCCCAGTATACTGAGGACCATCCTCTAAGCTTTACCTGTTAAAACTCAAACCAAATCTTTTAAAGCCTACCACCCTGAAGAGAAAACATCTATCATATGAGCGCTGAAGGAGATAGTTAATTAACATTCAAACCATGGTATTCTACCTACAACCCCCTAAATATGATGCCCTTGTTCTTTTTTAACTGAAATCACATTTTAAAAATATTATAAGAAGCATAAAATAATTGTAGCTTAAGTACAAAGAGGGAAATCATAAAAAATGAGATTGAATACATGTTGTGAGAATTTACAATATAAAAACATAAAGAGCAGAGTTCATGAAAGAGAGTGAGGAACAAGAATGTGTTTCATGTGTGTAATTTTTCCTTTCCTCAGGAAAATCTTAAGATCCATTTCATATTGACAGGTTAACAAAAAATAAGTTTGCATTCAGAGATATTAATGATAAAAATAATTAGATGGTGATGTTACAATGTGGTGGTATCTGGAGAATATAATTCTGAGATTCTATTTCTGTTATTGTTAATGTTTAAATGAAAAGTATGTATTGCAAATACTATTTCACTCTCATCAGCTCAACAAAAATTAAATGGAAATTATTTATCAACACAGACATAAGAAGATAATGGGATCTCAAAATACATGTGTAACAGGAATTGTAAAATGTCTTATAATAAAAATCCCAGAGCCAGATATTGGGATGAAACTGAGAGTTCAAAAGAATAGAAAAAGCCACAGCCACAAGTTCTTACTCCTAGGAAATTTTCAGCCCAAGAGAGAGTTTCTTCCTGTATACTTCACCCAGCAACATCACTAGCTCTTTCTGATTAGCTCTGTCACTTCCTGTCTGTACAGACCCTGCAGATCTCTATGGTTAATTACTTCTGGAACTAAAGGCATGTGCCACCATACCTGGCTCTGTTCTCATTGTGGCTCTGAACTCATAGAGATTCATCAGAATCTCTGCCTCCTGAATGCTAGGATTAAAGGCATGTGCTACCAATGCCTAACTTCCATGTTAAATATAGTGGCTGACTTTTTCCTCTGATTCCCTAGAGCAAGCTTTATTTGTTAGAGCACAAATAAAATATCACCACATATGCAGGTGGTACTATAAGTAGCTAGTGTTACTGTGATAGTTGTAGTAATTACTTTTGTAGCTATTCAGTATGAGGATACTTAGGAGGGTTGAAAATATTCATATATAGATTTAGAAACTATCATATATACACAGTCAAGACTGAGAACTGGAAGCTTGTCATCAATGGGAAGGCTATTACCATCTTCCAGGAACAAGAGCCTGCCCCCATTGGATGGGATGATGCTGATAGAGAGTATGTTGTAAAGTTTACTGGTGTCTTCACCAGTAGAGAGACCTGGAGTCCACTTGAAAGGTGGGGACCAAAGAGTCATCGTCTCTGCCTCTTCTGCTGATGCCTTCATGATTGTGATGGTTGTGGATTATAGCAAGTATTACAGTTCACTCAAGATTGTCAGCAATGATTCCTGCAGCACCAACTGCTTAGTCCCCCTGACCACATCATCCATGACAATTTTGGCATTGTGGAAGGACTCATGATGACAGTCCATGACATCACTGCCACCCAGAAAACTCTGATTGGTCCTTCTGGGAAGATGTGGTGTGATGGCCCAGAACATCATCCCTCCATCCACTGGTGCTGACAAGGGTGTGGGAAATGTCATCCCAGAGCTCAATCAGAAGCTGACTTGCATGCATTTTGTCTTCCTATCCACAATCTGTCTGACATGGCTCTGACATGTGACCTGAAGAATGCTATCAAGTATATGATGACATTGAGAAGATGGTGATGAAGGCATCCAAGGGCTCATTAGGACATAACAGGCTACACAGAGAACCAGGTTATCTCCTGCAACTTTAACAGTGATACCTACTCTTCAATATATGATACTGGGGCTGGCAGTGCTCTCAGTGTCAACTTTGTAAAGGTCATTTCTTGGTAAGATAATGAATACAGCTATAGCAGCAGGTCAGTGGACCTCATGGCCTACATGGCCTCCAAGGAGGAAGAAGACCTGGACCACCTACCCCAGCAAGAACACAAGAGCAGGAGAGGTCCTGGACTAGGAAGGAGTCCCTGTACCAACTCAACCCACAACACTAATCATTTCCCTCAGTTTCTATCCCAGAACCCCAGAAAAAAAGGAAGGGGCTTAGGGATTCCTACTCTCTTGAATACCATCAATAAAGTTTACTACACCCACAAAAAGTTCAGTGTTTGTTATTATATTGTAAATAATTATGGACAGTTGAATAAGCCTAATTATTCAGGAGTAAGAAAATGGATACCTAAATTTGATATTCATTCAATAAAACACATAGAGTAATTTAACAATGAACTATACCTACATATATCATTAGGAATAAAAATATAAATATACTGTTGAGCATCAAAGAATATTACAGAACATTACAGATAATGAAAAATAAACTTGTCACTTCCTTAATACTTTTTATTTAAAACAATTTTTAATTTAAATATATTTGATTATTTATTACTATTAAATTAAACATATTTGATATCTACGCCCAAGTCCTTCCAGATCTTCTCCTGCTCCCTATCCATTCTTACATTCTTTCTACAAAAACAAACAAAAACAAAAAACAATAACAAATCCCTCTGAAACCAAAAAACCAGAAGTTTAACTTCAGTGTGGCCATGAAGAGTATTGATTAGATCAATGATTAATTTTTCACTTAATAATAAAGCCTCAGAATGCAAATTCATAATGCTTGGTGTTCCTACCTATGATGGGAGTGCAATCAGGAAAAAGCACTGCTTAGAGGGATAATGACTGTAGATGAATTTCTAAATGGTCTTATTAAATAAAAAATATAGAGCCAAATATAGGGGTGAAAGCCTTAGAGAGATCATGGAAATAGGGAAAGACACAAGCCAACCTCACCTCAACAACTCTAGAGCTTCCAAATGCAAGTTATTTCCTGTCTACACACGCCTCTATATATGCTGATGTTCTGACATCTGATTTGCTCTCTCTGTTCAGCTACATCACTTCCTCTTCCTGCCCAGCTCTGTTAATGACTGTCTGTCTGTACAGACCACCAGACATCCATGGTTAACTAGTGTTGGAATTTATGCATGTGCCACCACATCTCGATCTGTTTCCAGTGTGGCCTTGAACTCACAGAGATCCAGACAGATTCCTGCCTGCCAAGTGATAGGTTAAAGGCATGTACTACCATTGCCTGACTCCTTTGTTTACTTAATGGCTGTTCCTATTCCTCTGATCTCCAGGCAAATTTATTTTTTAAAGCACAAAAAAATCACCAGATTTCCCCTTTTTCTAATGAAAAAATTAAAAAACAGTTATAACTAATATAAGAAAAACTATATGCAATAAGTACAATAACTGTACACAATATGTACGAGATAAATACATCAATAATGTCTGGTCTATTTGCATTTGACAAATTCAGAGAAAACATTCCATTATCTGTCCTATTTTGATGAGTCCAAAAATGGACCTAATTCACTTTCTATCCTATCTTGTATTACCAACAGAAAACTATCTTATGATGTCTTTCAAACGTATACATTGAACACATCTTAATGAGTTTCTTCTCTGAAATTTTTTAACAAAGAAAACCATAATTACAACTATTTAATCAACTCCCTCAGCCACCCGAGAAGGAAATAATATTACCTAGTAAAACAGAATGTGCAAAAAAGTGACTTCAAAAAACAAATGTGAGTTTTGACAAAAACAGTTAGATTCCTTGACAGTCACCTGAGGTTTCTCTGCATGTTGGGGCATCATCTTCGGCCCATAGGCTTAGCATATCTCACAGACTCATTTGTGAAGTAGGATATATGCAAGGCCTACAACAGTTCACCCTCACATTTGCTGCAAGTATTCCTTGTATCAGATAACTTGAATTCTGCCAGTGTCCTGTCATGATTCAGGAATTTAAATTCTGGAAATTGCTGGTGGTTTTGGAATTTGGCTTCCTCCTCTGATCTCCAGGCAAGCTTTATTTATTAAAGCACAAATAAAATATCACCACATTTCAGCACAAATAAAATATCATCACAGATGACCTCCTTCCTCTGCTGAGCAATCGTCTCAGATGAACCTCCTACTGTCATGCTGTGTACCTAAGTGCTTCCTCTTGCTCAACAAAGCTGTCTTTGGTCTTTATTTCAATGTCCTGCCAACAAACATCAATTATTGTGCATGCACAAATAATTCTGAATATACTCAGGACTGTCTACCAAAGGGATTTATGAATATTAAAAATTTCTCCATCATTTGGTCTGTGCCTGTTCTAATTTCTCCTGTTGCATTTGCATTTTTATTTTCTACATCACCCAAATCATCCAACACTATAGCTGCATGTATACACTCACTCCTAAAAAGAGAATACCAAGGCCTAACACAAACTGTGTTTGAAGCTGTAAAATTGTTCCCATCTTGAATTTCTGATGCTCTGCAAGATAGTTCTGTTTTGTAAGTACATAATTCTGTTATATTATATAGAGAAACTGTGAATGGTTCTTTTCTTTCTCTTGATTTATTACTTTTGCTAAGGTTTCAAGCACAATGATGAAGAAAAGAGGGATGGAGGATATGCTTGTCTTATTCATAAATTCAAGAGGTGATGTCATTCAGTAAACTACTGGCTGTAATATATCACATTTACTAACTTAGGGTATCATGTTCCTGCTCCAAATTTCTTCAGAGTTTTCATCCTGAGAAGACATTCAACTTTGCCTTTTTTTTCTTTTTTTATGACTATAAGACATGTCTGCTCCTGGAAGCACCAAACTATATCAGAGAAGATATGGGCACTGAATTATTGAATTTCAACCTCCACATGGAATTAACTTTCACTGCAGCAAAAATTAACCACTGGGCAAGAAAGTGCCCTCCAATTGACTGCTGACTGTATGCTGTCCAAAATGGACAAGCAGGACACAAAACAAAGGACTGCAGATCCTTGCCAAGACAAGTGTGGTTGCATTTTGCTTTTTCAACAGGCATCCTCTGAGGCCAGGGAAATATGGCACCATTGCTGAAGTGGCCTTTGCAATCCAGAAACAGTGCCTCTTGCTTTGAAGGCAGCTGAACAGACAGTGGGCCAATGGCTCCTGGTGTGCAGTGGAACAGTAGCTGAGACAGTTATTCTGGGAAGAGTAATTCAACTGATGGTGTCTGGCCTCTACATAGTAGAATGGCAATTAATAAAGGAGATGAAGCTACCCACAAACCAAGAAGAATGGGAAGCTGAATTCCAAAAGCACCAGCAATTTCCACAATTTAAATTCCTGAATCATGACATGACACTGGTGGAATTCAAGTTTATCTGGTACATGGAATACTCACACTAAATGTGGGGTTGAGCTGTAGGCCTTGTATACATCCTGCTTCACAAATGAGTCTGTTAGATATGCTAAGCCTGTAGGCTGAAGATGATGCCACAACATTGCAGAGAAACTTCAGGTGACTCTCCAGGCAGCTGGCTGTTTCTGTCATAACTCACATTTTTTGGAAGTCACTTATTTGCACTTCCTGTTTTTTTTTTTTTTGGTTTTTCGAGACAGGGTTTCTCTGTGTAGCTTTGCGCCTTTTCCTGGAACTCACTTGGTAGCCCAGGCTGGCCTCGAACTCACAGAGATCCGCCTGCCTCTGCCTCCCGAGTGCTGGGATTAAAGGCGTGCGCCACCACCGCCCGGCAGTGTTGGCTTTTTTTTTTTTTTTTTTGGTAGCACTTCCTGTTTTACTAGGTAATATTATTCCCTTCTTGGGATTCTGAGGGAGTTGAAGATTAGATAGTTATATTTTTCCTTGTTAAAATATTCCAGAAAAGAAACTCACTAAGAGGTGTAAAGTGTATAAATTTGAAATACATCATAAGATAGTTTTCTGTTGGTAATACAAGATAGGATAGAAAGTGAATTAGGTATATTTTGGATTCACCAAAAGGGGATAGAATGAAATATTTTCATGGAATTTGTCAAATGTAAATGGCCTGGACATTGTGATGTATTTATTATTAGTATATATTGTGTATAGTTGTACTTGCTGTATATGGTTTTTCTTATATTAGTTATAACTCTTTTATTTTAGACAAAAGGGGAAATTTTGTGATGGATTGTGTCCCCCAAAATACTATGTCCCCCAATAAAATTTACCTGAGGATCAGAGGAAAATGCCAGCCGTTATAGTAAACATAGAAGTCAGGAATGGTAGTACACACTTTTCATCTTATCATTCAGGAGGCAGGGATCTGTCTGGATCTCTGTGAGTTCAAAGCTACACTGGGAACAGAGCCAAGCATGGTGAACCACACCTTTAATCTCAGCACTAACCATAGAGGTCTGGAGGTCTGTACAGACAGACAGGAAGTGACAGAGTTGTCAGGGAGAGAGCAAATAATATAGCAGAACAGAAATGCATATAGGTATGGGTATATAGGAAGTAGGTCTCTTTGGAGACTGAGCTGTCAGTGAGGTGAGGTTAGCTTGAGGCTTTTTCTATTCCTCTGGTCTCTCAGGTTTTCATCCCTACATCTGTCTCCAGGTTTTTATTAAATAAGACCTTTTAAGATTTGTCTACAGTCAGGATAGAAATTTAAGCAGGAACTAGAAGACAAATATCATGCTTCTCAAACAAAAGAGATACTGAAGTCTCTGGAAGAAAACTGAAAATTTAATTCAGTCATATAATTTCCTGAGACAAGGGAAATTGAAGATTGGAAGGGGACTGATGTAAACTGCACCTCCATATTCCTTGTTGGAGTGAGAGTGGATACTTTTAGAGTTGTTCTGATAGACTGTGGCAGTTTCAATGTGAAGTGTCACAGAGGATCTGCATTTGAACACTTGGTCCCAGCTGGAGTGGCAGATGGGAAGGGTGTAGCACATTCAGCAGGTAGAGCCTCACTGGCAGAAGTGGGTCACTGCTGGGGAGGCCTCTCTTCTTGTTCACTCTCTGCTTCCAAACTGTCAGTTCAATGTGACCAGCTAGCCTGAAACTCCTGCTGCCATGTCTCCCCCACCCATGTCTTTCCCATGGTGGGAAAGAGCCCTTCATACTCTAAGCCAGAATAAACCACCTTGATTTCTCCCTGCTCTGCCATGGATTATCTTTCTGTACACTGTGAATACGTGTTGCACTAATTAGGTGATAAATAAAGCTGCATTGGCCTATGGCAGGGCAGGATAGAACCAGATGGGAAAATCTAAGAATATATGGAGAGAAGAAAGGAGAGTAAGGAGAGATGCCAAACTGCTGTCCAAGGAGCAACATGTAATGGGAGGCAGGGAAAGCCATGGAACACATGGCGATACATAGATTAGTAGTTATGGGTTGAATTAAGTTATTAGAGCCAGCTAGCAAGAAGTCTGATTCATAGGCCATATAATTTGCTTCTGAGTGATTATTTTATAAGTGGCTCCAGGAGCTCAGGGCTCAGCGGGATACAGGAAAACTTTCAGCTACATTTTGGCACCAAACATGATAGCAAGAGTTTCCACCTGAAAACCCAAGAAAGCTTATAAAAGGGATTCTAAAATGGAGCCAAAAGCAGCTTCCTAATTCATGTCACTCAGGGTGGGCTGCAGTACAGAGACACATCCCCTGGCCATAGCAGGCTTCAGCAGCAACATTGAGGAATCCTGGTATCTCTGATGGGCTGAGCCATGATACAAAGAGGCTTCTCCCATCCACTGCCTGCTGGCTTGGGAGCACAGCCACAGGCTTAAAAACAAAGGTATACTACTTAATACTGCTTGTCAGAATTGTGGAGATAAGCATGACTCTTTGGTACCTGTGCCATGTTAAAAAAAACCTAGTGGGGTGGGGCTGACAGCCAGTGCTGCTACAGCTTCAGCCACCATGTAGTTTAAATCAATTGTCAATAAATGATTACAGGTTCACAATAAGACAGATCCAATTCTCATGTGGTCTTCATTTATCATGGTCTCTTATTCCTTGTTCTCCCTCTCTGTTCTTGATCCAGCTGGGATCTCCCGCTCCCCTAAGATCTCTTTCCCTCAACCCTTGCCCTTCATTACCCCCACTCACGTCCAGGTTGTTCATGTAGATCTCATCAATTTCTCTGTCACTGGGTGATCCCTGTGTCTTTCTTGGGGTCCTGTTTTCTAGGTAGCCTCCCAGGATTTGCGAGTAGCAGTCTAGTCATCTTTGTTTTACATCTAGTATCCTCCTATGAGTGAGTACATACCAAGTTTGTCTTTCTGAGTCTGGGTTACCTCACTCAGGATGATTTTTTCTAGATCCATCCATTTGCCTCCAAACCTCATGATGTGCTAGAGTGGTCCCCAGAAATCCACAACGGTACCTCCACAATAGACTACTGTCAATGGTCAAGAGACAGCCCGAAATGACCTACTCTGGTGATAGGACTGCCAAACACCCTAATTATCGTGCTAGAAACCTCATCCAATGACTGAGGGAACCAGATGCAGAGATCCACGGCCAGGCCTCAGGTGGAGCTCTAGGAGTCCAATTGACGAGAAAGAAGAGGGTTTGTATGAGCGAGAATTGTTGAGACCAAGGTTGGAAAAAGCACAGGGACAAATAGCCAAATGAATGGAAACACATGACCTATCAACCAATAGCTGAGGAAGCCCCCAACTGGATCAGACCCTCTGGATAAGTGAGACAGTTGATTAGCTTGATCTGTTTGGGAGGCATCCAGGCAGTGGGACCGAGACCTGTCCTCAGTTCATTGTTGGCTGTTTGGAACCCGGGGTTTATACAGGGACACTTGGCTCAGCTTGGGAGGAGGGGACTGGACCTGCCTGGACTGAGTCTACCAAGTTGAACTCAATCCTCAGGGGAGTCTTTGCCCTGGAGGAGATGGGAATGGGGGGGTGCCCTGGGGGGGATGTGGGAGGGGGAGAACAAGCGAATTCATTGCTGATATGTAAAATTAAATTAAAATATAAAATAAAATTTTAAAAAAAGACAGATCCAGATGGAATAAAATTCTAAAGAGTTTACATTGTGTATAATAAGTTATGTAGGCTTAAGAGAGAGAAGAGAAATAATATAGTCACAAAAATAAAAGTCTTAAAAATAATATATAAAAACTATAATAAGCCATGTAAAGATGGAAATTACACAGAGTCTAGATTATGTTGTCTTTGGGATTTTTAACTGGAGAGAGATATTTGATTGTATTTAACTCAGGCTGATGAGTTAAATATATATATTAAAGGTATCTTTTCTTCAAAATTTATGTCTAAGGATATGTTGCTTTGGAAAAGAGGTTTTCCTTCTCTTTCCACAGAAGATGAGAAGCTATAGATTCCTTCGAGGTTAATATGGTTCCAGCAAGAAAGACCCCCTGAGGTCTCCAGATGAGCCATCATCCAGAACAGCCTCAAGGCAAATGGCTCAGAGAATACATCCTCACAGATTACTCCAGTCAGGACTTGACCATAATCCTAAAATTTTCTTTGTGTCCCTGTAAGTTTAACAGGACCCCCAATCAGCAAGAAGTAACATAGAAAACTACACCCACAATACCAAAAATGGATTATGAATATTTATCTTTGTTTAGGGGGTTGGTTACAAATTGTTATTGGTCATAGTCAATCTCTTTCTAAAAGAAGAAAGGGGGTTATATTATAAAAATGATGGGGAAAGGGGATAGATTATTAAATCTACTTTAATCCAAAAATAAAAAACTGTTAATCTTACATATTTTGCATCAGTATGGATTTTAGTTTATTGATACAAATTTTGTTATACTGTATGTATATTTCTACTCTTGTTTAGGGTATTATGTTTATGTAGGTCATTTAATAATGAAATCTGTAATTAAGAAATACCAATTAATAGTCATCTATAATCGCAAAACCTATGGTCACGTTAGGTATGTTTTCAAGGTCATACAGAGATATATTTCAGATAGGCAATCTTCAAACACTTCAAAGACCTATAGAATGTGGCATTTAAAATGTTTAAAGGACTTAGACTTTTCTTGACAGTGAGACACATCTGCTCCTAGCATCACCAATTACTTCAAAGAGGATGATGGGCATCGAAGAAACTCCATATGGAGTTTGTTTTCCTTATGGCAAAAGCTAGCCATGTAGACAAAGAAAGTGCCCTTGCCTCAACTGCTGACACTATGCGGTACAAATTGGACAAGCAGGACACAAAAGAAAGAACTTTGCCAAGACAAGGTGGGAAAGTCCTTCAAAAATCTTGCTTCACAGATAAGTCTGTCAGATATGCTAGGCCTTTAGGCTGAGGATGGATGCCCCAACATTGCAGAGGAAATCTGGTTGACTGTTTAAGCAGTATGATGTCCCTGTTATTAGGTAACATTACATCTTTCTGGAGTCTTTGATGGAGTTGAAAACTAGATAGTTATAGTTATATTTCTCCTTGCTTATTATAAAAGATAAATTACATATAAAACTTCAGACTTACAAAAATAGGTTAAATGGTAGACTGTTTTCTAATTTTGCCAAATATAAATAGACTAGACATTGTAACTGTAATACTTGCTTGATAACTGTTTTGTTATATGTAACTTTACTATGTCAAAGTTAAAACCTTCCTTTTTGATTAGACAGAAAAGAGCTGTCTCTCTGTACTTTAGGAGTATGTGTTGCTCTGATTGGTTGATAAATAAAGCTACATTGTCTATGGTAGGCCAAGATGGAGCCAGGCAGGAAAATCCAAGAGAGATAGTGAAAGGAAAAAGGAGAGTAAGGGAGATGCCAAACCACTGTCCAAGGAGCAATAGGACACATGTAAAGGCACAGATGTGGCAATATGCAGATTAATAGAAATGAGTTAATTTAAGATGAAAGAGCTAGCTAAGAAGAAGCCTGCCATAGGCCATACAGTTGGTAATTAATATAGGCCTCGGGGTGATTATTTTATAAGCAGCTGTGGGACCTTAGAGCAGGGCAGGACACAGAAAAATTTCAAGCTATGATGGTCTGTGACTCAAGTATGTGATGTCTTCATCAATAGGGTCTCAGCATCAAGATCTAGAGAGTGAATAAGGGCATTGACAATAACCTGTAGTGTTTGGGGCTTGGGAGATTATAGAACCCCACTGATTAACAACTTAAAAAAGGGTAACCTATACCTAGCACTGGGCATTATATTTGACAGCGTATATTGTCTAGGGAGATACTGTTTCTTCCATTGCAGAGCAACTCCATTTATAAATGTGTATGTGTGTGTGTGTGTATTTTATTTATTAGAAATATATATTTATTTTATAAATATATATATATATATACACAAGGATGTGACTATGGTAGTGTGTTTCCATGTGCCTTTTTGAAAGGTGTTTAATGTTAGGTACCCTTCTCAGTTCCCCTGTCTCTACCCCACCCTCCCATCTTCTATCCAATTCCAACTTTCTGTCCCATTATTCTCCTTCCCACTTCATAACACCTGCTCTTGAATTCTCCTTCCCCATACCTGTACAGCCCCTTACCAGTTTCCTGCATTATATAGATACTCAAATTTAAAGAAATGTATCTAAAAAATCAAATGTGTTATCTACATACACAACAGGAAATGTGACATTGATATTTTTTGATGGGGATTTCTGCTTTGGAAGGGTCGTTTTCAACTCCATTCATTTACCTGAAATTTTTATTTCTTTATTGATGAATAATATACCATGTGTATATGAACAACATTTTCATCATTCATTCATCAAGAGATTGATATCTAGGCTTCTACTCTTTCCTGGAAATTGTGAAGAGAACAACAATAGATATCAATGAGCAACTCTCTCTGAAGTAGGATACAGAGTTTCGAGTATGCCTAAGACTGGTATATCTCTATTTCTGTGTTTGTATTTATGTATACAGCAAAATTTAAAACATGGATGAGCTTCCACTTCACATGAGTTACAAAATTTATTCTTCAGGTAAAAATTAACTACAAATTTTTATATATGTGATGTAGAGGGTAGATTAAGGTAACATGTTATAAGATATCTCAGATTTTAATTCTGTGTGTCACTTTCACCTGGTTATTGTTTAGCATTAATACATCATTGTGTTAGTTTATGATGCAAGTTTTCTCATTCTAGCCAAGTTTCTTACCAGTAGAAGAAATATGCTTTACACTAACTCAAGGTTAATAATGAATTTTACTTTAAGCATCCTGATGCATGTGTAAGAGAATAATTGCTACCAAGTTTAGAAATTATAGAGTGGGTCATGGAAGAAGAAATGAAAGTGAGAACCTATAACTCTTTCTAAATTTTATTTATCTTCTTCAAAGGACTAGGAGAAGAAAACATGACAAATTTTTAAGTATTACTTAATTGTAATGGAATAAATGAATGCTTATATTTTCTTTTGGGGTTCTAGCAAACCACCTCCTCTACCACTCAAATAATGTATTCATAGTGATGGTGACATCCATGTAGGTATTCAGTCCCACACCGACTTTTCAGTTGTTCTGCAACATTTTAATCTAAATTAATTATAGAGTAAAACAAAGTTGTAAAGTAATAGATAATGTATTGGTATGCTTTCTACCTACCCTGTAGTCATGTGAACCCCCACACTGATATAATACATTAACAGAAAGTGTACTTGATGTTGGTGAAACAAAATTACCTATACTGTAGATTCCACTGAGACTGCATCATTTTGAACATCTCATGTGTTACTGGGTTCTGGACAGGACCAAGGCTAGATATTGGAGCATGTGCAGAGGAAAGATCCTGTCTCCATACAAGAAGCAATGAAACCCAAGTAAGTTCAGGCATACTCCTTTAATAAAACTCTCAAACACCATGATAGGTCACATGTGAACCCAGGACCAAGTCCCCTAAGGACCAGCCTTTAGGATTCACCCCTTGAAAGTCCCACAGACCCTTCTAAAGCTATCATCCTTGCTGAACAAGTGTCCACTACATGGTGGACATAGTTAAGCCACATCCAATGAACAACATTCTTCCCATGGCCTCCAATGTACTTGTCCCTCTTGTCTTCCAAATTAAATAATATTTTTAAAAAAACTAAGAATGAACCAAAGGTGCCTGTGATTAGAAGAATATAAAGTTTATTCATAGAAGAAAATACTTAAAAATTCCAAGCATTTACACTCTAAGAACTTAAAGATTAACAAATTTATGAAATAGGTTATATGAACTGGTACACATGCTGAAATCTGCATTTCACGAGACATGTGGACCAACACAATTCTTTTTCCTGATGAAATAAAATAAAAGTAAAATTTCTGTTCATAGGTGCTAGTGTTAATCCCAAAGATGGGAGAAGACCACTGACCCAAATAATTGTGGCCAAAATAATTAAACAAAGCAATTCATTAAAGCAAGGATTTTGATTCATGTTCAAGAGCTGCTGCCCCATAAGATGGGGCTTAAGAATTCAGCATTGGATGTGAGGAAGGCAAGTTTTTATACAACTCATGTGTAGGGGGTTTCCAAATGGGGGAATAGGCAGGATTACAGGATCAGAACAGAGCATGTGGTCAAAACAAGGTAATCACAACAGGTAGTCATAACAAGGTAATCATAGGTGGTCACGTGACCTTTTGAAACAGAGTTCCAAGATGGTTATTAACAAGTTTTTGAAACAAAGACACAATTACCATTCCTGGAACAGGCAGTACAGAACCATTTCTACTTATGGTTTCGGATGAGACATAATCCAATCTTTGAAAAGCAGAGGTTTAATCATAAACAGAACTGAACCTAGTTTGTCTTTATCAGTTGACTTTGAAGATTAAGACAGAGGCAAGCTGGTTCACTAGTAATAAAAATGTGAATATGGATGAGAATTGGAACTTAGGATACCTGCAGAGGATTCAGAGGACTGTCAGCTTGATTGTCCCTGAGAAGAAAACCACACTGAGAGCATCACTGCTGTGGAAAAAGTATCAAGAGTGACACACCGTCACCATGCAGAACCCTGCAAGTCTCCATGGTCTACTTTTGCTTCAGTTATACAGTCAAAAAACTCATCATTTATTTTTGATGTTGCTAGTTGTGGTGGGGATTGTCCCTTAATGGAGAGAACAAAAATATTTACAGGTAGGTAGATCAGTTAGGATGGGACGGTAGAGGCTGATATTTGAGACATGATATGATTATGATTCAGTAATGCACTCACACAACACAAGCTGATGCTACTTGATGTTACAACCTATTATGGGAGTTGGTCCATAATAGAGGGAAGAGTAATTATTTGGACACAGGTAGACATAAAAGGATTGGATAGGAGAGGCTGATAAGATAGTGGAAATGGGGCAGATGCTAAGAAACATCTTAGTGGGCATCTGGACTCAAAGATTTCCAGTGTGTAACTTGTTCCCAGTATAAATACTGGAAGTCACAAGTTCTGCTCATCATTTTTATAAGACTCACCTAGGTCAGAAACATTTACCCAGCTCCCAAAGGCAAATTCCAATTCCAAACAAGGAAGCAGATTCTAGAACCAATCTGTGAAAGGGCCTTCTTCAGCTCTTCATCTCTAGACCTGAAAATGGAAGTAAGGTAAGGATATATTCCAAGAATGTTCAGAGAGTTACTGTCTTGGAGTTTTCTTTATATCAACATTCCTGTGTTACTACCACAAAATGCAGTATGTAGGGTCCAGAGCTTCCTCCTGGGAAGGCTTAAGACAGACGCTTACTTTTGAAGCAAGGATATGGCCTGTCTTAAAGAGACTTTTCTTACTTCCCGAAATCATATTCATGTCTGTTGTTTCTTAAAAGAGGAAGGTTATATGAATAATGTTTCCCAGTGCAAAACCTGGTGCAACAGGTTCATAGTTTGATGTTTCTCAAAGCTGATCTCTAATGCTTGTATGTTGCATTCAGGAAAAAACTGATGGTTAGAATTTGAATAACCGATGAATGCTACAGGAAGTGTTTATTTACAAAGACCACAGGTCTTAGGGACAGTGGAAAAACAGAGAATAATGATAAAGCAAGAGAGTGAAGGAAGTTGTCCACTGCTTGGCTCCAATAATCACCAGAAGGAATTGGTACTGGAGAAGGAGAGAGGGCATGAGGGAGGGGGAACAGAGGTCTTAGTTACAGGTCAGTAGTAGGAGTGGAAAACTAGATGCACGGAGAAGCACTGCTGTTGTCAACACACAGCTGACCAAGAGAAGGATAGAAAATACAAGTCTCAAGCATCTTGCCTTTTACACTCTTATGTCCTTGGAAATGTCACCATCTGCCTCAAACAAAAAGAAAGTTAGAGAAAAATACAGCTCTTAGGGGTGAGACAAGGCACTTCTCTGAGATGTCATGGAGCAGCGAGGTAGATGGAAGGAAAAACTTTGTCACTTGCAAGTCTTCTTCCACCATGAGGCTTTTGTCATCAGTGAAAACTCTCCACCTTCTACCATCTTCTAGAAACATCTATGGAGAAGGCTCCTGTGATGTTAGGTTTTTCTTTCTCATTTACTGCACTCCACTTAGCAGTCCTCCATTAGACATGCCTGTTTCAGGTCCCTCTCTGCAGCAGCACTCAGACCTCACCTCTCCTTCCTTCTTCCTCCTTCCTCTGCTGTGTGTCATGTCAGAACCACATCCATCCACAGACTGTGCACCTAAGTGTGTCCTGCTGCTCTACTAAGCTGTGTTGGGCCTTTACTTCAATGTCTTGCCCATGAACAGTGTCAGTGATTTGTCTGTGCTTGAATAATTGTGAATACGCTCAGGGCTCAAGACAAAAAGAGTTAGGAAAGCTGAAAATTTCTTTATCACTTTGTCAGTGCTGGTCAATGACCATTGTTGCATTTGTCTTTTTTACTTATACATGATTCAGCATCTGATGTTGTAAACATTTCCATGTGTGCATTCATTCATGAGTAAACAAAGGCAAGGTCTCACACAATCTGAGATGGGGATATAAATACATCCCATCTTCACTGTCTGATACACTGAGGCATTTCTAGGATATATGGTTTGTAAATAAAGATAAAGAGAATTTTTACCTCTTAAATTTTAAATTTGTATGCTTTTCTTTCTCTTGACTTATTACTTTTATGAAAATTTCAAGCACAATGTTGAATATAACAAGACTAGCGGCCGTACATGTTTCATATTTATTAAACAATTTTGTGTTTGCCCAATTCAGAGAGCCTTTGGCTATCTCTGTGCTGCATTGCTTTCACCATGTTAGGCTCCCCTATTTCTTTTCCAAGTTTCTTGACAGATCATCACTCTGGGTGTCATTTAATTTTGTCACTTCATTTGCTACATATTTTGAAATGATCAATTTTCCTTCATATTTATGCTCATTACATTAATTAATTAATTTATTTAGCCATGTTTAACCACCCTTGCATTTTGGAATAAAATTGACTAAATCATTGTGAATACTATTGATATTTTATTGTCATTTTTTCAGTATTATACATAAAACAATTCATTGTGATCATATTTACCCATTGTCACTCTCTCTAAGCAATGATCAAATCTGTTGACATTCTTCTTCCTCCCAACCAGTCTATTTTCTACTTTCATATCATTTTTTAAAATTTATTTACTTATTATGTATAGAATTCTGCCTGCATGTATGCTTGCACGCCAGAAGAGGACAACAGATCTTATTATAGATGGATGTTAGCCACCATGTGGCTGCTAGGAATTGAACTGAGGACCTCTGGAAGAGCAGCCATTGCTCCTAACCACTGAGCCAACTATCTAGCCCTCATGTCACTTTTTTATGATCCACTGACTGTTCAATCTTTATGAAATTGTATGTTATTTTATTGTTTCTTTTGTTGACCATTTATTTTATGTTTAACATAATTTATTGATTGTATCTTCAGGAATTTCACATTATACACCCTAATTTACTCACATATCTTTGGGTCGGCTGCTTACCTAGGACCAGTCTGACTATTTTAAGCTGTTCATACCCTAAGATTGTTCCATGGATAAAAACCTTGTGCTCCTATGGGGTGATCAAGGCTCCAAGAATGAATGATATGATCTTGGTGAACACAACTGAGTTTGGTGGGTGATTTTCTTCAAAGCTCTTATGTGACATTAGTTTGTAAGGTCTTCTGGATGCTTTCCCTAAGCTTGGAGCTCTGCTTGACATTATCAGATGATTTCTCCTTTATGAAGGCCTCTGTCTAGAATAAGAAGTTATCCAGAAGGATCCTGTGATGCAAAGCTTTCTATGTGAGTACTGTTCAGGCTAAGCTACTGCAAGCACAGGAACAGCCCTCGTTCTGCACCCTTGGCCAATGAGGGAAAGAAAAACTTTCTTCTCTTCAATTGTCTCTGTGGCTTCAGGGGTGAGAAAAAGAAGCCTATTAAGGATGTCTGTATGGAGAAGTGGAATGGAAAGAAAGCTCTGAATGAAGCTACCTGCCCAGCTATGCTGTTCTCTGTTCCAGACTGTTTGCATCCATGTATAGATCTCAAAGCACTTCTCAGGGGTTGGGACACTATTCCCAAATGGAGGTACTCTCTAGTTTCCTCTGCAGCACAGCCCACACTTTTCATGCCAGAGACCTGTGCCTTTGCATGTAGGTACAAGTCACAACCAGAACAATATTTCCTCAAAATTTTCAACTACCCTTGATCTTATGGTTCATTTGCTCATTTGTTATAGTTTGTAACTCTCCCCTGTAACCCCACAGAGAACAGGAAACTGATGATATAATCGCAAACAGAAAAGTGCTTGATGTCCTCCAAGGCTTCGATGCCTTCTAGTTTTCAAATTTTAAAATGAAGACTCAGCCTTTCTAGCATAAGAAGTGTGACTGTTCGCACACAGGTCTTCATAAGAAGTTCCATTCCCTTCATGACTTTCACTCATGATTCCATTTTCCCCATTTGGTAGATCCCTTACACTGACTGAGGGCAGCTATGGCTTGTGCCAGGATCTCCCATATTCCTACACCGGAGAAGGAACCTCTGCCCTGGAACAGAAAGAAAGTTTCAGAATTCTGTCTCTTCCTGATACAGCATAAGATGCTTAGCAACTGTACTGGGACCACCAACTACCCCAGCATCACTAAAGGCATTGGTCTGCAGATAGACTGAATAGTACAAACTGTATTTAAGAGAAGTTTCTAGTACTCTGAGGGTTTGATACATTACTTAATCTTTGCAAGCCTGTTTTCCCCTCCTTATGAATCTGTGCCAGACATTCCCACATAGGCAGGTGGTCTTGACAGAAAGTTTCATGTGTTCATATCTCAATTTACTTTGAAGGAACACCAGTGGAACATTCTCAAGCATGGGTCCATCCATCCCAGCCTGGAGCACTGACAACACAACAATGAATGGAAGTTATTACACTGAAAACTCACTCTGTGTCACCATGGACAAAATCTTGAGTATTTTTACTGTCATCATTTGCATGGTTGGGCTGACAGGAAATGCCATAGTGCTGTGGCTTCAGGCCTTCCACATGCAACCGAATGAATTCTCTCTCTATATCCTCTACCTTGTTGGGACTGACTTCTTCTACCTTGAAAAGTCCTTATCATCCTAAGCAATGAGAAGAATGAAAACTAAAACAACTTTTCATTTCATGGCACCTAGGCAGAATACTTAAAATGCTTATGAGATTCATAGATAAAAGACTGAACCTAGAAAATATTATCTTGAGTAAGGTAACATTTTCTGTAAAATAAATTTTCATTCTTAAATGCTGCTACATTTGACAATTTAAAGTATAATTAAGAAAACGTAATATGCGCATGTTAAAGAAATGCATAGCTCAATAAATTTGCTTGGATAAATATAACTACTTTACTCAAAACCAAATCAAGACACAAAATACTTCCTTGCCTCTGTGAGTTCCCTCTGTTCCTCCAGTCATAACTCTGTCTTGGGAGGTCAGTACTGCCCATATTTGCAATTTAATGTAAATTTGAGGGTGCAAACTAAGAGTATATCATCATGTTGTGTGATACGTGATAAAATAGATGTTAAAAGTGAACACACTAACATATAGATGTATTTACAACCCAAATACATATATATATATATATATATATATATATATATATATGTACATATGTAAATTTCCTTTCTGTCAATATAGTAAGAGCTGCTTTATGAGAAAGTTCTAAATGCAATGCATTATTAACACATAGAGATCTTGTGTTGTAAATTATTTTTTTCATCTTATATATTTGTTTACTTCATATTTTTACGTGTTTTTCCATTTTCTGTTACCACACAAAAGTTTAGTAACCACCATCATATTATGCAGTCTGTCTGTATGTATTGACACTTTACAATAAATTACACATGTAAATGAGGTTTTAGAACAGTTTTTCTCCTTATGTTGATCTTACTTCCACTTGAGTCAAATGGTAACTCCCTTTAAATTAAAACTCCATTAATATATGTATCTATTTTAGGAAGTAGTGGGTTTCAAAACAGTTTTCATAAGGCCTATAGTGTCATACTTAACCTTTCCCAAATTCCATCCTCTACCCTGCCTTCCTATTGAACTTGGGCTTTGAAACAGTGTTGGAAATGTAAGTATTTTGTGATGCTTGAAGATGGACTATCTGAGTTTTACATTATGAAATGTGCGTGACACTTCAGGATGCAGTGCGGAATGTCAAAAGTCTTCATAGACTTCTGCTTTAAGTATTTATTATTATTATTATTATTATTATTATTATTATTATTATTATTATCCAGCTAGTGGTTGATTATACAAACTTTAGTGCATAACTATTGGGCAGAACTCCACCCATATTTTATCCAAGGAAAAGAACTCTGCACTTTTGACAGTTGAGGAATAATGTGCTGTGTATCTGTCTCAATTTTACAATCCATTTATCTGTTGTATCATGGCTAGGTCTCCCATGTACTGAATCCTGTAACTAATGCCCCCCAAAACATACACATACAACACTTTCTTTTACTAGCGAAAGATAGGCCTTTGTCAATTATTTTATTTTAATCTCATATGTCTTTATTTCATAGTGGGCTTCTGGCCACAATATGAATTTAGTGTGTTTTTTTATTTCATTGTACTTAAATTCAGTTCTCCAAGTCGCTCTGTTTCAATTATCATGTGATATGAAGAGAGGATAGAATATTGTGTCTGATGGGTTGAGTGCTTGATAAATAGCTTAATGGCTCTACAACTCTATATATAATATAATGGAGGTGGGGATATATGGAAAGGGGGAAAGCTCACATAAAGACAGAAAACAAAATGTGGCAGGAAAAGACAAGAAATATGTATTGAAGGACACTTTTTCAGAGTCTATCACTTGAAAGAATTCATGGCAGGAACTCAAGTAAGAACTAAAATACTATGGGGTGGACACTGCTTGCTGACTTCCTCACTTGGCATCTCTGAGGCAATTGTTTAGATAACTTTCTTATAGAGCTCCAGACCACTAGCAGAGAGAATGTCAAAACCAAAAGTAGGCTGAGTCACCCTACATCAATTAACAATTAAGATAATCCCTCAGAGATATCTTCATAAGATAAACTAGGAAAGATTTTCAATTAGGACTTCTAAAGGGATCCTATTTGTATCAATATGCCAGTTTGATAACTAGGACATTCCATTTGTCAACTTACAACACAAACACTTCATTTAAAGCAATAATTTTTCTATTCCTTGTCCCTGAGCTCTCATTTTAACATCACCACATAAAATACAATCAAAATTTCAAAGTCCCATAATCTTGAAGTTTTTAAGCAATTAAAAATGGAGGGGGGGAGAAAAAGGGAATCCGTGGCTGATATGTAGAACTGAATTGTATTGCAAAATAAAAAAAAAAGAAAAAAAATTCAAGAACTTTTCTAAATCAAAAGTTCCTTAACTTGAAGCTCTTACAAGATAAAGAAACAAACAATATATGTCTTGCTCCAAAATGAAAGAAGTAAAGAATAGCAAAATAAATTAAAAAATCTAGCAGTGTAAATGCAAATAATGTAGCTCCATATTCAGCATCTGGAATTCACTCAATGTATAGTTGTCTAGCTCCAAAAAAATTGTGCAGGCCCATTCTCCAGCTCTGCCATTTACAACAAACACAGTTTGTTTTGTATTCTCTATCAATTACAGCAAACACAGTTTGTCACATAGACTCAGGCTTTCTGCCCTCCACACCTGCCTTTGTCCTTGAAACCATCTGATGCCTGGCACTGTCATTTCTGATATGCTAGGGAGCATGATGGAAGAGAAGTGCCCTTAGTTAAGGTTTCTAGTTGCTGTGAAGAGTTACTATGACCATGGCAACTCTTATAAAGGAAAACATTTAATTGGAGCTACCTTATAGTTCAGAGGTTTAGTCTATTATCATCATGTTGGAGAACATGCTGGGAAACATGTTGCTGGGGAAGGAGCGGAGAGCTCTACATCTTGACCCACAGGCAAAAGGAAGTGAACTGTGTGTCCCACATTGAGCATAACTTGAGCACATAAGTCCTCAAAGCCCACCTCCACAGTGACACACTTCCTCCACCATGGCCACACTTACTGTAACAAGGCTATACCTCCTAACACTGCAACTCTCTATAGGCCAAGCATTCAAACACACAAGTCTGTGAGGGCCATACCTATTCGAACCACCAAAAGAGGGGTCAAAAACAACCACAGTATTAGGAAGTCTGCTGTGAAGCTGTCTTTCCAAGAAATAAGAACATAAACAATACCAGAACAATGACAATATTAGTGGATATGATAACACAGAAGGTAAAAATTTCAAAGTTCCACCCCTAGACAAAGAAAGACAGACAACTAATAAGTTCTGGCAGGGGCAGAGTTAGCTTCTCACAGGGTTAAGCCCAGAGTGGTCAGCCCTTATTTTAGTTAGAGTTTCTATTGCTCTGAAGAGACAGCATGATCACAGCAACTGTTATAAAGGAAATAATTTAATTGAGGATGGCTTATTGTCATCATGGCAGGAAACATGGCCACATGTTTGCACACTTGGTGATGGAGAAGGAGCTGAGAGTTCTACATCCGGATCAGCTGACAGCAGGAAGAAAGAATAACACTGAACCTGGATTGAGTTTCTGAAACCCCAAACTCTGACCCCAGTAACATACTTCTTCCAACAAGACCACACCTACTCCTACAAGGCCATACCTCCTAATAGTGACCCTCCCTATGAGCCTATAGTGACCATTTTAATTCAAACACCACATTATACCTTTTGGCCCCCATAGACTTGTGGCTATATCAGATACATTCAGTCCAACTTCAAATATCCCTGTAGTCTACCAATCTCAACCTTGTTTAAGAGTCCAAAGTTCAAAGTCTCTTCGGAATCTCATTTAATCTCTCAACTATAACCTCTTGTAAAATCAAAATGAAAAAGCACATCACATCCTTCCAACATATAATGGCACAAATAAACATTACTCTTCCAAAATGGAGGACAGGGATGATAGTGATGAAATACTGTACCAAAACAAGACTGAAAACCAGCTGAGAGAACTCCAACCTCTGCATCTCAGTGTCTGATGTCAAAGAGCTCCTGAGAACTCCACCTCCTTTCAGCCAATTTGACAGCAATGCAGTTCTTTCCCTTTGTTTGGGGTCCACTTCCTGTTAGCAGTCAAGGTTGACAATAGAAAGCTTGTTATCAATGGGAAGTTCATCAGCATCTCCAGGAGCAAGATCCCACCAACATCAAATGGGATGATGCTGGTACCAAGTATGTTGTGAAGTCTACTGGTGTTTTCACCAGTAGAGAGGCCTCAAGCCACTTGAAAATTAGGGACCCAAGGATGATCATCTCTGCCCTTTGTGCTGATTCTCCCATGTTTGTGATGGGTTGAACCATGAGAAGTATGATGATTCATTCAAGATTGTCAGCAATGCTTCTTACACACTCAACTGCTTAGCCCCTCTATCCAAGGTCATCCATGTCAAATTTGACATTGTGGAAGAACTCATAATGACAGCCCATGCCAACACTACCACCCAGAAAACTGTGGACAGCCCTTCTAGAAGCCGTGGTGTGATGGCCCAGAACATCATTCCTATATTCACTGTTGCTGCCAAGGCTGTGGCAAGGTCATCCCAGAGCCCAACCAGAAGCTCACCTGCATGGCCTTCTATGTTCCTATCCAAATCGATCTGACATATCACCTGGGGAAAGCTGCCAAGTATGATATGATGACATCAGGAAGATGGTGAAGTGGGCAACCAAGGGCCCACTAAAGGACATCCCAGGCTATCCTGAGAACCAGATTGTTGCCTGCAACTTTGAAAGTGATACCTACTCTTGTTTCTTTGATGTGGGGCTGGCAGTGCTGTCAATGTCAATTTTGTGAGGTTTGTTTCTTGGTATGATAATGAATACTATAGCTACAGCAACAGGGCAGTGGATATCATGGTCTACATGGCCTGCAAGAAGTAAGAAGCCCTGGACCACCTACCCCAGCAAGAACACAAGAGCAAGAAAGGTCCTGGACTGTAAAGGAGTCCCTGTCCCAGCTCAGGCCCCAACACTGAGCATCTCCCTCACAGTTCTCATTCCAGAACACCAGCAGGAAGGGAGGGGCTTAAGGATCCCTATTCTCTTGAATGCTATTAACAAAGCTCACTACACCCAAAAGAATGTGTTTGTTACTATATTGTAAATAATTATGGAAAGTTGAATATGCCTAATTATCCAGGAATAAGAAAATAGATACCTAAATTTGAGGATATTCATTCAACAAAGCACATAGCGCTATAAAACAATGAACTATATCTATATACCTCATTAGGAATAAAAACATAAATGTACTAATGAGCATGAAAAGGTATTATAGAACAAAAGAGATAATATAATATAAACATGTCACTTCCTTTTTAATATTTTTTATTTAAAACAATTTTTAATTCTCTTTCTTGATTGCATCTTTGTGTGTTTTTGGTATCAGGGTAATGGTAGCCTCATAAAAATAGGTTGGTACTGTTCCTTCTGTTTCTATTATGTGGGATAATTTGAAGAGTACTTGTATTAACTCTTCTTTGAAATTCTGATAGAATTCTGCACTGAAACCATCTGATTCTGGGCTTTTTATGATTGGGAGACATTTAATGACTGTTTCTATTTCCTTGGGTGTTATAGGTCTATTTAAATTATTTTTCTGGTCTTGATTTAATCTTGGTATGTGATACCTATTCAGAAAAATGTTCATTTCTTTTAGATTACCCAATTTTGTGGACTACAGAAATCTAAAAATATTTCTTTTAGATTACACAATTTTGATGTATGACCTGATGATTCTCTGTATTTCCTCATTGATTGCTGTTATGTCTTCCTTTTCAATTCTGAGAGAATTAAAGACTATTCCCCCTCAAGAACATTGATGCAAAAGTACTCAATAAAATACTGACAAACTGAATCTAAGAACACATCAAAAAATCTTATCTAACATGATCAAGTAGGCTTCATCCCAGAGATGCAAGAAGGGTTCAACATATGAAAATCTGTCAGTATAATACACCTTATAAACAAATTGAAAGAAAAAAACAACATGATTATCTTATTAGATGATGAAAAAGCCTTTGAAAAATCCAACACAGCTTCATGGTAAAGGTTTTGGAGAACTCACAAATACAAGGAACATACCTAAACATAATAAAGGCAATTTACAGCAAGCAGACAGCGAGCATCAAATTAAATGGAGAGAAACTCAAAGCCATTCCTCTAAGATCAGGAACAGGAAAAGGCTGTACACTCTCCTGTATGTATTCAATATAGTACTCGAAGTTCTAGCTAGAGCAATAAGACAACAAAAGGAAATAAAGGGAATACAAATTGGAAAGGAAGAAGTCAAACTTTTGCTATTTGCAGATGGTATGATAGTATACAAAAGTGATCCCAAAAATTCTACTAGGGAACTCCTACAGCTGATAAACTCCTTCAGTAATGTGGCAGGATACAAGATTAACTCAAACAAATCAGTAGCCCTCCTGTACACAAATGATAAATGGGCTGAGAAAGAAATCAGAGAAACATCACCCTTTACACAAGCCATAAATAATATAAAATACTTTGGGGTATGTCTAACTAAGCAAGTGAAAATACCTGTATGGCAAGAACTTTAAGTCTCTGAAGAAAGAATTTGGAGAAGATATCAGAAAATAGAAAGATCTACATGCTCATGCATAGGTAGGATCAACATAGTAAAAATGGCAATCTTACCAAAAGCAATCTAGAGATTCAATGCAATCCCCATCAAAATACCAACACAATTTTTCTCAGACCTGAAAAAAATAATACTCAACTTCATATGGAAAACAAAAATCCCAGGATAGCTAAAAACAATCCTGTACAATAAAACCACCACTGGAGGCATCACCATCCCTGAACTTAAATTCTACTATAGAGCTTTAGTAATAAAAACAGCTTGGTATTGGCTTAAAAACCAGCATGTGGACCAATGAATTGAACTGAAGATCTTGACATTAAAGCACACACTTATGAACACCTGATTTTTGACAAAGAAGCCAAAATTGTACAATGGAAAAAAGAAAGCATCTTCAACAAATGGTGCTGGTATAACTGAATATCAACATGTAGAAGATTGCAAATGGATCCATTCTTTTTTCAAGCACAAAAGCTCAAATCCAAGTGGATCAAAGACCTCAATATAAATCCAGCTACACACAACCTGATAGAACAGAAAATAGAAAGTAGTCTTGAAAACATTGGCACAGGGGACCACTTCCTAACTATAACACCAGTAGCGCAGACACTGAGAGCACAATTAATAAATGGGACCTCCTGAAACCGAGAAGCTTCTGTAAGTCAAAGGACATGGTAAATAAGACAAAAGAACAGCCTACAGAATGGGAAAATAATCTTCACCAATTCCACATAACAGATGAATCATCTCCAAAATATATACAGAATTCAAGAAACTAGATAACCATGTACCAAACAATCCAATCAAAAAGTGGGGTATAGAGCTAAACAGAGAATTCTCAACAAAGTGTCTCAAATGGCCAAATGACATTTAAAAGAATTGCTCAACATCCTTAGTCATCAGGAAAATGCAAATCAAAATGACCCTGAGATACCATCTTACACCTGTCAGAATGGCTAGGATCAAAAACACTGAAGACAGCTTATGTTGGAGAGGATGTGGATCAAGGGAAACACTCCTCCACTGTTGGTGGGAATGCAAACTTGTACAGCCACTCTGGAAATCAGTATGGCAGTTTCTCAGAAAATTGGAATAAGTCTTGCCAAAGAACCAGCTGTACCACTCTTGGGCATATCCCCAAGGAATACTCAATCATACCACAAGGACACATCTCTAACTATGTTCATAGCATCATTATTCCTGCAAATAACCAAAACCTAAAAACACCTAGATGCCCCTCAACTGAAGAATAAAGAAAATGTGATACATGTACACCATGGAGTACTACTCAACAGTAAAAAAAAAAAAATGACATCGTGAAGTGTTCAGGCAAATGGATGGAACTAGAAAATAAAATCCTGAATGAGGTAACCCAGACTCAGAAGGACAAATATAGTATATACTCACTCATAAGTGGATACTTGATGTAAAGCAAAGGATAACGAGATTACAACCCAGAGCTCCAGAGAAGCCAGCTAACAAGGAGGACCCTAAGAGGGATGCATGGATCACACTGAGAAGGGGAACTAGATGAGATCTCCATGAGTAAACTGGGGATGAGGTGGGGCAATAGAGGTTAGGGAATGGGGGATAAGATCGTAATGAAATGGGATAGTTGAACTGGAACAGGAATGAAGTGGGAGAGCAATGAAAGATTGCTCTTTCATTGATACCATGATACATGGAGGCATCATGAGGAT